>NW_028317821.1:4660000-5002500 GCF_062004578.1 Staurois parvus
CCATGACCTGAAGGGTGCAGGGGACCCGGCAGGGCCGACCACCCCAGGGAGTACCTGCACCCCACACCATGAACAGGAAGGGAAGGGAGGGGGCAACAACTTACTAATCCTCAGAGCTTGCAGGTAACACTCCCAAGACAGACCCTCCTCTCCACAGAAGTGGGTGGGCTGTCGGCCAGGGAAACACTGTGACATGGCCATACATTTAACTATCTGTCCACCCCAAGATGGAGCTTGTCACAGCTGAGTTGGGTTGACCACTGGATGTAGATTATCCAGCCCATTGCACAGCCCAGCTGTTGAAAAAGATCAACTTCTTAGGAAAAAATCCCAAGAGAAAAAAAAAAGCTTTGGAATCACAGGTCCCAGCATGGAACTAGGTCCTTACTCCTGAAACACAAGGCGGAAATAACTGGCTTGCGTATAGCAGAGAGAGGGGATTTATACCAGCTAGGACTGCCCATAGGCGGGGTCTTTTTTTTTTTTCTTTTCTCTGCCTAGTGTCCTACTCCTGTAGGTGGTGCTATAAACCCTATGGTGAAGAATGAAGAGAAGCTGTGACAGTCAATGAACGTAAGAGAAATGGCTGTTTCACTGCAAGACATGGAAACATTTGGTACAGCGGAAAAAATCAGAATATGCCGTTAAGCATCTCTGATATTTAAGGATGCTTAAAAGAGGCCACCACTGACTGTCCCGATTCTATCCAGAGGTTCTGTACAAATAAACACTCTAAATCTCTTTGGGTCCAAGATGGGACCAACAAGAAGTTTGAATGAAAACCGCAAAACTAGCCCTCTGGAACCTGAATGAGCAGTCCTTGAGATAGAAAATGACCAAGTGCTTGCAAAAGAGAAATTTTTTTTTTTTTGATTCAAAGAAACATTTGAAAGCATGAAGCCTGGAGAAGAAGGTCTCTGAAATTCCAGCTTGTAGCTACAAGCTATTGTGTTACAGACCCATTCACCCACAATCTTCCCCTGCCAAACCTCCACGAAGGTCTGCAAATGTCCCCCCACGTGAGCGAGTGGGGGCGCCCCTTCATTGTAAAGAGGACTTGTCCCTCGGCTTGGAGGGCTTTGGAGACCAATGCTTCTTGCAGAACTGGGATTGAGGCTTGGGCTTAGATCCTGAGCTTGGCAAAAGGAATAGATTCTTCTGCATCCCCTTCAACCAGAACATTATCGTCTTCCACTACCTTTTCCTTTACTGGCTCCTCCGCAGATAGTGGAGATACCAGATACAGTTGTGTCCAAAATTATTCAACCCCCACTGAAATTGAGTGTTTTGGCCAGTTTGACATTGCTTTTGATCATTCAGTCATCTTGCTTACATTTACATTAAAGAGGCACTTGTAGGTCAGACAAATATAACATAACAGTTATAATGAAATAACCACAAATGTCTTTTCTGTGCTCACAGCATTATCAGTTTTATTCAACCCCCAAGTGACATTCAATCTTAGTACTTAGTACAGCATCCTTTTACAGTTATAACAGCTTTTAAACGTGAAGCATAGCTTGACACAAGTGTCTTGCAGCGATCTACGGGTATCTTCGCCCATTCTTCATGGGCAAAGGCCTCCAGTTCAGTCACATTCTTAGGCTTGCGCACTGCAACTGCTTTCTTTAAGTCCCACCAGAGGTTCTCAATCGGATTTAAGTCTGGTGACTGCGATGGCCACTCCAAAATGTTCCAGCCTTTCCTCTGCAACCATGCTCTAGTGGACTTGGAGGTATGCTTGGGATCATTGTCCTGTTGAAAGGTCCAACGTCTCCCAAGCCTCAGGTGTGTGACGGACTGCATCACGTTTCCATCCAATATCTCCTGGTACTGAAGAGAATTCATGGTACCTTGCACACGCTGAAGCTTCCCTGTACCTGCAGAAGCAAAACAGCCCCAAAGCATGATTGACCCTCCACCATGCTTCACAGTAGGCAAGGTGTTCTTTTCATCATAGGCCTTGTTCTTCCTCCTCCAAACATAGCGTTGATCCATGGGCCCAAACAGTTCTAATTTTGTTTCATCAGTCCACAGAACACTATCCCACAACTTTTGTGGTTTGTCCACATGGCTTTTGGCATACTGCAGTCGACTCTTCTTATTCTTTGGAGACAGCAAGGGGGTACGCCTGGGAGTTCTGGCACGGAGGCCTTCATTACGCAGTGTGCGTCTTATTGTCTGGGCTGAAACTTCTGTACCCACATCTGACAAATCTTTTCTCAGTTCCTCAGCAGTCACACGGGGACTTCTCTCCACTCTACGCTTCAGGTAGCGCACAGCAGTCGAAGTCAGCATCTTCTTTCTGCCACGACCAGGTAGCGTTTCAACAGTGCCCTTTGCCTTGAATTTGCGAATGATGCTTCCTAAGGTGTCTCTTGGTATGTTTAACATCTTTGCAATCTTCTTATAGCCATTGCCCTTCCTGTGAAGAGAAATCACCTCTTCTCTTGTCTTCCTGGACCATTCTCTTGCCTTCACCATGTTTGTAACCACACCAGTAAATGTCTAGAAGGAGCTGAGTATCACAGTCATTTTAAAGCTGCCTAATTGGTGCTTATTATGCTTGATTGCTGCTCGGTGACATCCACAGGTGTTTTCAATACCTGATGGAAAGCACCTGTATGAACCTCTGTTCTTCAGAGTGGTAGTCTTTAAGGGGTTGAATAATTGTGGCAATGAAGAAACCACATAAGAACCATTTACTACTGTATTACATAAACAATTGATGTCATTTTAGTTGCATTTGGGTAGTTACAACGTCCTTGTAGGATTTGATTCTGAATACAATTCCAAATGTACACTATAGTCCCTAAACCCCTTTACAGCATTGGGGGTTGAATAATTTTGGACACAACTGTATGTGGAGGGAGTCAGAGTCCCAGTGAACATATTGACATCCAGGGCATACATTGCACACAGCGCTGCACCCAGGTTCTCCCAACCTGATGAAGGTATTTGAAATCCCTCATCACTTACATCCCCCAACCCCTCCGCCATCAATGAGACATGGCCTGCTGACATGTATATATGGACACTAGAGAGGGCACTGTGCCAGTAAGCATCAGTGCGCTGGTCACCCCAGGAGTTTTCCTTAAAATAAATAAATCTGTGAAAACCAGTGCCTCCCTACACCTACAATGAAAAGTTCTGTGGCCTCTTAATACGACTTGTACTGCGTAAACTGTAGTCCCATTGAATGAAATGCCCTGGACCTGTAGTCCACTGAGAACCCACACCTGCTGTTCTAATATCAGGATCCAAGATGGTCACCGCCAGAGTGCTCCACCCCAAAAGAGATGTCACCGGCTGCACTGTGCATGCACGCTCAGCCTAGTCAGCCCCGAGTGAATGCAGGGCGCAGAGAAAAACTCTATTGTTCTGCATTATTTATTTATTTCAGGTACTTATATAGCGCTGTCAATTTACGCAGCGATATATATAACATTCACATCAGTCCCTAACCCTCAAGGGGTGTACAATCTAAGGTATTTCACGAAATTACCATCCCAGACTACCCCTATGCTCCACTGCTGCTATGTAGTTCTTGGGATAGCCTGGGGAACCATACAGTTCATTCCTTGTCCCCTACTGCCTGGGGAATGGTGGGGTAGCGGTCATCAGAGGAGGGTACAAGCAAAGACAACCCTACGTTACTCACCATTCCATGCCACAGGGCCCCTTAGGAGGTCCAGTCTTCGCCCATCAAGGTGGAAAATGCCACAAGGGCCTTCACAGACTCAGCTCTCCAAGTGAGGATTTGCTGTCCTGGATCTGTATAGCACCCTACTGATCCCAAAGACAATATATCATTGCACAGGGTTCCATTCCACAGGGTGCAGTGCCGACTGGCAATGCTACAGGCCATCCCTGTGTGTCCAGTGTGGGGTCTGGATACCATCCCTCTGAGGGTAGAAAAGCCGTAGGAAAATGGATCAGGAAAAAGTAAGTCTCCTAATACTAGATGGAACCATTCAGAAGTTAGCTACTTTTTTCATGCACAGTGATGACTGTCACCTAGGAAACTAGCAAAAAAAAAAAATTGAGGCCTTGCTTAGATTGGAGGGGTTATGCCTTGGATGGATTAGTGTTTTTTTCTGCCAGTGTCCGAACACCTGAAGGTGGCAGCATAACTATCATAATGGAGATGAAGACACCCTGTGTCCTGGGATTTACAATAAACAATTATTAGATCACAGAAAACAGTACTTCTGCAATTAGAATTGCAGCAACAAAAGTATTTTTAATGTAGTTGTTAAAACCAGACAGATAGGGGTCTATATATAAAAATGTGACTGTTCGGATCTCTTAAAGTAGAACTAAAAGCTTTTTTTTTTTTTTTTTTTTTTTAAATATAGTAAGGGAAGGTAATATCACCGACTAGTTTATTTCTGCCATCTCCATGTCCCACTGGGGAGATTCCCCTTCACTTCTTGTACTAAAAACAGTGAGAGGAAAACCTTCAAAGTGAGAGAATCCCTGAGTATCATCAGAACCCAAAGCAAAATGTGGGATTTTCATGCACTCTTCGTGATAACGGTACAGACCACAGTAAAAACTTGAGAGGTGTTCTAATCCCTCTCCACTCAATCCAAAACTAGAAGCTTTGCTTTAGTTTTCCTTTAAGCATTCGCACAGGCACAACAAACGATTGTTGTATTTTTTGCAATATGATTATTACCTATGATTGTCAGCTCCATCTACAGACCACTAGTCTTTATTGTATGATAATTTAAAACTGAAAATGTTTTAAACTAAAAATTAAAATAAAACTAGTTTTTTTGGATATCTTCTGATGTAAATCACTAAATTAAACAATTCTATACTTCTTTGTACAATAAACAGTCTATACAGATATAAAAAAAGCTCATACTTACAAATCTTCTAGCTGCATAGACTGTGACTTTGGCGACCCCCCCTTACCTGCACAGATAAATATGATTATGGTGTGTCTTATATTTAAAGTGCGTAACAGGGCAAGAAAAGGAAAGAAAAGAAAAAAAAAAGGAAAAAAAAAAAAAAGGAAAGACATAGTACTTCTCTGCAATACATGCACATTTCTGTAGGTTTCATCCCTTTCAAAGTCCAGTTAAATACATAAAAAAAAACTGGTTGATCTGCCAAAAATGCACTCTGTTCCTATTTCCTGTTGGAATGGCAACACACTGCTACAATTACCCTTGCCTTTCAAGATGTCAGAGGTTAAAACTTTTTCCACAAATGACCTTGCCTAAATTCAGTTGCTAAAAAAAAAAAATATATATATTAAAATTGTGAATGTTTGTTAGACATTTACACACTTCTGAGTCCTGAATCATAACATGGTTTGGCACTTTTCTGCCCCCGAGGAGGAGTGTACAGCTACAAATACAAGTAAATGGCTTTATGTGGCCGGCTGCTTGTAACCGCTGATGGCTTCTGCATCACCATTTACCCCACGCACGTGCGTACAGTGTATTTAGCCAAACACGAACGTGGATTGTTTGGTGATACAAGAAGATGGCCGTGTACAGCCAGTCACTTGCTCTGGACATTTTACAGTTCAAGGCTCAAGGGAATGAATCCGTCTGTGTGCATAAGGGCTTAAAGCAGGTTGAGCAATCTGAAGATGGCAGCCAGTAGTGGTGCACCGAAATGAAAATTCTGGTGCCAAAACCAATACCGAAAATTCAGAATGCATGTGGCTGAAAACCGAACCGAAACGTCTGCGTGTATGAGGGTGGGGAGGCTCCAATTTTTTTTTTTCTACTTTCATGTAAATTTTTATTTTAACTTATGATCCATAGTCCCCTATGTGATAGCATATGAGTAACAGGTCCTCTTTGTAGGGGGCAGTGTGTTCAAGGAGGGGAAATGAGAGGAGCAGTGTATACAGTGAGGGAGCAGTGTATACAGAGAGGTTCCCTCACTGGCTGTCACTATATGTTGGGGCCAGTTCTTAAATGCAATTGCCAGTTTTTTTTTTTCTTCACTATAGCTTACAGAGTGACTACTTGTAAAGTTGTAGCTGTAGTAGGGAGCAAAAGCCACATAAGCCTCTGTAGTGTTGGCTCCTGTTCCATGCAGAGTGATACAAACTGCACTCCACCTCTTATCTCAGATGGCGGTCTGTAGAGTGTTGCCAGCAGCAGGAAAGAAGTGATCTTCAGGTCAGTGTGAAGCAATGCACTGGGCATAATGGTATAGGGCTGCTTTCACACTGAAGTGCTGTGGTTTACCCACACCACGGGTGCAGTGCAGTGCATTTGCAGCTTTCCTGCGGGTGTGGTACACTTAGCCATAGACTATTATTACATTCTGTGGGTTTTGTGCACCACACCTGCAGGATATATTAGAAGTCTATGGCAAAGCGCAGTTAACCCAGGAAAGGCACAGATGCACTGCACCCCCGATGCAGGTAAATTGCAGCACATCAGTGTGAAAGCAGCCTATAGGGGGCTCAGAACAGTAAGGGTTTATTTAGGTTTGGAGTTTGAGGGGTGGTAAAACTCCATAGTTAAAAAGAGAAATAGGACTTTTTTTCCCCCTAGTTATGCTTACCTAGGTGAATGCAGCATCGGTCCGAAGCTGCATCTGTCTCTCGCCAGAGGAAAGTTCTCCTCTCCAAGCAGAGAGCGGGACTGTCAGTCACTGCTGTCTGCTCAGCCCCCCCAGCACTCACTGAGCTGTGGAGGGGGAGGGAGCAGCTGGTTCAGGCTCTCAGCGCTATGTGCCACTCCAGACTCTGGGTGGATCCCAATTTTGAAGTCGGGATCTTTCCCCAGCCTGGACTGGCTGAGTGATGTCAGCTGACAGCAGACTTCAGTCCACTGTCCGCTGAAAATGGGTCACAGGAGGGCAGAGTGAACTGCACTCATGTCAAAAAAACCTTGGCTGTACTTCTCCTTTAAGATGTGTTTTTACCCCGCCCCAACAGCACCCCCTTTAGCTGTAGTGGCAAGGGGTGTACACATATCGCAGCTGCAGCAGGGGTTATACACCCTGTCATGGTTGATGGGTGTAGAGCTCGCCAAGCATGATCCATTCAAGTGAATGAATCCGCTCTGCAAGTTTCCTGAAACGTTTTGCAGTAACGCAAACAGGGGATTAAAGTAGGCAGCATTGTGTTGTTTTCTCCCCACCTGCTTTAACCCCTTGGATCCAAGAATCATGCAGTCGCGGAGCCCTTGCAGAGTGGCCCCATTTATATGAACGAGACGCGACTGGCAGGCGGTAGCACCCACCAAAAGCAACGGGGGGTTAATTCCAGTTGTGGCATGTGTACACCTTTAGCTGCTGCCTCAGCAGCTAAAGGGGGTAGGGATTGGGGGTGGTAAAACCACCTAAGGGTTCCTCTACTAAATGCAATTAAGGGCTCATTCACAAGTGTAGCAGACACTGCTGCTCCTCTGAAAAGAGATCAGAGTGTGTTTTAAAGTAGTGAGGAGGTGATATGTTGCCTCCTTACCACTGGATTTAAACCCATGATTGCTATGCAGTTGCGACACAATTAAAGGTTTAAAACCAGTGTGAAGAGGCGGCACTGTGCCCGGTGATCTTTGACTTCTCCCATGTTGCTCAGGTAGATCTCCACCTCTTTTTGGATGCCTACCCCTGGATTAAATCTAAATCCAAAAACAAAACCTATATTGCAGCTTACCAGTCCTTATATGTGGCAACTGCATTTGTTTTCATCCTTCAGGTTTTTTGTCTTTTATTTTTACTTGGTAATCTTGCGAACACCACACTTCCTATCATATCTATACTCACTTCTCCAAACATGTCTGCCTTTGCTCCTCTCCTTTATTTATGGGACTAGTAGTTTACAAAAGAAAGATGTTTTTGCCATATGTTTAGCTCAAAGAAAATGACAAAGACACTGCAATTCTAGCAAGATCAACTTTCTATGAATGTAGCCACTTGAGATTACATTTTTGTTCTTGTGTTTAGATACACTTTAATAACACTCGGTCCCAATTAGTCAAACTGCAGAGCCACTTTAGGCAGTTTAAAGTGACCTTTCAGGTGATGGGTCATGATTGTTTCAGGGGCTACATTAGCATGTCTTAGGTGCAGGCCTTCCTTTAAAGGAAACTTGTACTGCCATTGCCAAGGTCTGCATTTAAAAATGTTGGATGCCTAGCTGCCATCATTCAATGGTTTTAGTGTGTCCTAAATCACCAACTGAACAAGCACACAAAACAGGTGTCCTGACTTAACCAGCCACACACTTGTTTAAGAGCCAGACAACAAATTTTCAGAAGGAGCTATGCATTGGCGGTCTACATATCCCTTGTTAAAAGTTTACTTTAGAGGACAAAGAAGTTTTTTTTTGCGCATTCTCTAACAGCCATTAATGCAAGTCAAGCAGCTGCTATTACCTGTTGCTGTTTTAACAGGTGACACAAAAGCTTGCAAGCCAGGTTCATCGCAACTCAGGTTAGACAGATCCAAGCAACGTTTTGGGGTCTCACTGCAAGCAAGAGGTTATAGGGATGTAAATTTAGATTATTAACTTAGTTAAGCAGTCTTCATATGTGTAACAAAATACAGGAAAACATAAATGACATAAAAAGGATGAGAACAGTTAAAGTGTAACTAAAATCTAACAATGAACTTCTAGGGGTCCATATAGGGATCCAAAAAAAAAAAAAAATTTGCTTTGCAAATGTAAAAAGATTACATAAATGCAGTGCAACCTATCACTATGTCCCACTTAACAATGAATACTAGCCCACATATGCAAATTTAACTACATAAATAAAAAAAAAAAAAACTGATGGTGAGTCCCCCTCATTATACAACTATAATAGAATGTGCATAAATAAAACCATATACATGAAAAATGACTGAAACATTTAGAGATTGTGTAATATATATTTTTATATTTATATAAGTTGGATCAACATCTCTGTAGAAAAAAAGAGTGTGTGGGGGGCAGCAGGGAAGAGTATAGGGGCTTAAGTGGGCACATTGCATGGAAGCAGGGCACATTATACAAGAGCACAGCACACTACGTCTAAGCAGGGCACATTACATGGAAGCAAAGCATGGCACATCCTGGGGCACACAGCACATCATGAGGCATACAGCACAACAGCACAGATCGGCACGATATGGGGTACGGTGCATAGCATTACAGTTCTTGCTTGCATCACATGCAGAACGTAGCAATAAAGTCTCTCTCTCATATATAGATATACATATATAGCGAAAAGACCACTTTATTGCACAGATATATCGGTGGCCAGGGTGCATTGGCCGAAAATAGTGTTAGCGGCATTTTGCTGAGAGGCAAAAAAGGTGCCAATAATGGCCGCCGAAAACACATGATTTTACCTGCGAATTGGTCATGATGTTACCACGTTCAAGGTGCATTTTTCATATGTCACGTGCCTCAAAAACACGCTGTTCGTTTTTGACACTTTATACTTTTTTTCTTTTTTACATTTTTTTTTTTCGGACGGACTTGTTGCTGGACAGATTCAAAACACATGAAAAACACACAACATATGTTTTCTGCAGCATCTTCATTGAAGTCTATTGAACCAAAAACACACTGTTTTGGGTTTAAAAAAGTCCCTGACCCTTTCCAAAATGCAGCAGCTCAAAAAAGCACAGATGTGAACGTGTCCCATAGGACACCATGTTAAATGGACTGTAGTGCATTTCCACAAAAAGCACTAAAAAACACATGGGTGTGAACCAGGCCTCAATGGGGAGGTGCGTTTTTGTTGCGCTTTTTTTTTTTAACTCGCCAAAAATGCGGTAAGCAGGATTTCTAACACAGCAGTGGGCCAGTGTGAAGACATAACGTATTTTTTGCTCCATGACGCACTTTTTTCCCACCCAAAATGTCAGTGCATCTTAAAGAGCGAATATGGAGCAGCCGGTCCGGTATTTCTGGGCCGGCCGCTCAGCTCTTCTCTGCAGCAGGACCTTACCTATTCCTTGGTCCAGCACTGTGCAGTCTTCCCGCGACGGCATGACAGGTCCCAGAAGACACCGGGCCATTCACAAAGCACAACGCTTCTTGTGCATGCGCAGTGGGCACCCGGCACAGCTGGGTGCCCACACTAAAGGGAGGACAACTCTGCGGAACTGGGAGCGGATACCTGTCAAATTCTAGTACCCACTCCCCCTCCCTCCCAAAAAGGTCCGCAGTCTCTGGTCATCCCCTGTACTGGGTCCGCAGTCTCTGGTCATCCCCTGTACTGGGTCCGCAGTCTCTGGTCATCCCCTGTACTGGGTCCGCAGTCTCTGGTCATCCCCTGTACTGTGCCCGCAGTCTCTGGTCATCTCCTGTACTGGGTCCGCAGTCTCTGGTCATCTCCTGTACTGTGTCCGCAGTCTCTGGTCATCTCCTGTACTGTGTCTGCAGTCTCTGGTCATCTCCTGTACTGTGTCTGCAGTCTCTGGTCATCTCCTGTACTGTGTCCGCAGTCTCTGGTCATCCCCTGCACTGTGTCCGCAGTCTCTGGTCATCCCTGTACTGTGTCCGTAGTCTCTGGTCATGTCCTGTACTATGTCTGCAGTCTCTGGTCATCTCCTGTACTGTGTCCGCAATCTCTGGTCATCTCCTGTACTGTGTCCGCAGTCTCTGGTCATCCCCTGTACTGTGTCCGCAGTCTCTGGTCATCCCCTGCACTGTGTCCGCAGTCTCTGGTCATCTCCTGTACTGTGTCCGCAGTCTCTGGTCATTTCCTGTACTATGTCTGCAGTCCATTGGTTCAGAATATTTTTTTTCTTGTTTTTCTCCTCTAAAACCGAGGGGCATCTTATGGAGCGAAAAATACAGTATATTGCATTTAAAGGGTTGCATTTTTCTTGAGGTTTTCTTTTCTCTACACAAAAGCGTTTCAAAAACTGCTCAGTGTGAGAGCAGCCTATTGGCGAAAAATACAATATATTGCATTTAAAGGGTTGCATTTTTCTTGAGGTTTTCTTTTCTCTACACAAAAGCGTTTCAAAAACTGCTCAGTGTGAGAGCAGCCTATTGGCGAAAAATACAGTATATTGCATTTAAAGGGTTGCATTTTTCTTGAGGTTTTCTTTTCTCTACACAAAAGCGTTTCAAAAACTGCTCAGTGTGAGAGCAGCCTATTGGCGAAAAATACAGTATATTGCATTTAAAGGGTTGCATTTTTCTTGAGGTTTTCTTTTCTCTACACAAAAGCGTTTCAAAAACTGCTCAGTGTGAGAGCAGCCTATTGGCCAAAAAGGTGCTGAAAATAAATTTATATTCATTTAAAATTCATGATTTTTTTAAAGTCAAATCTAAAACAATTATATATAAAAAACAAATATTTTTCTCTTTTTTTAAAAAACTGTCCGTTTCAGTTTTTTGCCAAATGCATCTTGAATTTTCGGTGCAGAATTTTCATTTTGGTGCACCACTAATCATCACTACTGTAAAGGGTTCATTTACCCTATAAAAAACAAAATAATAAATATACACTCAGGTAGGATATACAGGGTATTTTAACTTGCAGTTGGGCATGAATATATATATGAAGGGTAGATATAAATCTTTTATATTAAAGTTGTACAAAAAGGTGGAGACTTTTTTCATGGATATAATCATTTCTAAATATAATGCACAATACTGGTTAACTTTTACTTTATCTTTAAATGTAATTCCTTATATTACCTCCAGTCTATCAGCCTTCAGCTTCTCTGGCTATTACAGTATGAGCAAAGTACTGCCAATAACTGGCAAATGTCACAGAGGCCATCCGCACGGATAATCAGGGCACTGATTATTAGTGTCATTATCAGTGCCGCCCATCAGAGCCCAGCAGTGCCACCCAGCAGTGCCCATCATTGCTGCATATTAGTGTGCCTCCTCATCACCGCCCACCAATGCCGCCTCATCAAACGCACATCAGTGAAGGAGAGAAATTACCGGTTTGCAAAATTTTATATTAGAAACAAATCAAAATTTTTGGCCCTTTGTTTATAGTGCAAAAAATAAAAACCCCAGTGGCAATTAAATACCACTAAAAGAAAGCTCTACTTGCGTGGAAAATTGTTTTTAAAAATTTCATATGGGTACAACATTGCTTGACCGCGCAATTGTCAAAGTGCAACAGCACTGAAAGCTGAAAATTGGCCTGCGCACAAAGGGGGTAAAGGTGCCCGGTAGGCAAGTGGTTAATAAAAAAATAAATAAATAAATAGAAAAAAGGGAAAGATGAAAGTCTTATAACTCTTGCAGTTGTGACAACAGTATCCCAGGGGAACTACAGCTGCCTATGTCATTCACCTAGGCGAATGACATAGATGGAAAGAGGAAGTACAAGAGAAAAAAGGTAATTTAGTGGCAGTAAAAATGTTTTTTTTTCCCCAAACAATGATAGCAAAAGGATAGAGAAACAAAATCATACTGAATCAACTTTATAAAATGACTGAAGGTCTGCTTTAAGTATGCACATATAGCCTTGTCATTTATGTAGTTACACATTTGCACATGTGGGCTGATATTTATTGTTAAGTAGGATGTAGTGACAGGTTGCACTGCATTTTTTCAATCTATTTTTACTTTATAGGTGTTGGAATACATATCAATGCTAGCAGCAACCAGTAGAGTTTTGCATTTGGTTTGGTAACTTTGAAATTGGTTGTGAGATGGTTATAAACACTTTATACTTGCTTTGCAAATGTCAGTTGTTCACACAGGCACCACAAACCTTTACTGTAAGCTGCTACATGACATTTGAGCAGCACAAACCAAAAAACACCAATTCATTTTTAATATTCAAAGCAACTCCCTCATCCATTCATGGCTCCATGCCCAATATTGCTGAAAAATCACTTTGAAAAGCACCATCTAGCATTTCTAGCCGCAGCCATCTCAAGTAGCAGTAAATGAATTTACTTCCTGGAATCTGAAAGGCATCTGCCCTTAGCACGAGTAGGAATGTGTGCTTAGCTAAGAAACCCCTCCTCCCCTCCTGAAGACCCATGGGATGTATGATATTGGACTAGGCATGGAAACCAGGAAGTAACTGAATAAAAAAAAATTTTTTTTAAAACAGCTAAAAGTTATATATCTTTCTATCCGTTTTCTAATATTAGTAACACGAGGATTATAAATAGTCAATGATGTCAAAGTTTAAGGAGTTTATTTCCTGGAATCATCAGGGCCAACTAGTGGCAATAATGGGGTAATTTTTCTAAAATGTGGTACAGCAGAAGAAATACTGCACTATTGCCACTAGATGCTAGATGAAACTGAAAAACATAAGAAATAAACCTATTAAAGTGATTGTTTGTAAAAAACACAAAAACATTTTTTTAATAACAGGTTTATACTTACCTGCTCTGAGCAATGGAATTGCACAGAGAGGCACCGAACCTTCTCTTCTTTGGTCCCCCACTTGCCCTCCTGGCTCCTCCTCTTCTTGGTGTGCCACACCTGTGGGCTTGATCCAGAGTGGTGCTGCCTGTATCCACAAGACACACTCAGCCTGGCTCCAAGTCCCTGGTCAATGGCTTGGATTGACAGCAGCGGAAGCCAATGGCTAACACTGCCTCAGCAAAGCCTGTGAAACCAGAAAGCGAGGGGAGAAAACCACTGCAGACAGGCACAGTGATGGATCGAGTGAGGTAAGCATTGGGGGATGAGGGGGCAATAATTTTATCCAAACATTCTTTAACTTAAAAGCAATGTTTTGGCATTAGAATCACTTTAGGAAAATTACAGTTAATATTAATTGTGCCTGTGTGAATGACATTTGCACTGCAAATATTTTTATACATAGACCCGTTAGTCCCTTGGTCCCTTTTTGTTCTGTTAAAACTGAAATATAGGTAGATTTAAAAAAAGATACTGTTGGAATACAGTGTTTATGTATTTTGTGCAGCAAGGACATCAGTATTCAGTAGAGATATATTCTTCAACCAGTAGATGGCAGTGTTTATATGTTTGTAGCTGCATCTATGGTACTGTATACTCTAGGACTCTAAACTAATGGACACAGAGCAGCAGCTCAGGGACGATCACGCAGTGGTGCCCCCAGGGCAAGCAGCTTTCCCTGGAGGCACTGCTTGAGGAGGAGGATCCAAGAGAGCTGGCAGGGCACCAAAAGAGAGGATTGGGGCTGCTCTGTGCAAAATCACTGCACAGAGCAGGTAAGTATAGACATGTTTGTTATTTAAAAAAAAAAAAACAAAGCTTTAGTGTTACGTTAACATAGAAAGCGTTAATAGTAATGGTGCCTCTGTCGCAGAGTCTCCTTACAGATGAAAAATAGGAACAAAAAAAAAACAGTAACATGCATCAAGAAGCATGTGAATCATTGTTAGGAAGCCAGCGGGTGCCAGCATCTTAACAACTGATGACTCATCCCTGCTGCTGACAGTAGGTATGAGTCACTCGTTGGGAAGTCGGTGGGTACCATCTTCTGGAAACACCAAAGCTCAAAAACACTTTAAAAATGTGCAAAAACTTGCATAAAAATAAATAAATAAATAATCACACAGCAATACACCTGAAAAAAAAAAAAAAAAAAAAAAAAACATGCAAAAAATGAAAATGCCACTCAGGTGTGAATGCAGCCTTGCAGTTACTTTCATGGTTACTTCCACATTGAAAGTAAGTTGATTGGGGTTGTAGACTTTCCCTGCTAACCCACTAAGAAAAAGAAAAGAAATGAGGGAATATTTGTTTACTATTTTGCAAGCTTTTGGATTTGGTCCTACATTCCTTACACTACTACAGTCATTATACAACACTCCCTCACAGCTCAAGTGTCCATCAGAGGTTACAGATCCCCGGTGTTCCCAAATCGATGTGGCACCAGACAAGGTTGTCCACTCCCCCCACTTCGCTATGGCGATACGCTCTCACCCTGAAATGCACAAGGTCCACTGCGGTCATCAGGAACATAAATGCTATTTATTTGCTGACGGCGTTATGTATGTTACCTCCCCTCTGACTACCATACCTAATCTACTGTCTCTTTTGCACCACTTCTCTGAACTTTCTGGGCTCTCTTTAAATTCCCAAAAAACAATAGCCTTTAATGTTTTGTTACCCTCTTCCATGGAACGACAGCTTAGGAATATATAGGACCTTCAATGGGCCCGCAGCTCTTTGCCCTATTTAAGGATTAACTTGACAGCTTCAATTGAGACCCTTTACCAAGCAAACTATCCCCCTCTTTTCAAACACCTTAAGGTAGATCCTCGTTGTTGGGCTGCTTACTGGATATCTTGGTTTGGCAGGATCAATTGTATTAAAAATTACAGATAAATATAAAGTTGTGCAGCGCTAAAGATTAAATATCCTCAAAATGGACATAAATAGATGATCTATATACAGTCAGTCTCTCTCTCTCTCTCCCTCTCCCTCTCCCTCTCCCTCATATATATATATATATATATATAGATATATATATATATATATATATATATATATATATATATATATATATCTCTATCAGTGACAACATATTTATTAGTGACAGTGTGGCGATCTGTCACAATGTGGAAAGGTTATTTCACCCAGAATTCTCAACAAGGCAAGGCAGATTGAGGGGCTCCGGGGTACGTGTTTGACACAGAGGAGAGTGGATTTTCACTTTCCTTATTTGTTTGTAAGGTCCATTTTGGGACCTGGAGATTTCAAAGCGATTTGGGAGGGATGAAATCTCCAATCCTGGGACCAGGTTTTGGGAATGGCCAGGACACTGATTGCACAGGTGTGTGCAGGCCTTTTCATAGAGGCCTACCCAGGGTTCTGAGCTCCACCTCGGCAGACTGAGTCAGGAGGGCTCCACCCTGGCAGACAGGAGGTCTCTGCCTTGGAGTCAGGAGGGCTTCACCAAGGAGAGGTGGAAGCCAGACTAGCTGTGTGCTAGTGGCCAGCTGTGTGCAAGAGCCATATTTTGGAAAGAGTCTGTAGGAGACAGACATAAAACGGTGTACAAGCCAGGAGGCTGAATTTTCATTTGCATGTGTTTGATGGTGGATACCCCTGCGTGGGAAGCTTTATGGAACATTTTCTTAAATAAAAGTGGGCTAAAAAGGCCCTAAAAAAGAAAGCTGTGTACATTTAACAAAGCCCTACCATTTGAAGCGAGCTCCCACAATATATATATATATCTCCATCTCTATCTCATCAGGATAATAAATAATCGTGAATGTCCAAATATAAGTTATCACAGTTCAAACGAGTATCAGTGGTTTCAATAATTTCAATAGTGGTGACTCTAGTATTCGTGTACGATCAAATATTCCGGTGAAGTGCGGGGTATAGATAAAATGCACACTCACCAGATGCGCATTTTAAAAGTGCAATGTATAAATAAGTGGTGATCTGCCAGAAATCCCTCTATGGTAGGATGGAATGCAGCCCAGGATGGATGGCCCTCATCTGGGATTGGGATGGTAGTCAGCAAGAGGTCCCATTTAAGGATAAGTTGGAAGGTGGTGGTTTACCCTCTTCCGGATACTGGGATGGTCACCTAGGCATTCTGGGAAATTAAATTTTCAGGTGCAGAGCAAAAAGGGATATTGCCCATAGTGTAGTAATTTGAATCCAAGTTTAATTGTAATCAAGGTTAAAATGCCATAGGGTAAAATTACATACAGTGTCTTAGCAAATAATGCATGCAGCTTAAAGCTGCTGAGAACACTGACCAGCTGGTATTCCAATATGGCCGCCGGACCAACATGATCCGGCGGCGTGACGTCATGGCGTGCAGGCTCCTCCTTGATGCATTTCGTACAACTGGTGCCTGCTCACTCTCCGTTGGTCTCCGGCATAATGTAACTGTTTCAGACCAACGGAAATTGGCACGCCGCGTTCATGCTCATTTTCCATTGATCTCCGGCAAGATGGCGCCCGTTAATTGCGCACGCAATTTTGGGCTATATAAGGAGCATACCAGACATCAGGCGGCAATGGCACACCCCTTTTGAGAACATACAGTTGTACAAAACGCATCGAGGAGCCTGCACGCCATGACGTCATGCCGCTGGATCACGGAGGTCCGGCGGCCATATTGGAATACCAGCTGATCAGTTTTCTCAGCAGCTTTAAGCTGCATGCATTATTGGCTAAGCCACTGTATGTAATTTTATCCTATGGCATTTTAACCTTGATTACAATTAAACTTGGATTCAAATTACTACACTATGGGCAATATCCCTTTTTGCTCTGCACCGAGCATTTCATTTCCCAGAATACCTTGGTGACCATCCCAGAATCCGGAAGAGGGTAATCCACCACATTCCAACTTATCCTTAAAGGGGACCTCTGGCTGACTACTATCCCAATCCCAGATGAGGACCATTCATCCAGGGCTGCATTCCATCCTACCAGAGGGATTTCTGGCAGATCACTGCTTATTTAGCATTTTATCTATACCCCGCACTTCACCGGAATATTTGATCGTGCACGGCTGCGAATACTAGAGTCACCATTATTGAAATTATTGAAACCACTGATACTCATTTGAACTGTGATAATTTATATTTGGACATTCACTATTATTTATTTATAACCCTGATTCACTAACACATACACATATATATTTTTTCTTCTTATATTTGGATCATCGATTGATGTCCTTTTGTCCATTTTGAGGATATATAGTCTTTAGCCCTACACAACTTTATATTTATCTGTTGTTTTGAAGCAATATGGTTTTCCTTTTTAGTGCAATAGCCGCTCTTCGTATTATGCGCCAATACCACCTTAATTGAAGCAAATTCTAAAACATTATTGCGATGGTACCAGATCCCAACCAGGACTGCAAGGATGCATCCATCTGCCTCACCATTGTGCTTTTGGCATTGTGGTCAAGTGGGTTCGATGTTCCACGTTTGGTGGCGATGTCCGATAGCAACTAGATTTTGGATCTTTATTTTTAACCTTATCTACATGGTGATGAGGGTGAATGTTCGCAGGAGCCCAGAGACGGCTCTCTCTTTCATAAATTTCCAATTACAGTGCCCAAAAAATCCCTTAAGTTACTTACTTATATGCTGTCAACAGCAAGAATCACTATAGCTAAATACTGGAAAAGATCAATTATCCCGCTTTAATATGTTAAGATCAAATTGAATCATGGTTAATGACAGGCTCACCTGTATTCTACACAATACTGACAAATCTGATAAAACATGGGACCCATGGATTCATTACATTTCAGTGCCTTGATATTTCCCGATTCGACTCACTTATCTCCCACTCATTTCTTTTTCTTACTTTTTACTGTCCCATTTTTTTTCCTTCGGTTTTGGGGCTCATTGAGCCTCCTCTTTACTCGTTCTGCAACATCTGTCATGTCTTCTGCAACGTTCGTTCTGTGTGATTCACAGGGCTACAGCCACTGCCTTTTATATATCTTGTGGACTTATTGTTGGGAATTTTCCATTTGCCCTACTCAGTTGTTTTTGAACAAACGCTTTAGTTTTCTAAGGTAGGTCATATGACGTCCTCCCATTCTCACCGCGCATGCGCAGCTTCGGGAGTGCGCAGATCAGCGGTGCGCTGTGTCCCTCGAACTGATCACCGATCCATGGAAAGAGCCAAAGACGTCGGCTCGGTCATGTGATCAGCTGTGTCCAATCACAGCTGATCACATGTAAACAGAGAAATGCCGGTTATCGGCATTTCTTTCCTCTCGAGCGGTCACGCTGACAGCTCGAGAGGAGAGCTGGAAACCAGCATTCCGCGGAGGGGACATGTACACTGATCATTAGGGCACTGATGATCAGTGTGCCCTGATGATCAGTGTAGCCCCAGAAGTGCCACCTGTCAGTGTCCATCAGTGCCAGCTGTCAGTGCTGAACAGTGCCACGTGCCAGTGCCCATCAGTGCACATCAATGCCACATATCAGTGCCCATCTGAGCTGCCTTTCAGTGTCACCCATCAATGCCAATCAGTGCCACCTATCAGTGCCACCTATCAGTGCTGCCAATCAGTGCCACCTATCAGTGCGCATCAGTGCCACCTAAGAGTGCCAGTCAGTGCCGCCAATCAGTGCCATATATCAGTGCTGCCTGTCAATGCCCATCAGTGCCACCTACCAGTGCCTCCTCATCAGTGCCAATCAGTGCCACCTATTAGTGTCCATCAGTGCAGCCTCATTAGCGCACATCAGTGAAGGAGAAAAATCACTTATTTACCAGATTTTATAACAAAAACTAAGAAAAATGTTTTCAAAATTTTCAGCGGTTTTTGGTTTAAGAAAAAATAAAAAACCCAGAGGTGATTAAATACCACCAAAATCAAGCTCGGTCACAAAAAAATGATAAAAATTTCACATGGGTACAGTGTTGCATGACCGCCAATTGTCATTCAAAGTGTGACAGCGCTGAGAGCTGGAAACTGGCCTGGGCAGGAGGGGGGTAAAGGTGCCCTGTAGGCTAGCGGTTAAAAAAACTCCTTCTATAAGAGATAAAAATACATGTAGCCTATATAATCTACGAACCACTCCCAAGGTCTCTTTGAGAGGCATTTTTCAATGCGGCCAATGTTCATTTTGTCCTTGGATACAATGTGGTACGCGTTTCGAGTTACCTAATGAGGAGTCATTTAACTCACGCTTTCATGCGAATTGTGACACCCAGGGGGTCATCTATCTTATGTTATGTTCATGTGGGGTGTTTTATGTTGGGAAAAAAAGTTCACCAGCTTAGACAAAGAATCAAGGATCATAAATACTACTCCAGTAATGGCAAAATTCTGACCCCAGTCAGTAGACATTTAGGCCTTTATCACAAATTTGATACCTCACAGATAAGGTTTTTGGCTTTGCATGTTGTGCCCAAGGACCCATGAGGTGGGAACTGGGACAAAAGAATACTCCAAAAAGAAACATTGTGGATTGAACGCCTCAAAGCCACCTACATGCACTGGCATTAAATATTGTCATATAAGCCGTTTCTGTAAAAATTAGGTATCAAATAAACATGCAGTAGTATATTAGGATCTTTTCTTAACCTCTCCACGCCGGCTGAACACAAATGTGCAGCCTCCCGGCGTCTGGGCCTAGACGCCGAGCGGCCGCACATTTGCGTTCTATTAAAAAAACACATCTGTGCTGAGAGCGAGCGCCCAGCATACATATGTCCGGTACTCACAGAAAAGGTCCCGATCTCCTCTTTCGATTGGGACCTTTCCCGATCATGTGACCGCCATGACATGGCGGTCACATGACCCTAAACCCCGCCCGCCTCCTGAAACCCTTAAAGGGCCGGGAGGCGCCGCTGCGAAGGGGTTAAAATGGTTATATAAACAGCAAATGTCAACTTAATCACCCTACATTGTTTGGCACTTCTTATGAACGTTGGGTATGTAATATTATATTGTAGTGAATACACGTGTTGAACAAACCTAAGCCAGATATATAATCAAATGTATTTACATCCTAAAAAAATACCTATTTAAATGCCTGGCTTTTTTTTTGCAATTGTAATTGTATTTTATGTAAGTGATTGTCTACCGGGGGGAACTTTTGTGTTTTGGGTGAGTTCCATGTCCAGACATGCAGCCGTGGGGGGCGTGTTGCATGGCTGACGGGTGTACATGTGCGTTTACAGAGGGCTCTTGGTTCCCCCTCTGCCATGCTTTGCGGCCCCTTCAGGAGGGTTGGGAGAGACTCCCCTTCCCCCAACCTCGACTGCAGGATTCGGCTCTTGGCCGGTCCCTCTGTGCATGTGCTGTCTTCCCAGTTCAGTTGATGACTCTGGGGGAAATCGTCTTTCCAGCGCGCTTGCGCAGTCTTCTAGGCCGGATCATGTGATGTCACACACCGCCGACATGCAGCGTGCGCGTCCAGATCGGGGGGTATTTAGAGTTAGGCAGTGTGACTCTGTTCTTGTAACCACAGTTGTGGGTTGATCACCATAGGAGAATCCCAGTGCGTCATTAGGATTCCAGGTAATGGATAAGGCTATATTACCTCAGATCAATATCTCTCTTCATTCCTTTTCTTTGGGGGCCATATCCTATTGTTTATGGGGGCCGACCAAATTACAAGGGAAGGAGATTGATCATTTGTATTTTGCTCTTTACAGTGCTACCTGCAGTGGGAGGCGAAAGGTGCACAGGCCTGTAGGCTTACCAGCATTCACTGTATGTGGATGGGAGTATATGGTCTGTATTATTGACCAAGTGGGGACCCCGCAGTCACTTTTGTGGTTTGACCATCACAGGAGGATATAGTGCACCATTAGAATTCCAGGTAATAGAGAAGGTTACAATAGTTCTGACCAACATCTCGTCGTCTTCTTTTTTCTCCTTTCCTTTATTTGGGGGCCAAGATCCTATCGTTTATAGGGGCAGACTAGAATATTAGGTAAGGAGATTGATTGATTATCTGTTGCTCCTTACAGTGCTACCCGTGCCGGGAGGCAAAGGGTATATGGGCCTGTAGGCCTTCCTAGTGTCCATTGCGTTTGGCTGGGATTGGACAGTCTGCACCAACCGACCGAGTTGGACTACATCATTGAAGACCAGATATTTTGAATGTCCACACAAAGTGGAATCTGCATTGTTGTTAACCAGATTTATATATTTTTCAAGGTACTTGTCTTCATTTAATTATTTTTAAAAACCTTTTCCATGAAAGACATGGTTCCTATAGGAGTATGGATTGAAGGTCAACTAATTAATAAACAAATAATTTCTGAACTATAAGACCTAGTGAATATTATAATATTTGAGGGCTCCTGTAGTGACCTGCAGCAACACTTTAAAAGCAAGCCTGGGACCTTTCCTTACCGGCATATATGAGGTCTAGCAAATTTATTTGAACATTTCTGGGCCTTTTCCATTGAAGGCAATATAACTTGGCCCTGAATTATGCTTTCATTTCTACATTCAGTTTTATGTCAATGCAAAATTGTAACCAGGGTCTCAGACAGTATAATTGTATTGCTCTTAAACACCACAGTAAAATCTGGTAGCTGCAAGAATTGCATTTGCGGTATACATACAGCCGCAGCTTTTGTAGTTCATGCCACATTCGTACAAAACATGTGCATAATACTTATGTGATATTTACCCATTGAAAGTGCTTAAGTTACTGAAGCCCACCGCAAGGTCAGTGACTGGTGTTAATGGCTGCTCTGGAGAAAATACAACAGATGCATCTCTGTCCCTCAGTAGATTTAGTACCATTCGACAATTTGTGCGGAAATTAAGGCCAGTAGACTTCGAGTAACTGTCTGATGAAAAAGAGTGTCCATCTGCCATGGCTTTACGATTCTTCACCACTTGTGTGGAACCTGGAGAGCAGTTGCTGAAGGACAGATGAAAGAAGTTTAAGTTTACAAATTAACACTTTAATTCTTACACTGGAAATGCAATAAAAAAAAAACAAAAAAAAAAACACTGCTAGCCATTTACTTTACAAGCTGACTGCCCTATGTATTAGGAGGACCTGCTGAAACAATTCATTCAGGCCCTGCAATACATAATTAGTTTGTGGAACTAATGGAGAAAGTAAAAATCTGGTTGAGACATGTAAAGCTTAAACATTTTTTTTGTAAAGTATATTGGGAAAAGATTAGCACCCAAACCAGTTTTTCATTTCTGCCCCTGACTGGAAAGTTCCCCTTACTTCTTGTTTCAATTATAATTTTGTCATTGTGACAGGAGGCACAGTGGGTACATTGTGTACAATGGGTACATGGCAGGAAATTGTTAGGTGAAAATCCAGCAGGGAAAAAAAAAAAAAAAAAAAATAGGATTTCTGTCTTACTGTACATGTAAAGTAGTTTCCAGGAGAACATTACAGGATCAAAGGATGGAATATTCTGAAAATCCAGGAACCAACTGGTTATGCTGCTTTCTTCAGGAGATTGGATACTGCCAAAAAAAAACTGTAGGGACAGCCCAATATAATTCCTCCCATACCCAGCATGCCTCAGTTTGGTTAGCAAGCAATAACAAAAGTGGATCATAAGAAAAAAAGGGGAGGAACCTGTGTTCTGTAATGTTCTCTAAAAAGGAAGGATGGAGTATTTAGGAACCAATGGGGTGTACAACATAGCAAACAAAAGGCTAACAGGACTAAAATAAAAACCAACAGGTTAACAGATAGATGGCTCAGCAGAACCACCCGACTATCCATAGGACCAAAGCTGGCATCAGCTAAGGCCTGAACCTGGTAAAACTTAATGTAGTGTGAACAGAAACTCAAGGGGCTGCCTTCCAAATCTGAGAAGCAGATATCTGATGTAGAAAAACCCAAGAAGCACTATCTGATTTGGTAGAGCATGCCTTGACAAAGAGCACCTTCTAAACCAGTGGAAAAAAGGGTTTTCTCAATTCCAGCACAGAATTTGTGACCCACCAAGCCAGGGCAAGCCTGGTCCTTCTGGTCAAGCATATGGGACAATCCAGAGACTGCACCCTGTTGATAAGCAACAGTCTTGAGTAAAATTGGGTATACAGAACTGCCTTGAAGGAGGACACCATTAAGGGTATGACCCTAATGCAAGAAAAAAAAAATATATCAAGGGTCAATTGGTCATGGACTGGAGACTCTGAGGTTTGCCCAGGGGAAGGAAAACCTTGGACGGGCCCATTTTGAAGAACAGACCCAAATACTCAAGTGATAAGATGGTTCCAGCATGGTCCCCCTGAAAGGACATATGTCAGAGACTCTTCACGCACCAGTGGTCTGCAGACCAACATTTGAGTCTAAAAGTTGGCCTGATAGGTGTCAAAAGGAGACTCTGACATAATTTATCCACAGACCCATCAACACAAAGCAGGGAAAATTGTCAAAGTTCAAAAAGGATCAGCCAGGATAAAAAACAGGATCCTGAGACATGACCTCAGACCAGACAGCTAAGGTCTAACAAATGGAAATAGTTAGAAAAGGCAAAAAGCAGAGCAGGGCTTGCAAGGGAGAGTACGACCTTGAAAAGGGCTTCTAGCCTTTTGTCCAAATGGTCTTTAAACGTGGGATATCCTCAGCAGGTACAGTCAGAATCATGTTAAGACAGGAAATGGAGTTCATGACCATGACATGTTAAGCTGGGCAAAACAGCTGAGCAAATGAGTTTTTCCGGGCTCGGACAATCCTTATACAAGATAGAATGTAACACGAAATGCGCTGGAAAAGACTTAAGAGGGTGAGGGCTCTTCAAAAAAAACAAACAAAAAGGCTTGTCTCCTTAAGAGTACCTAACACAGTCAGCTCCAGATCTATGAATGTGTGGATTGCATCAATAAGCATCAAGATGGTATCTTTAAGTTTTAGGGTTATGTCTGGAGACTGGGAGGACTTGGTAATAAGGATAAAAGTACAATCCTCCTCATTCTCAGCTAACTGTGCAACTACAGCCCCAGGAAAGCCAGAGATAGACACTGGAAGAAAGGGCTTGTAAGCATGTTTGCAAGTCCAGCAATCAGAATCAGCCAATGTAGCTTTGATTTAGCACATACATTCTGACTTGAAAGCACAAAATTCCTCTCAGGATAAACAAGAGGAAGGTTTCACCTCTGAAGGGGTTTTAATGGAGACCCCCGAGGCGTGCTGTGACTAAGGCAGGGGACAATTATTTACAATAGTGTCATCAGGGTCTTTACGCATGACTGTAGCTGCCCCCCTCCCCACACTGCTAGTTGACTGTACACCGGTCAGATCCAATGTTCCCCTGCTCCTGTGATCAGCCATGTATGGGTTACGGAAATCCCACAAGAGCAGGGGTATCAAACTGGCGGCCCCCCAGCTGTTGTGAAACCACAAGTCCCATCATGCCTCTGCCTTTGGGAGTCATGCTTGTAACTGTCAGTCTTGCAATGCCTCATGGGACTAGTAGTTTGGCAACAGCTGTAGGGCTGCTGTCTTGCTGGAGCAGAAAGGATTAACTACAGATAAAAGAGTGACCACTACAGGTAGCAGGGAGCTCTGTTCCAGATGGCGGTGAAGATGTGGTAAGGTGGTGGTACATGCATGCGCAGTAGGCACAACTTAGAAGATGGCCACACAGACCCATTACAGAGCCTGGGCCCGGTAAATGCCATAAAAAAGGTCCCAACCCTGCAACTCCCGCTGCGGTTAACACAGAAATCTGGGTTTTGAAAGACAACCTCTGCACATCCAGGCTTCCCAAGGGTGCAAGGTCCTGGCTTACTAAAGCTCTTATCCTGCAGTATCCCACCAGAAAAAGGGGTTGGGCAGACCTTTACTCTTTGTTCATGTGAGTTGACCACAGCCCTGAACCTGTAAAGCACTCTGCAGCTGCCTCATCTTGTTGCATGTGCCTAAGTGAGCACTTTGAGCAGAGTACAGTGTTGGGAGGCACATTACAGACCAGCCCTGCATCTTTATCACTGGAAGGTCTAAGTAAAGCCTCCAAGACTATGCAGAGAATGAGCTAATCCTGAAAGTGGTTCGAAAAGTACAAGGTTTCTTACCCTAATGCAATCTATGCATTAAGGTACAATAACCGTCTGCATGCAGCTCTCCCCAGCCCCCCCTCTAAATACTTACCTGAGCCCAATCTCGATCCAGCGATGTCCACAAGAGCAGCATCTCTCTCCTCACTGGACAGAAGGCAGCAATGGGAGCCATTGGCTCCGGTTGCTGTCAATCACAGCAAATGAGGAGAGAGCGGATGGCGGGGCTGCGCTGTGTGCGTCAACAGATGCACAGAGCTGGCTGGAGAGTGAGTACACCTGAGTGCCTTCAGAGCAAGCAGCTTGCTATGGGGGCACTTGGCAAGACAGAGGAGGCAGAAGTACCAGCAGGGGGCCCCAGAAGAGGTCCAGGTTTGTCAACAGGGAATGCTGCAGCATGAACATCATTTCTAGATTATAGAAGGCAATATAGCAAGGTAAAGAAGAAGGGCAAGTTCAGCAACTCACATCTTCTAAAAGTTACCCTGTTAGAAGGTTCACTATGTATGTTAGAGCGTACCGGTAAATAGAAGAGGCAAATCTGTATTTTCCAGTAGCCAATTTGTAGCTATGCATTTCCCCAACACATGCAGTAGTGCCTTCCACTCACCGCAGGATATACGTAGAAGCAAGGGAGACAGGTATTCTACTCATGTGAATGGTTGAATACTTGCAGCAGCCAGACAGAAGCAAATAGATGGCATATCTACAAACAACTTACTAGAAGGATAGATTACCACTATTACAGGTATGCGTTAACATATGACGGGACTCCATGCTGACAGGGTCACTGAGGAAATGCGGCTGATGTGACATGCAGACAATGAAGTACTTTTTTCTGATAAACACCTGAAAACAAGCTGCAAACACGAAGGTCAAAACTTGCTGACTGCTGGTAATATCAAACCACAACCATGCCAGCAGGAAGTAGAATGAGTAACACTTTTAAAGCACAAATATATATTTTTTTACTATCATTTTTAAAGTCTTACCAAACCCAGGACCCTGCATTCACTATATCCAGTCTTCCACAGTACACAGAACATGGAAATGCAATTATTTTAGTAAATATAAACTTCTAAATATCTTTTCTCATCAGAAGTATATAGCAGTCTTGTGACTTGTATCAGGAGGAAGAAAGAAGAAGGAAGGAAAGAAGAAGGAAGGAAAGAAGAAGGAAGGAAAGAAGAAGGAAGGAAAGAAGAAGGAAGGAAAGAAGAAGGAAGGAAAGAAGAAGGAAGGAAAGAAGAAGGAAGGAAAGAAGAAGGAAGGAAAGAAGAAGGAAGGAAAGAAGAAGGAAGGAAAGAAGAAGGAAGGAAAGAAGAAGGAAGGAAAGAAGAAGGAAGGAAAGAAGAAGGAAGGAAAGAAGAAGGAAGGAAAGAAGAAGGAAGGAAAGAAGAAGGAAGGAAAGAAGAAGGAAGGAAAGAAGAAGGAAGGAAAGAAGAAGGAAGGAAAGAAGAAGGAAGGAAGGAAAGAAGAAGGAAGGAAAGAAGAAGGAAGGAAGGAAGGAAGGAAAGAAGAAGGAAGGAAGGAAGGAAGGAAAGAAGAAGGAAGGAAGGAAGGAAGGAAGGAAGGAAGAAAGAAGAAAGAAGAAGGAAGAAGGAAGGAAGGAAGGAAGGAAGGAAGGAAGGAAGGAAGGAAGGAAGGAAGGAAGGAAGGAAGGAAGGAAGGAAGGAAGGAAGGAAGGAGAAGAAGAAAGAAAGAAAGAAAGAAAGAAAGAAAGAAAGAAAGAAAGAAAGAAAGAAAGAAAGAAAGAAAGAAAGAAAGAAAGAAAGAAAGAAAGAAAGAAAGAAAGAAAGAAAGGAAGGAAGGAAGGAAGGAAGGAAGGAAGGAAGGAAGGAAGGAAGGAAGGAAGGAAGAAAGAAGAAGAAGAAGAAGAAGAAGAAGAAGAAAGAAAGAAAGAAAGAAAGAAAGGAAGGAAGGAAGGAAGGAAGGAAGGAAGGAAGGAAGGAAGGAAGGAAGGAAGGAAGGAAGAAAGAAAGAAAGAAAGAAAGAAAGAAAGAAAGAAAGAAAGAAAGAAAGAAGAAAGAAGGAAGGAAGAAAGAAAGAAGGAAGAAAGAAGAAAGAAAGAAAGAAGGAAGAAAGAAGGAAGAAAGAAGGAAGAAAGAAAGAAGGAAGAAAGAAGGAAGAAAGAAGGAAGAAGGAAGAAAGAAAGAAGGAAGAAAGAAGGAAGAAAGAAGAAGGAAGAAAGGAGGAAGAGGAGAAAAAAAAAAAAAAACACCACACACACACACCACAACAAATTTCAAGCCATGCACACTAAGCTGAGCATGTGCAGAGTGACTCCTAGAGCTCTGTACTACCAGCAGATGGAGGAGAGGATCAGAGAAGAAAGGATCAAAACAGCCTTTTTACACAATGCAGAGGATTAACCCTTTAGATTCCACAGTGAGTATAACAAACATGCTTTACTGCATATACAGACTGATGTTTACTATTGTGGGCTTAGTAACACTTGAAAGTCCATGCCTACCCTTTATTGTGCGTTTGCAGCCATTGATTCTAAAACTACAATATCACCTGCTTCTTTAGTTTGTTTATGAAGCAAAGTCTATGCAATGACCGTTTTGGCATTGGTGAATGAACAGTCAAACTGACATTGAGATTTGCAGGCACAATAGTTTATTCAAAGGGAGTATACCCTCAAAAGAAATGATAAAGATATACAATCAAAAATTGCCCACATTGCTGAACTCCACTCTGGTAAAAAGTAATCCCCTGTTGGCACTTTTCAGAAGAGTTAGTCTCCCGTGTTCATTGCAGAACTCATTAGTACTGATTCCAGCTGGTATTCTTGGTGTAGGGTTTGGTGGTGTAGGCAGTAGGAGAGGTAAGTAAACGTTCACTTTTTTTGCAGGTAAATCCTTTTTAAATTAAACGTGTAAGTGACAGTCGCTTTCAATCTCTGATAAAGGTTTTATTTTGTTGTCATCTGTGTCCCATTAGGAAGATTTCCTTTTACCTCCTGTACTTTTCACACAACAGAAAAAAAGGGGATAGGGTAAAGGACTAATCACTAGTATGGTCTGTAGTCTCTCTGCAGCTGATCTTTCCATTAAAGTGTTCCTACACCCCGGACTCTGCATTCACTATATCTGGTCTCCCACAGTTTGCAGAACTTGGAAATGCAATTATTTTAGTAAATATAAACTACTAAACACCTTTTCTCATCAGAAATTAGAGCAGTTTTGTGACTTCTATCAGTGTCCAGCAGAGCACTGGTTAAAGCTTGAAGGAGGAGTTTGCTTTCTGTTCTAGGAGGATACAGGACCCCTGACCTCTGCCTGGGCAGTGCTGATTGGCCCTGTGCTAATCACATACACTCTCCCAAGAAAAAAAAAAAAACACCTCTAGCAATACACACTAAACTGAGCATGTGCAGAATGGCTATGGGTTCAGTCTGTCTTAACAGAAATAGACATTTGAACAAGAGGAGAAGAGAAGACAGTATCAAACGGCCTTTTTAACACAATACAGAGGATTAACTCCTTAGGTTCCACAGTGAGTATAACAAGCATGCTTTACTGCATATACAGACGGATTTTACTGTTGTGGGTTTAGTAACACTTTAAATTACTTCGGTCTTGTTTTGTACTTTGTATGGAGACGGCCATATTGCTAGATCAGTGGTTCTCAACCTGTGGGTCGGGACCCCTTTGGGGGTCGAACGACCCTTTCACAGGGGTCACCTAAGACCATCGGAAAACACATATTTCTGATGGTCTTAGGAACCAAGACACCGCTCCTCTATCCGTCTCCAGGCGGGTCCGCCCACATGCAGATACGCCCACATACGAGTACCCGACGTGATGACATCATTGCGCCAACCCCATCGCAAAATGTGGCAATGTAGTTTACTGTTGTTATATTAAGACTGTTACCCATGCTACACCATGCTTCAAGACATTTCATTTATTTGTAATTAGAAATAAATATTTCACAGTATATAATTACATATTGTTTTTGTGATTAATCACTATGCTATAATTATGTTCAATTTGTAACAATAAAAATACATCCTGCATATCAGATATTTACATTTCGATTAATAGTAGCAAAATTACAGTTATGAAGTAGCAACAAAAATAATTTTATGGTTGGGGGGTCACCACAACATGAGGAACTGTATTAAAGGGTTGCGGCATTAGGAAGGTTGAGAACCACTGTGCTAGATGGACATGGTTTTCATATGTCAGAACATCCAGAAGGAGAACAGTGAACTGCATGGTAATGACATTGTCAAATGTCACTCCAACTCTCCGGAGATTAGAAGTTAGAGACAGCAGTGCCTTGGATCTTACACTGCAGACATGAGAATGTAGGCACAGGAGTGCTTAGACATCCTCACATACCAGAAAGCACACTATTTTTCAGGAGAAATTCTAGACAAAAGTTATATGCAATAAATATTTATAGATCTTCCCTAAGCCTTCTAAAATCTTAAGGGCTCGGTCACAACAGATGCACTGCGCTTTTTTTTTCTGCAGCAAAAATGCCTGCACAGGGTTTGCCATGTATTCCTGTGATGGATTTGGTAAAATGCCTATTTCGTTTCCTATTGAATATATATAGATACACTATTTCTATAAGTTTTATAAATATTTACTTTTATACTTTAATACATATGTTGTGTGAATATTTTCTGCCTGCTGGGCTTTGTGGTACTATAAGAAATCCTTGCTTAAGAAATATCTGCTCACACACACAGACCCCCTCCCACCGTGTGATTTGGGAAACAAAGGAATGTTTTTCTTCTCTATGAGATAAGATGGAAGAAGATCACACCTATACCATGACGGAGATTGTTTTCGTGTGGAAATGACCAATCAAAGAGTAATATAATGCTTATGCTGTTGTCACATGACTCTCGCATCATTCTTCATATATAAGCTCACTTTCTCATTATAATAAACTAGAAGTGTTCATAGACTGAACTTGTGTGTCAGCGTGAGTCCCTTCCAATGTGCGCACATTTCAAAGCTAGCGTCATAAATTAGGACAGGAACAGATAAGCAATGGACGATTTAAGTCCAAGACTAAAACATTCCATTGGCCCTAGTTAACATCAGTGCAGGCAGTTCCAGTCAGTTTCCAGTGCAGAGAAAAAAACAAAAAAAACAAAAACAAAACAAAAATACAACCCATGCTGCATATAGCAAAATGCATCAAAAAGACACTGGAATGGAGTGTGATGAAAAATGTAAGGAAAAAAAACACATTGTGTGCATTGTTGTGGTGTGAACTGGCCCTAAGGGTTCATTTACACCTTTTCTACTCCTTAAAAGGATAAGTTTACATTTCATAACAGGTTACACCCATATTCAGGGAGGATCTTCTTTTACATTCAGGTGTCAGTGGGGGACAGCTGAAACACTAACACATGGTTGTCACTACTAAAATACTGCATGACTTGATAAAATAACTCATGCAGTATTTTAGTAGCAAATTTAGTATTCTGACCTTCGGAACGGATGATTTGGTTTTCAATGCATTCCTATGGGAAAAGGTGTTTCGGTTTACGAATTTTACGCTACACGAAAAGTCCTGCAGAATGAATTACATTCGGAAACTGGAGGTATTACTGTATATTTATCCCCCCCATCTTGGTTTTCAGTCGGCACTTGTAATGTAGCCAGGGCCTCCCTGCTTCTCCCTGGTATGGCTACATTGCCATAGCGGAAATAAACTGCAGAATCTTTCAAGATCTTATTGTAACAAGGCATAGAGAGACTGCGGACAAGATTCTCACTGAGCACACATCACAGATGGGCTGCCTCAAAGAACAAGAAGCTATTCACCAATGATGTGTCTTTTTAAAATTGTGGCACAGGAGGAGGAGTGCAGGCAGGAGGGACCAGTGCTTAAGGAAAAAAAAATAAAAATATGGTAATCAGAAGTCTACACTTATAAGCGAGTACATTTTTTAAATTTTGAACAGCTGGTCAAGTGTATTGGGGGCTGGGAGATCCACTTTAAAATGTAACTAAACCCAAAGAACAAAATGTAAAATATTATAGCCTACTAGTCTGCAGATGTGGTGGCTGCATTAGTTTTCTTTTTTCAGGCTGAAAAGATTTCAACAAATACAGAAAATACCTGTTGATCTTGCTAAAAATGCTATCTCCTTGTCACTTCCTGTTAACTGAACTGCAAGCAAAAACAAAGTTGTTCATCTTGTGTACACTACTAATCTCCCCATCCCCCACATAATGGAGATGAACAAATTAAGACATGCTTAATGTACAGCCTGGCTGGCAACCATGACCCCCCACCCTTAAAGGAATGATTGTGCAAGATAACTAGGTGAAAACCAGGCAAAAGAAGCCTGCAAAAAGAAAACGAATGCAGCCACCACATCCAATGACTGGTAAGCTGCAATATATTATATTTTTTTGTTTTTGGGTATCAATGCACTATAAAAGATATATCACTTGCTAGTCTCATTTATACTATTGTAGGTAACTACAGAACTTTAGGTCTTTTTTCAGCATAGGAACAGCTTGTAGCTACTTCTGCTCTTACTGACTGAACAGATTGCAATCATATTGTATTATAACAGAGGCAGGATTTTGGGTTCTATTCAGAACTGTACGATTCCGGTTGCACTTCCTGGGTAGGGCAGCCTATTCATGTCAGTGGGAAACAAGTCCCCAACCCTTTCCTTAAAGCGCAGCACCATGTGGTTTGGCATGCGTCATTATCCACTTGGACTCCAGAAGATTTTCCCCCCTTCCTGACCAGCCCATTTTTTGTGATATGGCACTGCATTACTTTATCTGACAATTGTGCGGTGATGCAATGCTGTACATAAATGAAATTTGTAATTTCTTCCCCCCACAAGTAGAGCGGTGGTATTTGACCACCACTAAAAAAAAAAAAAAAAAAAAAAGTTTTGTTTTCTGCTATAACACATCCAATAAAATATTTTTTTAACCACTTGCCCTCCAGTGGATTTACCCCCCTTAATGACCAGGCCTCTTTTTGCTACTTGGCGCTGCACTAATTCAACTGATAATTGTGCGGTCATGCAATGCTGCACCCAAACAAAATTTACGTCCTTTTTTTCACACAAATAGAGCTTTTTTTTGGTGTAATTTGATCACCTGTGCGCTTTTTATTTTTCACGCTATAAACAAAAAAAGCCAAAAATTTTGAAGAAAAACAATATTTTTTATTTTCAGCTATAAAAAATATATAGTAAACTCAAAGTTGGTTATAAATTTAGGCCAAAATGTATTCTGCTACATGTTTTTGGTAAAAAAAATCCCAATAAGTGTATATTTATTGCTTTGTGTGGAAGTTATAGCATCTACAAACTATGGTATAAATACTGCAATTTATGCCATTTTTCTGCTATACAGCACTGCGCTAGTTTAACGGACAATTGCGCGGTCATGCAATACGGTACATAAATGAAATTTACATCCTTTTTTTCCCCACAAATTGAGCTTTCTTTCGGTGGTATTTGATCGCCTGTGCGGTTTTTATTTTTTGCGCTATAAAAAAAAAAGGCTGACAATTTTGAGGAAAAAAAACAATATTTTGGACTTTTTGCTATAAAACATGTCCAGTAAAAAAAAAAATGCAAAAATCAAATTTAGTCATAAATTTCTGCCAAAATGTATTCTGCGACATGTCTTTGCTAAAAGAAAACCCAATACGTGTAAATTAATTGGTTTACGTGAAAGTTATAGCGTTTACAAATGGCGGGAAAGATACTGGGATTTTTAGGGTTTTTTATACTAATAATGGCAGCGATCAGCGAATTATGGCGGCGATCAGGGACTTATGGCGGCAACCAGGGACTTATGGCGGGACTGCGACGAACATTCTGACATTGGGGGGTACTGACTTGGGGTCACTGACATCCCCAAAAACACTAATACAGTGATCAGTGCAAAAAAAAAAAAAACTGACACTGTACTAATGGCAATGGGGAGGAAGGGGTTAACTTTATTTAGCAGGGAAGGGTTATAGGAGTGAGGGGAGTGTTTTACTAGGGGGCGGGGGTGTGTGCTGGGCGGGACAAGGCTGATCGAGAAAGTGAAACTTCTTTCTCGATCAGCTCATCCTCGAGCTGACAGAGAGGCGACATACAGCACAGCTACTGCAGCTGTGCTCTCTGTCACCGTTTACCGCCGATCGCCGGGACATAGCCGCTAACGAGCGGCTGTGACCCGGCAACTGACATCTGCGGCGGTGATCCACAGGACAAATAGGGCGGCAGTGCGCCTCGCGCGCGCCCCCTATTTGTTTACAAAACACACGTTTTAAAACGTGGTTTTGCCTGTGAGTGCCGCCCTGCATGTACAGTGGCTGGCCGGCATGCGGTTAAAAATCAAATTTCTTCATAGGTTGAGGCCAATGTGTAGTCTGCTACATATTTTTAGTTAAAAATCCAAATTAGCGCATATTGATTGGTTTGCACACAAGTTATAGCGTTTACAAACTATGGGATATACACTGGATTTTTTTTTTTTTTAAATACTAGTAATATCAGCGATTAGTGACTTATAGTGGGACTGCGATATTGTGGAAGACATTTTTACACTGACAGTTTGTGGGAACCAGTGACACCAATACAGTGATCAGTGCTAAAATTATGTACTGACACTGGCTGGGAAGGGGTTAAACATCTATGGCGATCAAAGCGTTAACTGTGTGCCTAGCCAGGGTTTTGTGTACTGTGTTTTTACTAAGGGAAGTGATGGATCTTATTCCCTGCTATGTAGGGACACAAGATCCATCATTTCCCCCCCTCAGAACGGAGATCTGCCTTGTTTAGATAGGCAGAGCTCAGTTCTGAGTCTCTGCCCAACGATTGTCAGGTGTCGGAGGACATTCATTGGCCAGCACCTGCTGACCGGTTTTTGCTGCAAATATTCACAGCAGGAGCGACCCGCTGGCGGAGCATGTGCGCACCCCCTAGGTGGAAGTGCAGAATCATGTTTATATACATGATTTTGCACAGGAGGGCTGACCTGTAGCATATCTGCTGTGGGGAAGTCCTAAAGTGGTTAAGAATTAAAGCAATTCCAAAGGCTCTATGCACTTTTTTGGTGATCCCACGCTGGCGTTGTCCACTCCTTTCTGCGCTCCCGTGCCGGGCTGTGTGCATTCTCAGACACACACACAGAGTGGCTTGGCCATGTCCCCTGCTTTCTCCTCACAGGATGATTGGGAGCAGAAGGAGCCTATGGCTCCGCTCCTGCCTGTGTCTCCTATGAGAAGAGGAAGGGAGGGTAGAAGACCTGCAAACGGAATAAGCACTGGATCATAAGAGGAGGCAGATAAGTGTTTAGGGATGGGGAAGGGTTGAGGAGAAAAACTGGTTTGTTTTTTTTTCTCCTAATGCAGGGAATATATTAAGCTTAAAAACTAGTAGCCTTTAGAACTACTTTAATGACACCCCCGTAATTCTGCTCAAGTACAGCACATTTCTTTGTGAGTCAGGAACAAGCATTCCCCAGCCACAGAGATGTGAACCTAGCCTTAAGGCTCTTTCCCAGTATGTGGGATGACCTGTGTTTTTCTGAGCTGGATGAACAGGTCACAAACACACTGAATTTAACATTCTATGCTCCCTGTTCACACCACAATGCTGGTGTGATGGGAAGAGAAAAAAAGAAATGCAGCATGTCTGCATTTTTCCCACAGCATAGTGGACAGCACTGCATTTCACCAAGCTGTTGTGTGAAGACATGAATGAAGTGTCCACAACAAAAAGTAAAAAAGGGAGGAGCAGTGCTCCGTGCATTGCACTGCACCCTGCTGAAGCTCACATTTACAGCTATCAGCACAGGAAAACAGAGTGCAGGCATGTGTGAACCAGGCATTAAAGGGTTAGTTCACATTTACAGAAAAAATGCATTGGTGAACTAACACCAGACACTTCAGTCTCCACTGTACTTACCTTTGGGGTTGCTGAGCACCCCTGAAGCCGGTCCAGTATTCTGGGGATTTGAAATCCCTACTCTTTTCCCTCTTCTCTATGCAGTGCTTCCAGGACAGGCCAGATTGATTTACTGTAACAACACTGACCAATCATAGCCGATCTATTCTATCCCGGAAGCGCTGCATGAAGAGGAAGAAGAGTAGGAATCTCAAATCCCCGGACCGCTGGACTGACTGCAGGAGTGCTAAAAGCTCAGCGGAGGTAGGTCCAGCAGGGACAAGGTATGGAGGGTGTGCATCTTAATGTTTTTTCCATTGAAGTGAACACGTTAAGGCTGAAGCTTAATATTTGTGGAGGGGGGGGGGGTACAGAGCCAAACTCTTTACATGTAATAGGGTGTATCCCATGTCCTGTAGGCTGCAGCTTCATGTACAACACCTCCCTTCATGCTGCTGGGTACTGCCCAGAGCGAGGACCTTCTGCTGCTGCAGCACAGCCAGGTACTGCCCCGAGCGGTCACCTCCTGGTGCTGCAGTACCGCCCCGAGCGGTCACCTCCTGGTGCTGCAGTACCGCCCCGAGCGGTCACCTCCTGGTGCTGCAGTACCGCCCCGAGCGGTCACCTCCTGGTGCTGCAGTACCGCCCCGAGCGGTCACCTCCTGGTGCTGCAGTACCGCCCCGAGCGGTCACCTCCTGGTGCTGCAGTACCGCCCCGAGCGGTCACCTCCTGGTGCTGCAGTACCGCCCCGAGCGGTCACCTCCTGGTGCTGCAGTACCGCCCCGAGCGGTCACCTCCTGGTGCTGTAGGGTTCAACAGCAGCACCTGTTAGTACAAAAGCCTTGCTCTGCTTGTCTGCTCCTGTCACTATTTATTCACAGAAGTCATAATAATATTGGAAATGGGCAGAGGAGATTCCGATCATTTATCCGCTCCTCCTCCAATCACAGAATGCATTACATTGTGAGACAATAAGTTCTATGAATGGTGGAGCAGCACAAGTCCTCCATGCTCACAGCTAACCCTTGCATCGCTGGGCAGTATGAATGGGAGATTTTTCTATGAAGCAGCAGCCTGCAGAACAGAAGATACACACCACTACACATAACTAATGTGTTTAGAGCCATTCCCAACCCCAACCCCCCAAAACACTTCAGATGTAAACAGTTGAATCCACTATGCATGTCCTACAGAAAGCAATGTAAGGAATAGGGGTTACCGTAAATGCTCTGATCAGTCAGGACTGGCACAAAGCCTAGTGAAGGCATATGAACAAAATAAAGGCTCTCACATGTTTCCTGCTTCTCCTCATCCAGGAAGTGATGGCCGACCAGGACGCCCAGATCACCACATAGCGCCCCAAGCCGTGTTCCCGCTGGCTCAGCTCTCTCCTATCCCACACCGGATATCAAATGTAAATAGCCAGCAGCAACCAGCCGAAAAGACTGGGGACACTCGAGGAATTGAAATCTTCCGCCCCGGCTATTCACCAATCACCAGACAGTATCCGGGTCAGGAAGCCGCTAGCAACCAATGGGATAAAAACGCCTGGGCAAGATGACTCAGGATAGGAGAGGATTGTCCGTTTTAAAACGACAATATCAGTGATTGGTCGCCTCCGCGCTGTGTTAGAAAACAGAGCCTTTGATTGGCTTGGTGCTCGTTTCAGGTTCAATGACAGCTTCCAGCCGCAGTCACGCCCCCTGTTCCCTGATTATGCATGCAGGCTCCGCCTCAGGTCACGTCGCGGGACTTTTTAAAGAGCTGGTGGGTGGTAGCGCGCCTCTGATCAGCTGTTTGTAGAGCCATGCATCGGTAATGGGGCTGGGCAGGCGGTGGTAGTGCATGTGTATGGCTGGGAGAGGCTGCGGATGGCCCCCGTTCCTTGGTTGGTGTGTCTAGAAGATGAACCATGTTAGGTTATGGTAGGCTTTTTAAAGGGAGCTTCCAGGTTAAACTGGATGTTCGGTTCTTGACAGCGCAGATTGAACACGTGATTAACCAATGATTAGAACCTCCTAGTTGCTCCATAGCTCTTCCCATCTCTATCGCAGCCTTTCTTTTGCTAGGTTCACACCTATGCAGATTGCGTTTGAGCTTTTTCTGTTTTTTTTTTTTTTTTGCACTTGCTTTTTTACGCATTATTGCTGTGTTTTTGATGAGTGTTGCTTTTTTTTTTTTTCCAGGCTGCTAGGCAGATTTAAAAAGCATCAAAAACATGACAATCGTAGCATGTTCTTTTCCTGCAGTGTTTCCATTAAAGTCTATAGAAACAAAATGCAACTTTTTGCATTCAAAAAAAGTCCCTGACCCTTTCCAAAAAACACACTGGGTGAAAACGCGCGGATGTGAACGTATCCCATAGGAAATCATGTTCAATGGACTGTACTGTGCTTCTGCAAAACACTACAGAAAATGCCTAGGTGTGAACCTAGGGTTAACCAGGGTGCCTTGGCAAAATGTCTAAAAATTGCCAAAAACTTTTTTACAAGCCAGCGGGTGGAACAAGCCCTGCCTTTTAGCTACACAAAGCCACAGGCAGGGGAGGACTGACAATTGGGGAACTTGGGCACTGCCCGGGGTCAGTAGGGGGCCCAATGAGATGTCCCTATTACCTTTCATAGGATTTTTTTGAGTGTGGGCGAGGACACAGGGGCCCCATGAGTTGTCAGTCCGCCCCTGGCCACAGGTTTTCATTGTGCACTATTTCGACCTTATAGTCGCCGGAGTCCTGATAACCAATGACATCATCAGTTGATAAGGAGAACTTCAGCTGCCAGCACAGCAACCTAGTTTGGCCCTCCCTTGTCCCTCTCCATCAATGCTGGGGTAACAGTAGCTCAGTGGAATACTAGTCAGTGTGCAAAAGTGTATTTGCTTTGGAAGAATAAATCCCCTTTAATGATGGGTATCTTATTTATGTGGATATTACTGTTGTATAACTGTTAGAATAGCTCTTTACATTTTAGAATGGGGTGCCTCAAGACTGTCCATAATTTTAAAGGGTGCCTTGACTGAAAAATAGTTGAGAAACATTGTCTTAGTGCAAATGGACTTGCAACAGAGCATCTTAGCCCTCATGCACACTGGATGTTTTTGCAGCTGCTGTTTTTGGCTTTTGATGGGGTTTTTTCTACAGCCAGTGAATCCCCCAGCATGTTATCCCATGTGTCCATGCACACACAGACTGTAATCAGCGTTTTTGACTGGAAAAAAAACCACCAGAACTAGTGGGTTTCTAGAGTTTTCTTTTTTAGCTGTAAAAATGCTTGAATGCTGTAAAACACCACAAACTGGTGTTTTTGGACACATTTTTTTATTTATTTTTTGGTAAAAAAAAAAAAAGCTAACGCAAATTATTATACAGGATTTATGTAGCACCAACAGTTTGCGCAGCGCTTTACAATATAAGGGAGATAGTACAATTACAATACATTTCAGTATAGAAGGAATAGGAGGGCCCTGCTCGTGGAGCTTACAATCTAAAGGAAGGGGGAGGTGATAGCTGCGGGGGATGATCTGGTGGAGGTGATTCAAGTACAGTTCTTAGGTGGAGGTGGGGTAGGCTTCCCTGAAGAAATGAATTTTCAAAGATCGCCTAAAGGCAGACAGGGTGGGGGCTGACCGAACATGCTGTGGTAGGGAGTTCGAGGATGGGAGAGGCTCTGGAGAAGTCCTGGAGGCGAGCGTGGGAGGTGATGAGGGAGCTAGAGAGCAGGAGATCATGGCAGGAGCGGAGTGGGCGATTTGGGCGGTATCTGTGGATGAGGTTGGTGATGTAGCTAGGGGCAGTGTTGTGGATGGCTTTGTAAGCTGTGGTTTGTATTTTGAATTGTATACGTTGGGTTAGTGGAGTGCAAATGTGGGAAAACATGGCTAAAAAAACTGAAAGACTCATGTTAACATGACTTTACACTGCTAACGTTACTAGCGTTATCAAAACGCCCAGTGTGCATGGAGCCTTTGTTTCCATAAGTGAAATTGTTTTAGGGTAATCCGATTTTTTTTTTTTTTTTTTTTTTTTTTTTTTTTTTTTTTTTTTTTCCCTGAAATGATGCAAAAAGTAGTTGCATCTCTGCTGTTCTAGATTTCTGAAAGTCTTGTCATTGGGCTCTGCAGTTGAAGCGGTGTATGATCGTCATTCATAGTCTAGGTTTGTTAGCTGCCTTGTTCAGGTCTAAATTGTAGTTTTTTGTTTTTTTTTTTTTTTTCTGTACAGAGCTGTGCGTTTCCTTCCTTTTAGGTGTATCTATGGCAAATGGCACACTCTGCATAATTGGTTAGACTGCTGTGAGAAAATCAATGTAAAAATAATTGATTTACCACCCTTCAAAGCAAGCAGTGTATGTAATAAGCACAATGATCTGAAAGTGCCATGCAAATGATGTGAACATGCTTGCCAGGATATTGCAAGTTGTAGATTCTTAGAGAAGTCATTTGCATCTGATTGTATCGACAGCTCTGGGCATGCATTTCAGCAGATAAACTTTATTTATCACAGTGGCCAAATGGTTAGCACATCTGCTTGGCAGCATTAGGGCTCGCTGGTTCGAATCCCAACCATAGCCCCACCTGCCTGGTGTTTGCTTGTTCTCCCTGTGCCTGCGTGGGTTTCCTCCGGGTACTCTGGTTTCCTTCCGCACTCCAAAGACATGCTGGTAGGTGAACTGGCTCCTCTCTAAATTGTCCCTAGTATGTGTATGTATGAATGTGAGTTTTATTGACTTTAGATTGTACGCCCCTTGAGGGTTAGGGACTGATGTGAATGTACAATATATATGTAAAGCGCTGCGGAAATTGGCGGCGCTATAGAAGTATCAGACAAATGTTTAAAGCGGTTGTAAAGGTTCAAGGCTTTTTAACTTCATGCATTCTATGCATGAAGGTAAAAAAACCTGTGTGCAGCAGCCCCTTCAATACTTGCCAGAGCCCCATCGTGATCCATCAAAGTGCACGACAGCCTTGTGTGTCCTTGGTCTGTCAGTGGCTGAGACAGCAAGCAGGAGCCATTGGCTCCTGCTGCTGTCAATCACAGCCAATGAGGAGAAAGATGGGGTGGGGCCAAGCCACGGCTCCATGTGTACCGGAGTACCGGCTCGGGAACACCTGCTCGGGTTCCCCCATAACAGGCAGCTTGCTATGGGGGTGCCTGATAGGATGAGCCAGGAGTGCTAACAGGGGACCTGAGAAGAGAATCCGGGCTGCTCTTTGCAAAACCACTACACACAGCAGGTAAGTATATCATAAATAAAAAATGAACCTTTGATATCGCTTTAAAGTGATGCTAAGGGCCCATTCACACCACATGCAGTCCAGTGCGTTTTTTTTTTTTTGTTTTCTCTGCATCACAAACTCATTGATGGGTCACATGGTTTCCAGTGCAGTCAGTTCCAGTGTGTTCCAGTTCCAGAAAAAAATAGTAGAACATGCTGCATTTTTTCTGTACTGAACTGTACTGGAACGCATCAAAAACACAAGGGAGCTCACATGTCCTTACAGTTGAAGAAAGAGGAGAAAAAATTAACTGGGGCAAGTCCAAAATGTGCCTACATAAATGCATTCAGACTACATTTCTATGGTGTGAACTGGTGCTAAATAAGGACATGTTCTGGTGCATTTTTTTATGCATTTTTCTGCGTTCCAGTACAGTTCAATGCAGAAAAAATGCAGCATGTTCTACTTGGGGGACGGGGTGGGGGGCATTGGGTGGAATGGTGCCCCACTGTTGGGGGGGCATTGGGTGGACTGCTGCCCCACTGTTGGGGGCCATTGGTTGGAATGGTGCCCTACTGTTAGGGGGGCATTGGGAGGAATAGTGCCCCACTGTTGGGGAAGGGAGGGCATTGAATGGAATGGTGCCCTACTGTTGGGCACGATTGGAATGGGGGCATTAAATGGAATGGTGCTCCACTGTTGGGGCATTGTATGGAATTGTGCTTCACTGTTGGGGAGGGGGCATTGGGTGGAATGGTGTCCACAGTGTAGGGGAGGATGTGCCATTGGATGGAATGGTGCCCCACTGTCGAGAGTTCTATTGAGCAGAATGGTGCCCCACTGTTGGGAGGGGATGGGAGGCATTGGGTAGAATGGTAACCCACTTTTTTTTGGGGGGGGCATTGGGTGGAATGGTGCTCCACTTTTGGAAGCCATTGGGTGGACTGTTGGGGGGGGGGGGGGGGGAGCATTGTGTGGAATGTTGCTTCACTGTTGGGGGAAGGGGGAGCATTGGGTGAAATGGTTCCCCACTGTTGGAGGTGGGTGGCATAGTTCCCCACTGTTGGGGGTGGGGGGTGCCATTGGGTCGAACAGTGCCCTGCTGTTTGGGGGGGCATTGGGTGGAATGGTGCTCTAATTTTAGGCGCAATTGGGTGGAATGGTGTCCCACTGTTGGGGGTGGCATTCAGTGGCATGTTGCCCCACTGTGGGGGTGGGGGAGGAGAGCATTGGGTGGAATGGTGCCCCACTGTTGGGTGAGGTAATTGGGTGGAATGGTGCCCCACTGTAGGGGGGGGGATGGGGGGCCATTGGGAAGAATGGTGCCCCATGGGGGGGGGTATTGAATGGTGCCCTACTGTTGGGGGCATTGTATGGAATTGTGCTGCACTCTTGGGAAGGGGAAATTGGGTGTAATGGTGCCCTACTGTTGGGGGGGGTTGGCATTGGGTGGAATGGTGCTCCATTATTGGAAGCCATTGGGTGTATGGTGCTTTACTGTTGGGGGGGGGGGGGGAGAGCATTGTGTGGCATGTTGCTTCACTGTTGGGGGAAGGGGGAGCATTGGGTGAAATGGTTCCCCACTGTTGGGGGTGGGTGGCATAGTTCCCCACTGTTGGGAGTGGGGGGTGCCATTGGGTCGAACAGTGCCCTGCTGTTTGGGGGGGGGGGTCATTGGGTGGAATGGTGCTCTAATTTTAGGCGCTATTGGGTGGAATGGTGTCCCACTGTTGGGGGTGGCATTCAGTGGAATGTTGCCCCACTGTGGGGGTGGGGAGGAGAGCATTGGATGGAATGGTGCCCCACTGTTGGGTGGGGTCATTGGGTGGAATGGTGCCCCACTGTTGGGTGAGGTAATTGGGTGGAATGGTGCCCCACTGTAGGGGGGGGGATGGGGGGCCATTGGGAGGAATGGTGCCCTACTGTTGGGGGCATTGTATGGAATTGTGCTGCACTCTTGGGAAGGGGAAATTGGGTGTAATGGTGCCCTACTGTTGGGGGGGGGGTTGGCATTGGGTGGAATGGTGCTCCATTATTGGAAGCCATTGGGTGTATGGTGCTTTACTGTTGGGGGGGGGGGGGGGGGGAGAGCATTGTGTGGAATGTTGCTTCACTGTTGGGGGAAGGGGGAGCATTGAGTGGAATGGTGCCCCTCTGTTGGGGGTGGGGGTGCCATTGGGAGGAATGGTGCCCCACTGTTTTGTTTGGGGGGGGGCAATGGGTGGAATGGTGCTCTATTTTTCGGTGCCATTGGGTGGAATGGTATTGGTGTCCCACTGTTGGGGGTGCCATTCAGGGGAATGTTGCCCTACTGTTGGGGGGTGGTGGGGGAGGAGAGCATTGAGTGGAATGGTGCCCCACTGTTGGCTGGGGTCATTGGGTGGAATGGTGCCCCACTGTTGGGGGGGGGGGGGGGAGAAGAATGGAGGGGCATTGGGAGGAATGGTACCCCACTGTTGGGGGGGGGGGGCATTGAATGGAATGGTGCCCTACTGAGGGGGCACTGTTGGGTGGACTGGTGCTCCACTGTTAGGGGGCGGGGGCATTGTATGGAATTTTGCTGCACTGTTGGGGAGGGGGCATTGGGTGTAATGGTGTCCACACTTGAGGGGGGTGCCATTGGATGGAGTAGTGCCCCACTGCCGGAGGGGCCTTTGGATAGAATGGTGCCTCACTGTCGGGGGGGCGCTATTGAGTGAAATGGTGCCCCACTGTTGGCAGGGGGTGGGGGGCATTGGGTGGAATGGTGCCCCACTGTTGGGGGGCATTGGGTGGAATGGTGCTCCACTATTTGAAGCCATTGGGTGAAATGGTGCCCTACAGTGGGGGGGGGGGGAGAGCATTGGGTGGAATGTTGCTTCACTGTTGGGGGAAGGGGGAGCATTGGGTGGAATGGTGCCCCACTGGTTTTTGTTTTTTTTTGGGGGTGGCATGGGGTGGAATGGTGCTCTATTTTTCGGTGCCATTGGGTGGAATGGTATTGGTGTCCCACTGTTGGGGGTGCCATTCAGGGGAATGTTGCCCTACTGTTGGGGGGTGGTGGGGGAGGAGAGCATTGAGTGGAATGGTGCCCCACTGTTGGCTGGGGTCATTGGGTGGAATGGTGCCCCACTGTTGGGGGGGGGGGGGGAGAAGAATAGAGGGGCATTGGGAGGAATGGTACCCCACTGTTGGGGGGGGGGGGGGCATTGAATGGAATGGTGCCCTACTGAGGGGGCACTGTTGGGTGGACTGGTGCTCCACTGTTAGGGGGCGGGGGCATTGTATGGAATTTTGCTGCACTGTTGGGGAGGGGGCATTGGGTGTAATGGTGTCCACACTTGAGGGGGGTGCCATTGGATGGAGTAGTGCCCCACTGCCGGAGGGGCCTTTGGATGGAATGGTGCCTCACTGTCGGGGGGGCGCTATTGAGTGAAATGGTGCCCCACTGTTGGCAGGGGGTGGGGGGCATTGGGTGGAATGGTGCCCCACTGTTGGGGGGCATTGGGTGGAATGGTGCTCCACTATTTGAAGCCATTGGGTGAAATGGTGCCCTACAGTGGGGGGGGGGGGGAGAGCATTGGGTGGAATGTTGCTTCACTGTTGGGGGAAGGGGGAGCATTGGGTGGAATGGTGCCCCACTGGTTTTTGTTTTTTTTTGGGGGTGGCATGGGGTGGAATGGTGCTCTATTTTTAGGAGCCATTGGGTGGAATGGTGTCGCACTGTTGGGGGGGGGGGGAGGAGGTTGACATTCAGTGGGATGTTGCCCCACTCTTGGGGGGGCATTGAATGAAATGGTGCCCCACTGTTGGAAGGGTGGTCCATTGTATGGAATGGTGCCCCACTTTTGGGGAGGGGACATTGGGTTGAATGGTGCACCACTGTTGGAGGGGGCACTGGGTGAAATTGTGCCCTATTGTCAATGGGGAAAAAAAAATACTGCATTATATTGATGGGAGAAAATGGCCAGATAATGCAAAAGGTTGTTTGGGAGACCCCAGCTTTAAATGATTGAAGCCACTGGGTCAGCATTACTTCTGAAATTTTCTTTTTAAAAAGCGGATAGGCTATGGCAGCCTGGATATTTCTCTTCGTACCTGCTTCCTTTGAAGGCACTGGCTTTACCATGACCTGAGGCAAGTGCTTTGTTAAAAAAATGACTAGTTTTGAATAAAGTGTTCCTAGGGATCCTGTGTTTGCTTTGATTCCTTTACCTTGCATTTAGAGCTTCCCAGGAATCCTAAGGCATAAGAAGAGCTACTTATGCAAATTAAAATACATCTAAAGCTTGAGAGTTCAGCAATTGATTTAAAGTGATACCAAACAGACTTTTTAGTGTAAATGATCCCTTCTCTTTGTGTAAGGGTGCTGTATTTATAGTTGTCATGTGACCCAGCTCTCTGCAAAGAAACATCAGTGGGAAGAGCTTCTAGTCCTCTTGTGCAGGTCACATGTTCAAGAAAAGACTTCAGAATACAGAGGAAAACACATAATTTATATAAAATATTTTAAATACTCGTACAAATATGTATCTGAACTCAAATACACTGCTCAAAAAAAATTAAAGAAACACTTTTTAATCCGAGTATAGCGTCAAGTCAATGATATTTCTGGGATATTGATCTGGTCAGTTAAGTAGCAGAGGGGATTGTTAATCAGTTTCAGCTGCTTTGGTATTAATGAAATGAACAAGTGCACTAGATGGGCAACAATGAGATGACCCCCAAAACAGGAATGGTTTTACAAGTGGAGGCCACTGATGTTTTTTCCCTACTCATCTTTTCTCACTGTTTTTCACTAGTTTTGCATTTGGCTAGGATCAGTGTCACTTCCGGTAGCATGAGGAAATACCTGGACCCTACAGAGGTTGCACAGGCAGTCCACCTCGTCAAGGATGACCCATCAATACGTGCCATTGCCAGGTGGTTTGCTGTGTCCCAGCACAGCCTCAAGAGCATGGAGAAGATTCCAGGAGACAGGCAGTTACTCTAGGAGAGCTGGACAGGGATGTAGAAGGTCCTTAACCCATTAGCAGGACCAGTATGTGTTCCTTTTGTCAAGGAGGAACAGGATGAGCACTGCCAGAGCCCTACAAAATTACCTCCAGCAGGCCACTGGTGTGAAGGTCTAACCAAACAATCAGAAACTGACTTCATAAGGGTGGCCTGAGGGCCCGACTTCCCATAGTGGGCCCTGTGCTCACTGCCTGGCACCATAGCGCTCGATGGGCATTTGCCATTGGAAGACCAGAATTGGCAGGTCTGCCACTGGCACCCTGTGCTTTTCACAGATGAGAGCAGGTTCACCCTGAGTACATGTGACAGATGTGAAAGGGTCTGGAGAAGCGTTATGCTGCCTGTAACTTTGTTCAGCATGACTGTCTTGGTGGTGGGTCAGTGATGGTCTGGGGAGGCATATCCATGGAGGGATGCACAGACCTCTACTGGCTAGACAATGGCACCCTAGCTGCAGTTAGGTATGTGGATGAAATCCTTGGACCCATTTTCGGACCACTACGCTGGTGCAGTGGGTCCTGGGTTCCTCCTGGTGCACGACAATGCCTGGCTCATGTGACAGTAGGCAGGCGGTTCTGGAGAATGAATTGACACTATTGAATGGCCCCCATGCTCGCCTGACCTAAAGCCAATAGAACACCTCTGGGATATCATGCTTTGGTCCATCTGCCACCGCCAGGTCGCACCTCAGACCTCAGTGATGCCCTGGTCCAGAGTTTGGAAGAAATACCCCAGGACACCATCCGTCAATTGATTAGGAGAAAGCCCCGACGTTGTCAAGCATGCTTACAAGCACATGGGGGCCATACAAACTGAGTACCATTTTGAGTTGCAGCAATGAAATTTCAGCAAAATGGACTAGCCTGCTGCATAATTTTTTAGCTTTGATTTTCGGGGTGTCTTTGAATTCAGTCCTCTGTAGGTTGATGATTTTAATTTCCATCAAACGATGAGGCATCCTTTCCTTCCTAATGCATTACCCAGTCGATATCAGTATAGATATCCAGCATAATATTTTTCCCCATTGAGCTCTGATGTGTTTTCAAAGTGTTCCTTTAATTTTTTTTTGAGCAGTGTATTTTATTTTATGCAAGAACATAGTATGGGCCATCTAGGGGGACTTCTGCAAATCACAGCCTTTTTCACGCCCCCCCAGTCTCTGTCCATTGTATATGTTTAGAATTACAAAGATGTGATTCCTCCATCTATCAACATGTAATCTCCCACCCTCATTGTGTTTAGCTGTTTAGTGGGCATGGAGGGGGAGGAGGCTGCCATTTACCCCTGTCTACACCCTCATATGGGGCTTTCTTGTCATGTGGGCTGTAGAGATGAGAAAATAAAAAACCTAGATGGGAACAGAAACTGGAGCATGCTCAGTAAATCACAGGCTGCAGCAGGGACAGACCAGGATGGAGGGACAGTGAAGGAACAGCGGGAACAACCCATATTTTTTTTTTTTTTTTGCAGAATACAGAAAACTGTGTATATGAGCAGAATGCATGACAGCACGTACAGTTTACTGATGCCAATTTCATCAGCTGTTTTCTTTAAAACTGCAGCTTTTATTAAAAATACCTGGGGATACTTTTCAAATTCACTTGGACCTCTGGATGTTGTAGGGTAGCTTGCTCTACATTGTATGTTTCCAAATGGTGGGGGGGTTGGGGGTTCCCTCACTTTCTCCTCTTGATAAAGCTGGACCAACTGGGCAGCTCTATAATAATCTCCTCTACCTACAAACCTGATTGGGTGCAGCTGGAGGCGCAAGCTAGTTCTCCACTCCCCATTGACCTCCTACTATGGTTATCCCCTAAGGAATGTAAGGCCATTCTCAGGCTCTCCCTATCTCACTCCTTACACCTCTGGGACATTGTGTTCCCAGAGGCGTTATCTACCCCCCCCCCCCCGGACAAAACACCAACAGTTTACATGGTAGGTTAACAAGGGCCTCCATAGAATAGCCAATTTTATAGATCACAAAGGAATTAGACAGCCCTCCTATTTCCTGGAGACTTTACAAATGCCCCCCTCAGACCTTCCACCTCTGCCAAATCATTCACTATTTACAGACGCTATGTTGAGATCAGGCGGATATCTCTACCAGGACCTTAAATGAAAATAGGTGTTTGCTTGCTCCAGGGAATCGTGAAAGTATTTCAGTGTTTTAAACTGTTTGTGGACCAAGGCCCCAAACTTTCTTAACAATTTGGATTGTGATTCAGATCTGGGTGAAACTAGGGAGGACGTTTGGTCCCAATGGTCGACCATGGTGCACAAGGGAATATGCAATACCTCCCTGGTGTAGGTGAACTATAAAGTATTGTCCTGTTGGTATCTCGTCCCAGCACAGTTGGCTAAGATCTACCCTGATGCCTCACCCCTATGTTTCAGGGGTTACAGGCAAGTGGGTAACATGTTCCACATTTGGTGGATCTGCCCAAAGGTCCAGTGGTTTTGGACCATGATTTTTACTTTGATTTACTCTGTAACCTGGTTGAATGTCTCCAAAAATGTCAAGACTGCATTATTTTCTGACCTATCGTGCGAGTTGCCTAAACATCTCAGAACCCCTGCCTTCATAATTTTTTTTTTTTTTTTTTGACAGCCAAAATCACTATAGCACAAGCATGGACTTCACCTGTGATTAACCTTGCGCTTGTCAAATACCATCTTTTTGGTCGGGAATAATGAAAAACTGACTAGCATCTTCTGGGATAAACATCTTCAATTTGAAAGTCTGGAACCCCTTGATTAGATGCCTCTAATCTCTGTAATGTGCAGGGTGACCTGAGGGTCGGTAGTCAGGGATGTGATCCACTTCATATCTTTTCCTTTTTCTTCTCTCGTATCCCATTCTTCTTTTCCTTCTTTGAAGTTCTCATATTACTTCACGATTCACCATACTACTTCAATACATTAGTGCAAGCTTGAGTTTCTTCTTAGCCTGGCCCAAGTATTAAAGCATGGTGTTCTCGTTAGGCACTGGGAACTTTGGTTCTATGAAACCTGTTTGTTTATATGTTCTATAGTCTTTTAAGAACAGTATACGCATTGTAGAATTGTAATATATTTTGTTAGATTGACCCTCAAACTAATCGTCAGAGTTGACACCAACCACTACCTTTTTGTAAGTTATTCTACTCCTCAGGGCGCAGTTGGTTGTTGACCCCACAACCTTAAGTGCTTCAGATGTTGTATGACTAGTATGAGGGGGTTTATCTCCCTATATGATACTGTTGCTATCTAACTGAATATGCTTGATGGCTAACTGAATCCACTTTTACCATAATGTCTTCTCTAAACTTCAATAAAAACTGAAAAGAAAAATACCTAGTGCTGAGGTAAGTCTTCATTCAGGCATTCCTTTTATGGGGAGTCAACTGTATCCCATTTTTACTACTGCATTGTCACCCTCCCACAAGGATGCATGGTGGTGAGTACAGTTGACCTTGCTGACAGTTTGTGAATGTATAGTCCACTGTTGTCACTATTGGGAAGCTGGTCCAGAGTAATAAATTTTAGCGGGTAGTGGGAGCAAGTGAATGTAGACAGGAAGTATTTGAAGATGATTTTATTAAAGTGGACTGCTGCCTCTGTAGATTTGATAGTTTATCATTGTAATAAAGTGAACATCCCAGTAGAGGATATATTTGTGTTTTAAGGACCCCATTGGTAATTACTATAAGCCTTTTGTGAACCACTTGTAGGGCTACTCCTGAAGAAGCCACTGGTTATGATGGGTTCTCTGCTCTGCCACGATTCTCTAAACTGCTCTGTCCCCACTGACACTTGGTGATATACTAAAGACCATTTTAGGGTTAGCAGACTATAGCTATGAATGCACAGGAATGAGGCCACAAATGGCTTGATCGTAAATTAAATGAATGTATTAAGACAATTCAGTGCAAAATCAACACACTGATAAATGCATAGACAAAAGAGCACTATAAACAAATGGGGGGGGAAAAAAACCACTAACTTGCACTTAAACTATAGCACTTTTAACTTGAATCTTACCTGGGTTACTAGTCTCTAAACAATTTCAACCAGTTTAGCTGGATAGAAAGGATGCTGGTGTAAACCTTGTGGATACAGCCCCTGCAACAAGTGGGTGTACGTGTTCCTAGTGTGAGGGTACCCTTGGAGGTAGTTGAAAGTTGGTGCCTAGTAATTAACTTTGCCCGGCTTTTGGTGGAGTCCTTCTTTAGAGGGTGCACTGATCCTTTAAGTGTATTAGTAGATAAGAGGCTAAGCTTCTACATGGGAGCAGTCTCCATTTGTGCTAAGAGTATGGTGGGCATGTTGAATATGTAGTTCAGCTCACCACTTCCTGGCAGACAGTTAATAGCCCACTAGCTTGGTGATCAGCAGCGTCCAGCAATCGGGTCCAGGATCTTCACACAGGCCAGTCTCTCAGCTCGGACCCTGAAGATTCACCAATTCTCACTCATTTCAGTCTGACAGCAGCTCCAGCAGGCTCGCGTGCATGTCTGTCCTGTCTTCCTGTTATGGGGGAAAAGGCACAGCAACATGTCCTCTTGGCTCTGCTCATGGTTTGGGTCCCTCAGATGTGAGGCACAGACCCTAGCAGTTGGCCTATCCTAGTCTTACTCCTCCCTCGACTGCCACCAATAAAGATCAGCTTGCCTGGAAACAGTGAAGCTTATCCAGGTGCAAGGATGTGTGGGAACTGAATTCCAGTAGCCTGTTGATCCTCTTTTGCAATGGTGGTGCTGTGCTCCTTTTAGTAACTACAGTTCCCATCTTTCATAGTGCCTGCACATTGAGTCATTTTTGAGGCTCTCATTGGCTCTCTTCTGCACTGATAGGATTCAAACTGCACTGCCAGGAAGGGGGAGAGCAGAGCGCGAGTAGAGAATTACACAGATCCACTCAGCAAAAGCAGTAATAGCAGAGTGATGTTGGCTGCAGACATAAGGCAGCCCAGATCTCACACAATATACCAGTGGGGAAAAGGCAGGGGATTTCATACAGCTGGCAGCAGCAGCAACATCTGGCTACACTCTGTTCTGACATGGCCTGCTTTCCAACTTGTCTTGGCTGTCACATTAGTCTGTCTGACCCTTGCTGACCTAAGGCCATTAGAAGGGAACTGACCATAAAATATTTGGAGCTCATACATGCAGCTTTGAACTACAGTGTAGAGGAGTTGCCCTAACATTTTATACTCCGAATATGTGTATGTTGGTCTGTTTATTTTGTATGTAAAAGTGCTTTGATGTATTGTTTCCTTGCTGTGAAATATCTGGTCATCCTGTCAGTCCCCCTGCTTTCCTATTTCAAACTGACCACATTAAGCATTGAAGCACATCCTTCCCAGCATGGTCAGTTTTCTGGCTGCTCAGTGCTGCTCCCTGTTCAGCTGTTCCTTGCCTGTGTAGTAGAAGAGGTAGATGCTGTGGTGGATCTTTGTGGTCAGTGCACTGATCTATGCTTTTTCCTTTCTTGAAGTATTCCTCAGTTGCTTTTGCAGATCTTGGCTAGAGGGCAGTCAAGTGATACTAATAGTTTTGGACTTGCTAGGCTGATGTGATACTCCAGCCTAATCAAACTCCTGGAGAACACTCCATGGTTTCTTCAAGATTGTCCTGGTCTTCTATCCACTGCTCTGTCCAGTTTGCAGCCCATCATTAGACACTGGCTTTTAGGTTTCGTTCACACCTATGCAGTTTGCTTTTTGTCTTTTTTTCAGTAGAATATTTTTTGTTGCTGGACCAAATATAAAAATGCAAAACGCAAAAATGTATGACCATGCATTTCAGCAGATTCTCCATCGAAATCTATTGTAGCAAAAATCTTCTGTTTTGCTTTTAAAGTCGCTGACCCTTTCCAAAAACGCAGCAGCTCAAAAAAAGCATAGATGTGAACATGTTCCATAGGAAACTATGTTAAATGGACTGCAAAAAGCACTAAATGCATTGGTGTGAATGGAGCCTTAAAGTATAAGTTCACTTTTGGGAGCCTGTTACATGTTCCACCCGTTTCTTAGGGTGGAACATATAACATGTTCCCACTGCTTCAGCCTCTGCCCATTGTCCTCTCTCCCCTCTAGCTGTCACTTTTTTGAAGCAGCTTGTCGGGTTGTAGTTCTCAATGCAGTTAATTGATTCTTCCTGTCACAATGTATCTGCTTACCCATACGAGGTGCGAGCACACAGATAAACTGACAGGTTTGCAGGAGTCCTGCACGGCACCAGCAATCTGATGGTGCAGTTCTTTCCAGGCTCAAAAAAGTACATTTTTGTACCTGTAAAAGCTGTGGGGGTTTTTTCTTTTTTTGGGGGGGTTCTTTGGGTGTTTTTTTTTTTTGGGGGGGGGGTTTGTGGGTTTTTTTTTTTTTTTAAATGAACATATCCTTTTAAAGGCTTTCCTGTCAAAGCCTAGGTTCCGAGACAGGAGTCATACCTGAAATGGTGATCCCCCACAATGCTAAAAGCTAGGACGTGCTTTCACACAAAGTGTACCATCATAAATGGAAAGCGTGCTTTGCACAAAGCAAAACAACTTGTGTTCAGTAAATTCTCAGTGGAACGAATCCTGGCCTTTTTGAAAATGTGCCTCAATCAGCATTTGGCTCTTGGTACGATCAGGAGTCCAGTTTCAGTGTTGACCATCTTGTTCAAAGACTGCTGGCTTCCTATTGAACACCTTTGTACAGGGTGGCTCCTCCATGAATGGGATTTAACTGTTATTCTCTTGGCACTTCAGAAACTTGCCTTTTGAACTTATTGGGAGTATTTCCACTCACAAGGTTGCATTTCTTGTTGCCATCACCTCTTCCAAGGTGAGTGGCTGAGATGGCCAGGCTCTCATGTAAAGTAGCCTTTTTGGTCTTTCTCAATACAGTGAGGCCCAGAACTTCCTAATGTAGTTTTCATATTTCACCTCAACCAGGACATCCTTCAATCTGTTGTTTGGCTCCAGTCTATATTTACTCCACAGCCACTATTTCTATTAAGGACTCTTCATTGCTGATCTTCCCATAAGGGCGAAACGGCTTTTTTTTTTTCCCCCTTTTCTCAGACAATCATTTTGTCTAATTGCCTTATGGATTGAGTTCCCTTTTTCTGTCAAGGTGATTCCTACTAGACCTGTGAGTGCTTCTTCATCTTTATGGCATCAAGCAATGGTTTCCTTGACTTGAAAGGCTTCCATGTGGTTGTCTGTGTGACATGTTCCCAGTTGGACTTCTGTTTGCATCGCAACTATATCAGAATTCCTGTGTCCCTCACAAAACCAGAGACAAAGGAATTTTTGTATTTTTTTTTTTTTGTATTTATTTTTGCCTGACCTATTCCTACTAATGTTTCTATTTTATCATACTGAGTACTGTTTGTCGCCGGCCCACAACATTTCCAGGCTGCATCTGGTGTGGGCACAGCACCTTATTCATTTGAGTGATCTGCAGTACCTGTGGGAAATACAGGGAAAAGGTTATTGCACCTTTCCTAAAACTGTAGCTGCGTGAGAAAACATGCTGTGGTTTCTGACTCATAGGGGTTCCATTAAGAACTAATGCCCCCCCACACACACTTGCTAAACGGTAGCATGTATTTTGGTGCAAGAACACATGCCATTTACAGTCCTGCACCTGCATAGATATGAACCTAACCTTAATCTGGCTGTCCTCCATAGTATTGTCTTTCTGCCACAAGATGTTGCCAGTCTTCTAGGTTGAATCATGGCCAGCATAAGGCAACTTCTGAGCGTACATTGGTGTAGTACTACTACACTGAATGTCGCTCATGTTACATGTGTTGCTGAGTCGTAAGGCATTGATGGCATAATACTGACCTAACTAGTGAACTGCTATCACTCACAAGAGTTACGACCTTCAGTAGAATCGTCATGCTCAACATCTGACATGTCCGTTCCTAAAGGTTCTGCTAGCGGCCTATCATTGCATGAGGTATATGCCACTCACTGGAGAGGCAAGTCCTCATTTGCCGATTTAAAGTTTCAAAATTTTCCTGTGCTGCAGCTGTTACGCCTCCTATTGGACATACGTATATCTAATATATATAGACGTATATCTTCCTCCCTCCTTCCCTCCCGCCCTCCATTTGAAAGAACCATGTACCCAGACACCTGAATGTGTGCTATACTACAAATACAGTTTTTTTTTTTGTTTTGTTTTGTTTTGTTTTGTTTTGTTTTTTTTTTGTTTGTTTTTTTTTTTGAGGCACCAAACAAATGTATACAAATCTTCATTATTTATGGACTCTGTTAAAAACACTGCTTATTGTCGTACAAAGTCTTCAGAATCCTAAACCTATATATTCTCTTTCCGAGAACTCCAAACTGTTCAAAGAGTAGAGTAATATGTCTTACCGGGTTAGGGTAAAGTTAGTTGGCACGGAGTTTGTTGGTTAAGCCCCTGGTGAGGACAGTCTGATAATCCCACAAAACCGCATGTTGTAGTTATGGAATGGAACATCTTTCCCCTAATCCCAGTAGTAAGTCTTATATTACTATAGTCTGGAGTTCTCAGCAAGTAAATATATATTTAAGATCCTGGAGGCCTTTTCTTTTCGAATAAGATTGGACATGCCCATACGTAATTTTCAGTGACCTAATCCTTATATGGTGGCTTCCCATTCTCTTACATACTAGCAGTTTCTCTAATTTTATTGGTGGGCAAACCTTTAGTAAATTTATTTAGCATGTAGGCAGGTGCAGTCACCAATGTAGGTGGTACTACAACCTGGAGAGTAAGTCAAGAGAAACATGGTTTCTCTATGGTACCCTGGGTTAATGGAGCAGCAATCCGGTTGGCTATGCTGCAGTCATTTAACCCTTTTCAGCAGTCTTGGGTCAACGGGGTCTTTAGAAGCTCCTGCCCCTGGGTGTTGGCATGCATTTTGCAAGTGGCTAGTGTGGGAGAAACCCCCCAATTAGGGAAAGCAACTAGTGGCATGGCAAGGTTCCAGATGAGTAGGGAAAGGCTAGGGACTTCCTACCATGCAAGGAAGCAAACTGACTAGGCCACATTTCACTTTCTGAGACAGACCATCGGCACTCCCACCCCCACCCTTGGGGAAACTCCATAGGACCCTTTGTACTCAAACAGTCCAAACTGTTCCCATTCTTCGCGATACGATCACTCTGGCATTTGATGGTCTTGTATAACCACTGTGATCTAACTGGTGTTTGCAGCCCATTCAAAATGGGCCCTAATGGTTCTTATGTGGTTCATTCAATGTGTAATATACAGGGGTGTCAAGAACTTAATATGATATGGTAAAGTGTCCAGCTTATGAGTACTGATGGTATTTAGAATGGCTGTATTGCCGACAGAGGCTTTAGGATTTTTCTCCTATCACCCGTTCAGGATGGATTTACCCATGTTGCTTATCTTTGTTTTAGGCTAGAGCATCAGCTGTCGCCTCATATGCTGCCACAGAGCCACGAGCAACAACTGCCTGCACTCTCAGACTCTCTCCTTCCAGAACCATGGATGCTGATAAGCAACACTGCTGCCATGGAAGATTTATTTGGGTAGTTATATTTTAAATGAAAAATGTGCATTTGAGTTGGCATACACATGTCAAAAAATCCTGTTGGACATTACTTTCGCAAAGGCTACATGATTAGTATGAAGTTGTTTCATTCCTACCAGTCACATCTGAAAGTGAAAGCTAAGCTAAATTCTGTGTGCAGGTGAGCTTTGCCATAATGGGACGGCACATTTTTGGCGCGCTTGCCTGTCAGTGTGCCCTCCAGCAATGACGGTCAGGGCTGCAATTGTGTTCTGATACTGCCACCATTATCCTCTTGCCATTCCTTTAAAGGATAAGGTCACCTTTAAAAAAATAAACTTTTTACAGGTTTTTTTATTTTTTACTTGAAGCCTACAAAGCATTGCTGTGGATTGCAGGTGCCAGGCAGGACTCCTGCAGACTTATCTGTGTATTTGTGTGCTCATACGGGCAAGCAGATGCACACTGACAGGAAGTATCCATGAACTACTACAGTGCTCAACAGCACTGTAGTAGTTAACTGAGAACCAGGGGCGGACTGAGAACTCATGGGGCCCCCGGGCAATAGGGGATCATGGGGCCCCTGTGTCCTTGCCCAAATGCAAAAAAGCCTATGAAAAAGGTACCAGGGGCATCTCATGGGGCCCCCTACAGACCCCGGGCAGTGCCAGTTTCCAAATGGTCAGTCCGCCCCTGTTGAGAACTACAAGCTGAGAACCGCAAAGGATTCCTATTCACAGAATTCTGTGAATGAATGATGCAGCCCGGTGGGTTTTATAAAAATAGTGACAGGTAGCGGGAGAAGATCCCCCACTAGTTGTCACTAGATGCAGCAGAGCAGGCAGTGGCTCTGGGAGTGGGAACATGTTACATTTTTTTCCAAAGGTGAACTTATTAACTGATCAATGTGAAAGGGCCCATAAGCTGCAGAAAAGTGCATCAAAAACTCATCAGTGTGAAAGCAGTCTTGGGTCCGACAGTGTCTCTCTTCAGGCACTGACACATGAACACAACTTGCATCATCCCCAGTACCCAACTCCATTGCAAAATGGAGCAGTCTGGAATATACAGGTGAAACTTGAAAAATTAGAATTTCGTGCAAAAGTTCATTTATTTCAGTAATGCAACTTAAAAGGTGAAACTAATATGAGAGACTCATTACATGCAAAGCAAGATAGTTCAAGCCGTGATTTTTCATAATTGTGGTGATTATGGCTTACAGCTCATGAAGACCCCAAATCCACAATCTCAAAAAATTAGAATATTGTGAAAGGTGCAATATTCTAGGCTCAAAGTGTCCCATTCCAATCAGCTAATTAAGCCATAACACCTGCAAAGGGTTCCTGAGCCTTTTAAATGGTCTCTCAGTCTGGTTCAGTAGGAATCACAATCATGGGAAAGACTGCTGACCTGACAGTTGTGCAGAAAACCATCATTGACCCCCTCCATAAGGAGGGAAAGCCTCAAAAGGTAATTGCAAAAGAAGTTGGATGTTTCCAAAGTGCTGTATCAAAGCACATTAATGGGAAGTTATGTGAAAGGGAAAAGTGTGGAAGAAAAAGGTGCACAAGCAGCAGGGATGACCGCAGCCTGGAGAGGATTGTCAGGAAAAGGCCATTCAAAAGTGTTGGACTCTTACAAGGAGTGGACTGAGGCTGGAGTCAGTGCATCAAGAGCCACCACACACAGACGGATCCTGGACATGGGCTTGAAATGTCGTATTCCTCTTGTCAAGCCGCTCCTGAACAACATACGTCAGAAGCGTCTTACCTGGGCTAAAGAAAAACAGATCTGGTTTGTTGCTCAGTGGTCCAAAGTCCTTTTTTCTGATAGCAACTTTTGCATCTCATTTGGAAACAAAGGACCCAGAGTATGGAGCAAGAATGTAGAGGCACACACTGCAAGATGCTTGAAGTCCAGTGTGAAGTTTCCACAGTCTGTGTTGATTTGGGGAGCCGTATCATCTGCTGGTGTTAGTCCACTGTGCTTCATTAAGTCCAGGGTCAACGCAGCCGTCTACCAGGAGATTTTGGAGCATTTCATGCTTCCTTCCACAGACTAGCTTTATGTGGATGCTGACTTCATTTTCCAGCAGGACCTGGCACCTGCCCACACTGCCAAAAGCACCAAAACCTGGTTCAATGACCGTGGGATTACTGTGCTTGATTGGCCAGCAAACTCGCCTGACCTGAACTCCATAGAAAATCTATGGGGCATTGCCAAGAGAAAGATGAGACATGAGACCGAACAATGCAGAAGAGCTGAAGGCCACTATTGAAGCATCCTGGTCTTCCATAACACCTCAGCAGTGCCACAGGCTGATGGCTTCCATGCCACGCCGCATCGAGGCAGTAATTGCTGCAAAAGGGGCCCAAAGCAAGTACTGAGTACATATGCATGCTTATACTTTTCAGAGGTCCAATATTATTCTATGTACAATCCTTGTTTTATTGATTGCATGTAATCTAATTTTCTGAGATTGTGGCTTTGGGGTTTTCATGAGCTGTAAACCATAATCATCACAATTATGACAAATCACGGCTTGAACTATCTTGCTTTAAATGTAATGAGTATCTCCTATATTAGTTTCACCTTTTAAGTTACATTACTGAAATAAATGAACTTTTGCATGATATTCTAATTTTTCAAGTTTCACCTTTATTGTGTAGCACAGTATACAAAGGAACCACTTCCTTAAAACCCTTAGTGGTTCTAAAGCCTAAACTCTTTTGGTTTAAAAAAAAAAAAAAAGGTGCTGGTTTTGAAAAAAATAAACCTATATAAACCTATATTCCCTCACCTAGGTAAATGCAGCATTGGTCCCCCACCACCTCTGAGACCAAAACCAGAGCGATCATAGATTGCTGATCACCCAGTTCTCAGTGAGCAGACAGCTGCTGACAGTCACTGGCTCTCTGCTCTACCCCCTCCATTGCGCAGTGAGGCTCTGGGCTGTGGATTGAGCATGAGCAGCTGCCTCAGGGTCTAAGCAGCACCAGCCAGGTATCTGGACAGATTACAACTTTAATGTCAGGATTCACCCAGAGTCTGGACCGTCAGAATGACGTCCGTGGACTTTAGTCTGTTGAATACAGATCACAGGAGTGCAGAATGAAGCACCTTTCATTCTAGTAAGCTATAGTACATGCTGTTAGAATAGAGGAGGGCTGAAAGGGCAAGCATAGTCTGCACTCTCAACTAGTGCATGTGACAGGTTTAGTGCCAGCAAAAGGGACACTTCTCATTGAATGTAAGCGCTTGAAAAAGAAATGAACTTGGACTTTAAAGGATAAGTTCACACATCTTTTTGCAGGTAAAAAATTAACATTTTATTTTTGGAGCCTAGAAAGCATTTCATCCACTAACAGCCGACCATGCGTGCCATGCAGGACTCCTGCAGACTTCTTGGCTTATCTATGTGCTCATACCTCGTACGTGCAAGCAGATACACTGATGGGAAGAGACCATAAACTACCACGGTGCTAAACAGTGTCATGATAGTTCATTGAGAACTACAAGCTGTCAGCCACAAAGGCTGTCAGGACTTGTAGTTTTCAATTCACAGAATTCTGTAACTGAAGAACACGGCCAGGTGGGCGGAGTAGGCTGCGGCTCTTGGAGTGGGAACATGTTACAACCAAAAAACAGGTGCAACATGTTCCCAAAGGTGAACGTTCTCTAAGACTGCACCAGACATGCAACACTGTACTTTCAACACCTTCAGTGCATACTCACATTTGGGTTTTCTTATTTACCAAATGCAGTCAACAGGTGAAGCTCTTTAAAGTCCTGTCTTCTGAAGAGCCATCCTTTTGTAATCCTACATAGCAGGAGACGGCTAATTCTCAGACCATTGGGTTATCTTCCACCTCCAGGTGACTGGACACTGGCAAATGGAAAGCTTGATCCAGCCCTGCAACATGTGGGTTGAATGGCCACCTCTCCCCTCTTAGTCTGGTGCCGTTAGTAGTGCACCCAATGGTCATTGCACAGTTGACACCAAGGGGTCTAGAAGCAGGGGAAAGGGAAACCCATTCTTGTTGGAAACTGTTTTCCTTCCATGAACTCATTTCTGGTGCAAAATTCTGGCTCTGAATTGACATCCAGGTTTTCACTCAATAGGTGGTCACTTCCTCAAGTACCTATGTCAAGGAGGAATTTGCAGCTGCATTTTCCACTGTGCTACTGCAATTGGCATATGCCCATTAGGATTTATTGCAGGATGAGAAACATTCCACAGGAGTTATCTTGAGTCTTGACCTCTCACCTGGGCCTAATGTAGGTCAACATGAGGCAAGTGCTGTGGCTGAAATGCTGGTCAGCAGAGTGTCAGCTGGAACATGTTCCCTTGGAGGGTGAATACCTTTGTCAATTCCCTAGATACACTATATTGCCAAAAGTATTGGGACATTCCTCGAAATGGATTCAGGTGTTTTAATCCCCTTTATGGCCACAAGTGTAAAAACTCAAGCACCTAGGCATGCAGACTGCTTCTACAAACATTTGTGAAAGAATGGGTTGCTCTCAGGAGCTCAGTGAATTCAAGCGTGGTACCGTGATAGGTTGCCACCTGTGCAATAAATCCATCCATGAAATTTCCTTGCTACTAAATATTCCACGGTCAACTGTTGGTGGCATTATAACAAAGTGGAAGCAACTGGGAACAGCAACTCAGCCACGAAGTGGTAGGCCACGTAAAATGAGAGAGCGGAGTCGGTGCATGCTGAAGCACACAGAGTGCAGAAGTCGCCAACTGTCTGCAGAGCCAATAGCTAAAGACCTCCAAACTTTGTGTGGCCTTCAGCTTAGCACAACAGTGCCTAGATGGCTTCATGGAATGGGTTTTCGTGGCCGAGCAGCTGCATCCATGCCTTACATCCCCAAGTGCAATGTAAAGTGTCAGTTAGTGACAAAGTACACTGGCACTGAACTCTAGAGCAGTGGAGACATGTTCTCCAGAGTGACGAATAGTGCTTCCCTATCTGGCAATCCAATGGACTTGTCTAGGTTTGGTGGTTGCCTGACTGCATTGTGCCAAGTGTAAAGTTTGGAGGGGGGATTATGGTGTGGAGTGGTTTTTCAGGGGTTGGGCTTGGCCCCTTAGTTCAAGTGAAGGGAACTCTTAAGACGTCAGTATACCAAGACATTGTGGACCATTTCATGCTCCCTACTTGTGGGAACAGTTTGGTGATGACCCCTTCCTGTTCCAACATGACTGCGTACCAGTGCACAAAGCAAGGTCTATAAAGACATGGATAAGTGAGTTTGGGGTGGAGGAGCTTGACTGGCCTGCACAGAGTGCTGATCTCAACCCAATAAAACACCTTATGGATGAATAGGAGTGGAGACTTCGGGCCAAGCTTTCTCGTCTGACATCAGTGCCTGACCTCACAAATGCACTTCTGGAAGAATGGTCAAACATTCCCATAGACACACTCCTAAACCCTGTGGACAGCCTTCTCAGAAGAGTTAAAGCTGTTACAGCTGCAAAGGGTGAGCCAACTCAATATTGAACCCTACGGACTAAGATTGGGATGCCATTAAAGTTCTTGTGCATGAGAAGGCAGGCATCCCAATACTTTTGGCAACATAGTGTATATTGCAAAGGCAGTACCAAGAATCGGCTCACACTCAGAAGAGAAGCTCATTCTGACTTGGGCAAAGATTCATGTTCTGGTCTGCTCTACACATTCACAGTGTGGAAAATGGACTTAAGCCGCCACTTCTTATGCCAGCCTACTGAACCATAAGCTGAATCTGGTGATCAAATACTGGTATTGGAGGGTTTTGGCCCAACCCACTAATAGGTGCCAATGTGTTTCAGGGGCCATACATCACCCACTTCATCAGAGCTAAAACATGATATAAAATCCTAAAATTCGACTAAAAAGGGCCTGTCTTGTAATGTGTACATATGTAAATATCCATTACAGATACTTGGTGGTTGTGTATAGATAGATCGATCACAGAACACACGCTAGAACTCATTAATATTACTTCTATCAGTTACCTTTTATGACCCTATGATTAAGTGGCCACATTATTTAAAACAAAAATAATGCAACATTGTCAAATAGCTTAGTTATGAAAAAAACCTATATACGGTACAGAACATGATTTCTAATCTTAATAGTCTAAAACTTAAATGGCAATATGTATGCTAAGGCATGGGTTTAAAAAAGCAAAAAAACAGAATTCAGTACTCCCCAAGGTAAGAAGATCTGCACCTATAATTTTTATTTACTCCCTTACACAAGTAAATCTTCCTAAATCACCGTTACAAGCTTTAATTGGATGCCCAGTGGAGGGGGTATAGGGACACACGAGGAGGCTCATTACATTTATTTTTGAAGCCGCTAGGATCTCCATTGCTAGATCTTGGAAATCATCTAATTTTTTTACCTATTGAAATCCAAGTTGTCTTGGAGAATGGTTAATGAACTCCTTTCTGCAGTCTTGCAAGACAGACTGGATTTCTTTGAAAGGATTTGATACCCCTGGATCAAATATCTCTCAGATGCCTAACATGATACAATAGGGTCTGTAATTCCTCTTTTGATCAGGTAGTCTTCTCCCCTTTTTTCTTTTTCTAGAATTCTTTCCTCTTCCTTGTTCTTATTGTATGAAGGATCTGATGAGGCCCTTGGGCCACATGTTAGGAGGTAATATGTGGGATTTCACCCTAGATCCCCCTGTTTTTTGTAATGGGGATGTACCTGGGTCTAAGCCCATATATCCCAGTATAGGGATTAAAACTTTTGGACTGTTTAGCGGAATAATTATAGTAGTTAATCTGTTACCTTTTGACAAATTTGTCGCTGTACACTTCCAAATGCTGAATGTGAAGGCTATTATTCTTGCAAGTGTAATTATCATATTCTATCATCACATTTCTACTGAATATCTAATAAACCTATTGGAAAAGAGAAAAAAAATTCAGTACAAATGTGTTTACCTTAGATGTGAAATCATCAGGGTGTTGACGCCATTATTTAAACTTGTTCTGGAAGTTGTTAGAGTATGGCTATGAACAATGAATGTTTGGTCTTTTATGAATTGGGTTGGTTTCACATGCATGTGTATCCACAATTTTCAGTTGCCTTACCTGTGGTTTTAGCTAGTCCTGTAGACTTTCTATTAGGTTGCACGTTTTTGAAGTCGTTTCTGAATGCACACCAAATATGTGGCATGCATCTCATTTCCAGAAACTGCGACCTAAAAGTCAATGTGCCCGTGACGAAAACCATGGGTACAGCACATGAAAATTGCTGATACGCCCGTGCTGTGGCCGTGTGCTGATGGAGTAAATTGGTATTTTAATGAAAACTTGGCAACGTTCAGTAGCTGGTTTAAGTTACAGCCAGGCTTGCTGACATGATTGTGTTTTCACACACAGGTTCACAATTTATACATATGCACCACTACTACGAAATGGTTTAATGCATATTTTAGATGTGTGCAAACAAGAGTGAGACCCTTTAGTCTAATTTTGTTTTTAAATCGTGGTGTGACCCCCTGAAAAGCATTGGCTGTTGTAGGTTTGGAATAAAACCACATTTTGGACTCTATACTTAAATGAAGATTAAAGCACCACACTGAAGTATTAAAGTATTACTTTCACAATCTAAGGCTTCTGTGGCAGCTCTTCAGTTCACGGAAGCTGCCCTCACATCACCCAGGGCCCCATAACCGTATAGTTTTGATACTTTATTTAAAAGTACAAAAGCTTGGCACTCGTTTTTCCAAAGACTGGGAGCTGCACACAGGTTTACCTTCATGCGTAAAAAAACCGTCTGCCTTTAGAACCACTTTAATGCACTCTCAGCATTAAGGTAAGAACCGTTCATTGTCTGCTCTTCGCAACTCCTCAAATACTTGCCTGAACCTATTCTCAATCCAACACTTGCCCATCTGCAGCAGAACTGCTCTTCTCTGCCCTCTTCTCACAGATTGCTGGGCCGCAGCAGGAGCATTGGGCTCCTTCTGTCAAATCCTGTGAGCAGAAAGCGGGGTGTGGGGCTCAGCTACACTATCAGTAGATGCAGAGTCTGGCTTGGGATCAAGCCAGTAGGTGTGCCCCCTAGCAAGCACTCAGAAGAAGGTCCTGGTGTGATTGGGTGGGGACACCAGAAGAGGTTCACGGCTGCTTTGTGCAATACCATTCCATAGAGCAGTCGAGTATAACAAGTTAAGTACGTTTCACAATTGAGGGCTGAAGGTGTACATGTATTTTGTGGCTTGAATGCCAGACGTTTCTGTAAGGACTTGGACTGCTCATAAAGCGTCTCAGGTTAACTGGCTATCCCTTTATCTCCAGCTAAGGCTGCTAGAGGAATTGTGTTGAGATTGTTCTCTTGTTTCTGCTTGTTGGAGTATTCTGCACCTTCATCCCTCTCTCCTGTTGATTGCTACAATAAATTCACAAAACACAACCCCTAGACTGAGCTTGTTTGCTGGTGTGCTTGGAACTGGTGTTGTACCTGGCAGCCTATGAACTGGTGAACTGGATTGTTCAGTGACTCCATCCCAGCCGCCTCCACCCTCTTCTAGGGGTAAGCACCAGAGTATTTAAATCTGGACACTGTTGCCTTCCCTGTGTCTGGCTCCAAAATATCCTAGGGAGATTGCTCTTAATTGTTTGGATGTGGTTAGGGCTGTGCAAGTCTTTTGCGGCCAAGGCTCTGAACTGCCAGTCACCGGAAGGCTGCCTGTCAATCTACACTTGTTTGGTGGGTTTGGCAAATCATTACTAAGGAGTGTCAGTGCTTTGTGGACTTTACAGCCTTAGGCCTCAATTTTCCAGGAATGTTAGACAGCTACCTGATCTTCTGCACACATATTGCAACGTTTTATCTGGAAGATGTTCATGCTTCGGTGGACACCACCCATGTGGTGTGACAGCGGGACTCTGTGCTATCCACAGTACACTGCTCGGCCAACTGAATTTCAATCCATCTATAGCCAGCTTTAGGGTTATAGAAAATTCTTGAAGAAACTTGCATACCATTATCAATGATTTGTTGAACTAAGCCCTTTGCTGATTGTAAAAGCTTATTCCAATGTATGTGTGGAAATTATCATACACAGGAAAAGCACAATACGGTCACATAAGAAACAGAAAACCTCATTATGGGAATATTCAGTTTGAAGCAGGGACGGACTGCCCGGGGTCAGTAGGGGGCCCCATGAGATGCCCCTAGTACCTTTTTTTTTTTTTTTTTTTTTTTTTTTTTTTTTTTTTTTTTTTTTTCATTGGCTTTTTTGAGTTTGGGCAAGGACACAGGGGCCCCATGATTTGTCAGTCCGCCCCTGGTTTGAAGTTTCAAATGCGTTGTGATCTTCAACCACTGTCTATATTGTGTTGAATCTTTAAAATAGTTCTATATCTCAACCAGGGTGCCATCAAGATCTCGTTTGTTTGGTTCTTCTGGATTTCTGGCAAAGAGAGATTATAATCAGTCAGATGCATCACAGACTACAAGGTACAAATTGCTCTGGTCAACTGCCCTACAACACTTGTTTTTTTTCATGTGTGTTTAGCAAATCTTGTAGGAAAAACTGTATTCTGTATTGACAAGTGACTATAAGACTAATAAAGTGCTGTTAAATATTTCAGGCTGCCTTTTCCTGAACCAGCTTCTCCTGAACGGGGCTGTGCTGTAACAGGGGTTAGTGTTGGTGTTGATACAGAACTGGATTTGTTGGACTTTGATAAGTCAAAGCCCAGGTTTGTATTTCCCATTATGCACAGTTGCTAATATTTTCCTTCAAGCTGTGTGCTTAGTGTTCAGTAAATGTTCAGTAAAAATTTGTAAGATATTCAATCTATATTCAATGAGTTTCACCACCACTCCTAGCATGAAGCAAAGTTCAAATACAAAAATAAAGCTTCTGAAAACCGTTCCAACACCACTTCAACACGTTTCATCCAATGGGACATTTTGAAACACATCAGGGTGGTGCCTGCAAGGAAGTGTCGGTGCTGATTGTTCTACCTCTTTATGTGAGTACACAGTATATTGGCATAATAAAAGTAACAGGTTGCCCTATAGAATTCCTGCTTGTTTATTTTGCCAAAAACACATGCATGGCAGAGAAGTGCTGGTACTATTACAGGATTTATATAGTGCCAACAGTTTGCTCAGCGCTTTACAATATAACGGGAGACAATACAGCAACAATACAGTTCAATACAAGAGGGATAGGAGGGCCCTGCTCCTTGGAGCTTACAATCTAGGAGCCCTGCTGATTTGCCCTATGGTTCCCAAGTGCCTCTGAAACATCTTGCTTCTGTGATGTCCCTTTTTAGTCTGAGCTTTGGGTGGATGATCCCTGATAGTGCTGTTTTGAACCACCTATAATTTGGGGTCTACCCAACATGGTAAGAGGTTGCATGTTTCGGTGGTGGTGAATCGCATAAAGTAACTGCTGCTAATTCAACATGGAGAATATGGTTTATTCGCAGTTGTAGAGTGGTTTTGGAACTCATCTGTATTTTACAAGCTTTTTTTATTTTTCAACTTTGATTCATGCTAGGAGTGGTTGTGGCACCCACTAAATGTATGTTTATGTATTTTGTAATGTTTTTATTGCACTATTGAAATAGTGGTGAGACCCATTGGCTAATATACTGCTGTAATAGCCTTATTCAGGGCATTATACCAACCGTTGTGATACTCGCATAGATTTTTTTTTTTTTATTTTAAAGACACAACACACTTTGTTATGCACTAGTATTTAGGAGTGACTGAGTGCAGCTGTGGAAAGTATTTACTGATTTATATTTCTTGTGCTTTTTTAAGCGCTTAGTGCAGGTTTTTTGTTGATATTTAATCTGCACTGGCAAACTTTGCAGCCTGTAAGGGGCACAAATTGTAAAGCCCTTTTTATCTCTAGTTATCTTCCAGGACTGCACACCTGAAAGATGACTAGCTCCACCTGACAGAAAACACAATCAACAATTGATAGTTTAAATTCCCCACCCTTACCTCCACTCCTCAGTTTGATTGTTTCCCTGGCAGCGAAAAGTTTGTTTTGTGGACATAAGGCCTGGGGCTGGAGGTCCCCCCTGGGGGGTAAACAGCTGAGCCAGGGAGGGCAGGCTGTAACTTGCCCAATCAGAGTCCAACTTGTGCAGGGGAGGTGTACCTGGTGTTCCAGGGATGGGCGTCCTTCCTCCCTCTTCCAGGGCAGCGGAGAGGCATGTCAAGAGAGGACTGGGCCACGAGGCGGCTTCTCCTGGGTATCAGTACTACCGGCCAGCATGTAGAGTCACGCAGCGCCCCTGTAGGGTGAGCGGGATGGCCACGGAGTCCGCTACTGGTTCCTTCAGTAAAAAGCCCAGGGTGAAAGTACAAGGATGCCCTTACTATCAATTTGAATGTGGCCAAGGCTTGCATCCCAGCTGTGGATGTGGAAGCAGGCACAACCCCAAACTAGGCCACTGGGGTATTCCAAAGTCAAGGATATTCTCCATATGGAAGAATATCACAACACTGAGGAAGCCTTCAGAGAAAGATGGAGACACATTACCTGTACCGATAAATATTTGCAGGTCATGTCACAAGCTGACCTTGACCTACCTTAAAGCACCTCAAGGGGGGGGGGCTTAAACGTCTGTCCTCTAAGACATGGATCCGAAGACATCCCAAGAGAGTGACTTGCCTTTCCCTGCCCCCCCATTTTTTTTTTTTTTTTTTCTTTTCTCCGGTTTCTCTCATTTTTCTCCCTCTCTCCTTCCATACTCCCTGCTACCCTTATTTTCTTAGTTACTTAGATCATATCAGCTGTCTTGCCATAGTAGGTATCAATTGTTATGACTCTATGCAGTCTGTATCGACCACAAATTCAGGCAGCTTTATATGGCTAAGCTCTAATTAGAACAGCATGTTAAAATGTTTCTCTTCTCATATAACTTGGAACATCTAAATGAAGTACGTGTTTTATGACTCAATGTGCTGCAATCTTCCTGTTCGCTTACGTTTGACGAATGTTTGAAATGTGATGTAGTTATCAAGTCTATACCTCTGTATTCTACATTGATATTTACATTATCCTTTGTAAAGTATTCATAAATTTAAAAAAATAAAAAAATCTTGGCCTACTTAGCCATCACAACGGCAAGAAAGATGGGTGACTTTCAGAGCCTGTCTATCAAGGGACCCTTTCTGGTGGAATTAGAGGACAGGGTAGTACTTAGACAGGACCCTCTTTATTTAGCCAAAGTGGCCTCAAGGTTTCATAGGACAACAATCCCATACTGGAAGGGTACAAACTGTAAGGTAGGATGGTGGGATGGAGGATGTAAGAAGATTATGGGGATTCTGAACAACCGATCAGAGTTGTTATAATTATCACTTGGTTAATTCTGTACATGTTGGTCTTTAGTATTCCTATTTTTTTTATGTACTTGCTCTAGCAGTTCCCACAAATTACAGCATTCTTATAGGTTGGAGACGGACGAAGCTGTTCTACAGAGGCGGCAAAAGCAACTAGACTATGGCAAGAACACAGTTGGCTACAGAAGATATCGTCAACAGGTACCCAAGTAAGCCCAATGTAATGCACTTGTGTTTTTCTGTGGGGTTTTTTTTTTTTTCTTCCATTGCCCTTTCCTTTTTTTTCCTTTTTTCCTGTTTTTGCGCATCTAGTGCTTCTGGTATACATTTTAGATAGGTGAAGACCCATCAGTTTGCACTCTACAGCAGAAGTTTATGTATCTTTGTAGTGATGTTCACCAAAACAGATGTGGTAAGCAGTCCTAGCTCTTTGCATCATAGATTAAAAAAAAAAAAAACTGTATTAGAACAGCTTGCCAATGCTACCTGGCATAAAGGAGGTCATAACTTCAATGATACACATATGGACTTAGTACTTGATGTGTAGCAGACACTACCATGCCTGCTACATTTTAGCATATATACAGTAATACATACTAAAACAAGCAAGGTCTTGATGGGGGGGGGGGGGGGGTAGTATTATGAGCACACTGTAACTGTATGCTTCAAATATGTGATTTGTCAAAGACTTGTCTTTGTAATGTACAGCGCTGAGCAAACTATTGGCGCTTTATAAATACTGTATAATATAATAATTAGAAACTCCCATGCAGCATCTTGGACATCCAGCATGCAATAAAAGTACCCCATTAGTGATGAATTGTGTCTTAACAGGAATTCCATGCAACAGACTGTCTTTCACGTTCTGTGCAGGCTTTTTAATGCTTAACTATTATACAGGATTTATTTAGCACCAGCGCTTTACAATATAAAGGGAGACCATACAGCTACGATACAGTTCAATACAAGAGGGTTAGGAGGGCCTGCTCCTTGGCGCTTACAATCTGGAGGGGCTGGTGGTACAAAACGTAATAACTGTGGGGGATGGACTGATAGAAGGAATAGATTCCGTTATTAGCTAGAGGCAGGATAGGCTTCCCTGAAGAGGTTTTCAGAGATCACCTAAAAAATGGCAGAGTAGGTGATAGTTGGATAGATTTGGGTAGAGGGTTCCAGAGGATGGGGGGGTAGGCTCTGGAGATGAGCATGGGAGGAGGAGGAGACAAGGGAGCTAGAGAGCAGGAGGTCCTGCGAGGAGAGGATGGTTTGGGTGATATTTGGAGATGAGATTGGTGATTTAATTTGGGGCAGAGTTATAAATGGCTTTATATGTTAAGGTTTTGAATGCTATTTGTTGGGCAATGGGAAACCAGTGGAGGGATTGGCAAAGAGGGGTGGCAGATATGGAACGGTTAGTAAGGTGGATGAGTCTGGCAGCAGCATTCATGATAGACTGAACAGAGGATAGTCTGCGATTAGGTAGGCCAATGAGGGAGTTACAATATTCAAGGCGAGAGATAACAAGGGAGTGGAATAAGTTGCTTACTGGTTTCAGAGGTTAAGAATGAGCATATCTTGGAGATGTTGTGGAGGTGAAGTCTACAAGATTTGGACAGTGATTGGATTTGGGGCTGAAATGGACAGATGGGAGTCTGGGATTACACCTAGTACCCTGGCATGAGGGGAGGGACTGATGGATGTATTATTGATCTTGATGGAGAATTCAGGGGAGGGGGCATGGGCTGAAGGAAATGGTATGAGCTCCATTTTTTTTAAAGATTTAGTTTGAGGAAGTGGAGTGACATCCATGCTGATATGTCACTTAGGTTAGCAATGCGAGAGGAGACTAAAGGGATGAGGAGTAGAAAGATAGATTTGTGTTATCAGCATAGAGATGGTACTTAAAGCCATGGGAGTTTATCAAGTGACCAAGGGAGGAGATGTAGATGGAGGAGTCCAAGGAGAGAACTTTGACGGACCCCTACAGAAAGGAAGTGGAGAGGAGGAGACAATTAGAGGTAGGAGGAGAACCAGGAGAGAGCAGAGTCTGAGGCCAAGAATGGAGTTTTTTTGAGGAAGGGATGGTCAACAGTATCAAAAGCCGCAGAAAGGTCAAGTAGTAAATGTATGAAGTAGTGGCCATTGGTTTTAGCAGTTAGTAAATTAGTTTTAGTAGGGCAGTTTCAATTGAGTGTAGTGAGCGAAAGTCAAACTGTAAAGGGTAAAGAAGGTTGTGGTCAGTCTACAATCGCCTGAGCTCCTACCTCACTAAGTGTCCTAAGAGTTTAGAGGTAAAGGGGAGAGAATGAAGATATGAAAGAGCATAGGACAGAAGAGGGTGACGTAGTAGTTGAGAGGGGACAGAATCCAGGGGGCACATGGTGAGACGGGCTTCTGATCAAACTTTAGTGACCTCTTCAGCAGTAGTAAGGTCAAAAGAGGAATGTGTTGAGGGAGGTTTAGTATAAGGTATGCTAAGTGGGATAGATGTCTGTATAGCAGAGATGCCCCCACAAATTGCATCAATCTTGTTTTTTAAATGATTTCCATTCTCGTAAGCCGTGAGTGAGTTACTGGGTGGAGGTGGAGAAAGTAGAGTGTTAGAAGAGGATGAGGACTGGATGACAAGGTATTAATAAGAGTGACAAAGTAGGCTTGTTTGGCAGCATGGAGGGAAGAAGGGAAGAATTGTATCTTAAGAAAGCAGATTTATATAGGGTGAATGCTTGCAGAGATTTGGTTTTATGCCACAATCGCTCCAGTGCATGACTGTCGCTTAAGATTTCTGGTGTCGGTCTGCCACGGTTGTAATGGTCGGGGCCTGATGCTTTGTATAAGAGGAGCAAGTGAGTCTAGTGTGGATGAAAGCGAACTGTTGTAGACAGCAGTGGTCAGGGCAGGACAAGGAGAGATTCTGTCATAGAGTTGGTCAGTTGCAGAGTGAAAAGGAGCAGGGTTTAAGTTGTGAAGGTTTCTGCGGGTAATTGCTTGCTGCTTGGAGGGATAAGTGTTTGAAGATGAGGACACTGTGAAGGTGATGAGATTGTGATCAAAGAGGAAAGGGGGTGTTTGTGGGGTAGTAGGGAGTTCAAAGATGGGAGAAAACCATGGTCTAATGTATTCCCATCAGAGTGAGTGGAGGGACTGTATCCATTATGTTAAGGCAAAAGATGAGGTTAGGTTGAAGAGTTGGGATGTAGCTGGGTTGTTCACATTAATGGGTATGTTAAATCTCTAAAAATGATAGTGGGTAGTTCAGAGGAGAGAGTAGAAAAAGTAGCCAAGCAGAGAAGTAATCAAAGTGCAATACCAGTCCTGGAGACTGGTAGATCACTGCAGTCCTCAGAAATTGGAGAAAACAGCCGAATGCAGTGAGTCTCAAAGAAAAGGATAGGAAGGACTTGAAAGGTGATTAGTGGGGATAGAAGCAAACCAACTCCACCTCCTTTCTGACCACTGGGTCTGGGTGAGTGAGTCCAGAGAAGGCCTCCATAGGAAAGTGCTGCGGGAGAAGCAGAATCTGATGTTTGAAGCCAGTTTTTCTAATTGCTAGTAGCTTAAGGGCGTGTGAGACAAAAAAGGTCATGGACAGAGGTAAGCTTATTACAGAGTGGGCATTCCAGAGTGCACATGAAAAAGGGAGGGTGGTTTTTAGGAACACGGGGATTGAGATTAAGTTGAGTGGATTGCAACTATTCCCAAAGGAAGGAGGGTGCTTGGTGTGGGGGTGAGATACTGGAGGACCAGGGTTTGGGGAGATATCCCCAGAGGTTAGGAGAAGGAGGGTGAGGAAAGTAAAATGGGAGCGGGATGTATGAGTGCACATGCCTTCCTGTCCTGGTGATTGGGTCAGCAGGTGAGTAAAGTATTAGCAGGAGGTGATGAGAGCAGTAGTAGGGAGATGGTAGAAGGGAGGGTGATGTGTATAAGCTTTGGAGTGGAGCAGAGTGGTAAAGCAATGAGATTTTGAGAAGAGGATAGTAACTCTTCACACTTTGTAGAAAAGCTTCACTTGCCTGCTCAGTATTTTATTGCATGTACACGGAGCTGCGCATTCCTGGCACACTCTGTATGCTTGAATGACTGATTCCAGTGTGCATGCACAGGAAGACTCCATCCTCCTACTGGCCAATCAAGAGGCCAGAAACTGAACCCAGGAAAAATCACAGCAGCTGGCAAGAGAATACTGTTGCATCTCTGGAAGGTGAATATTTTAAGTTTAGTTCTGCTTTAGGATGACATTACCTGAAACCTTTAATCGGTTATAAACGGTTTTCCTTAGAATATGGTCACTATGGTTGCAAAGAAAAATAACTTTTTAGCCAGTTATCAATTTATTATTTGTAGTGCTAGACCAGGGGTCTCCACTTTCAAAACAAAGGGCTGGTTTACTGTCCTTCACAGTTTTAGGGGTGCTGGATTGCGTCCTGCGGGAGTAGAGCATGTCCCAGGCCCAACATCCGTGAGTAAACAAGGCCTTAGATTTGGTGTTCAGTTGCATAGTGATGGTGGTCAGGAGGAACAGTACACAGTCATTGGTGGAAGGAATAGTTGCCCAGTTATTGTCAGTGGGAGGAATAATGCACCAACATTAGTGTCATTTGGGGGAATTATGCCCCATTGTTGGTGTCAGTGTTGTCTCTAATCGGTGGGAGGAATAGTGCCCCAAGGGCCAAGTAAAGGCTAGCGAAGGGCTGTATCTAGCCCTCAGGCCGCAGTTTGGAGACTAGTGTTCTAGACTGATTCACGCTCCAAACCTTTATGTACTAAATGCAATGACAAAATAGCTGTAGAAGTATTGCCTTCTATAATGCAGTAGTTGATGGAGGTTTGCAAGACCAATTCGGCTCTGTAATCTTATGCGGACTATGTCCAGTCTCCTCCTATGGATCTCTCTCCCCAGTCACCTGATAAAGCTTACTCTGAATGGAAAGCGTTTGAAGCTACATGCAAAGAATCTCAGGCAGTATAGGTGAACTGGTGCAGGATGTGGTAAAATAACTTTTTTTTTTTTTTTTTTTTTTTTTTTGTCCCTGAAGAAGCTAAAGAATTAAAGGAGTAAATCTTTTAAGACAATACCACAATAGTATATTTTGTGAACACAGGGTGGTACAAGGAGTCATTGTGGGATTTAAGCCAAAAGATATGTTCTGGGCAGAGGGATATATTTTAGCAGCAGTACATCTGAGAGTAAAACAAAGTCCAGCCACAAGAAATTGGATCTGCAAAATGGTGTTTGACAATTCCTAGATCATGGAGGGCATCCCCAGATCTATTTTCTTGCCACAAGAGGCAAATCCCTTTTTTCCAAGGTGGTATCCTTACAAGAGGGACCTTTTAGATGGATTGAGTGCCCTCAGAGGCACGAGACTGTTCTTTTTCGATTCCCCTCTGCCTATTCTTCCAAGGGTTTTAATGAAAACCTGACAGGAGTGGGAGGAAGTAATTGCTATAGCTTCTTGCTGACACAGGAGAGTGAGATTTATGCTTCAATAATGGTGGCCAGATAATTCCTCTCCCATGCCGACATTGGTTTCTTCCGATGACCAGTTCTGCATCCAAAAGCAGATAAATCTGACTGCCTGGTGCTTTTGAGCTGGGACCCTCAAAAGGTGGTCTCTGACAAAGTAATCGCTACTTTCAAGAGTAAAAATGTTGATCCTTTGAGTGCTCCTAGTTTATTTTTTTTTTTGTTGGTTTTTTCCTGATGTTGGGCATTCTTCATGCAGGACTAGACAAGGGGCTAAATAGAAGCACCCCAAAAGTCACCATTTTAGCATTTTTCCTAATTGACTAATTGATTCTTCCTAATTAACTTGGATAAACCACCCCAAAGCAGCCAGCATAAACTTGTTTTTATCACCAAATATAACATAATTAATTTGTGGCAGCGCTAAAGTGCTGACAATTACAGTCCCTATAATTAAAAACAATTCCTTAAATATACAGGTGTACCTCGGTTTACGAATTTAATGTATTCTCCAGGACATTTCTTATTGTGAAAAATTCGTAAACCGAAACGTGGTTTCCCATAGGAATGCATTGAAAACCAATTAATCCATTCCAAAGGTCAGAAAAAAGTAGTTGCTGTCACTATAGGTCAGTGTCCGTTTTTAAATGTAAGTACCAGCTTTTTTTTTTTATTGTCTTCACGATAGCTCAGAGAATCAGCTGTCACTTTCCCCCAAGCTAAAAGAAAGTGTTTCCTTTCGTTTATTTCCCCAAGTTGTAAGAAACAAGGTTTCCTTTGTTTCCTGAGATAAAAGAAACAAAGTATCTGGAGAAAGTGACAACTAATTCTGTGAGGGGAAAAAAAGCCGGCAATTGCATTTAAAAATTGGCACTGACATGCACTTCGTATTGAGAGAAAAAAATTGTAAACCGAGACATTTGCAATGGATTGTCTTTTGTAAACTGAAAATTACGTTAACCGAGGCGTTTGTAAACCGAGGTACACCTGTAGATGCAAATATAAATGCAAAATCTTCATTCAAAGGTAGGAGCTCAACCCCAATTCCGTGAGAAGTTAACACACTGCACCATGGTGATAGAGCCAAGCAGCTTACCAGATGGATATGACCCTCAAATTAGAGTGGTCATAAAAGCCTGATGTTTCAATGGAAAACCTGGCTCCACATCAGTCACCTCCAATTAGTACGTCCTCCGAAACGGTCATACTTTGTGGCCAGATGCCATCACTCCAGAGCAGCAGTAGGAAAAAACTGAAGATGATCAGATTAAAGCATAACTCTTCTCCCAGAAATTTACTCGCTTTGTCTGTTTCCTCTCTCAGCCCAAACCTGTGAGTGGGATCTCACCTCAGGACTTTAGTCTTCTATTCAGGCCAGGCTCCAGTCCACTGACCCCCCCCCCCCCCCCCCCTTTACCAGTCATCTGATGATCCTGGAACACATCTGATACTGGAACTTCCTCCAAAGCAACCAGTCAGGTTTTTTGGATCTGTCTTTTGGCCCTCCTTCTGTTGCTCTCACACATTCTGCCACAAGTAAACTCAGGAGAAATACAGGCTGCTCTGGAAGAAGACTGGTTGTTTCAAGGAGCACAGTATGATAATATATGAACAAAAATAAGCTGCATGGTCGAGTTGCCAGAAAGAAGCCTATACTGTGCCAATGCAACACAAAAGCCTGGTTAAAATATTCCTCGATACCTTGACATGCCTCACAGCTTGTGGCACACCATAATCAGGAGTGACCAGACCAAAATAGTTTCACAACCATAAACTCTACCTTTTTGGAGAGGGGTGAACAAGGCCTATAGCAACAAGAATGCCATCCCCACTGTTAAGCATGCTGGTAGCTCACTTATGCTTTGAAGGTGTGAGCTCTAAAGGCACAGGGAACCTTGCGAAAATTGATGGCAAGGTGAATGCAGCATGTTATCAGAAAATATTTGCAGACTATTTGCATTCTTCTGCATGAAAACAGTGCACGGGACGCCCTTGAACTTTCCAGCATGACAATGGCCCGCAGCACAAGACCAAGTTGGCCACTCTAGAACCTTCACCTTTTTCTGCTGTAACCACTGGAGTGGTCATCAGTCTCCTTAATATAAGCCAGTCTGGGGAGATTTCAAACTTGCAGTTCACGCAAGATGACCAAATATTTCACATGACATGAAGGCATTTTGCCAAGACAAAGGAGCGGCTATACCACCAAGAATTCAGGGCCTCATAGACTATTACAAAAGACTGCACGCTGTCATTGATGCTAAAGGGAACAATACACAGTATTGAACTAGGGGTATGCAGATTTTTGATTGTGCCATTCTGTTATGACCTACAGTTGAATATGAATCCTTTGAGTGAGCAGACAAAACATCTAATTTCTTGTTTTGCTATGGTACATACTGTATATTATGTTTGCTAAAAGTTTACATACTCTTGGATAATTGGTAAGTACTTTAAAACTGTATACAAATATGTAAACTTGAAAGAAACTGACCCAAAACATTCCATTCACTATTTTTTTTCACCCACTCAAGTATGTGCTGTGGTTGAAAGATTGCACGTGTATTGGCTTCTATGGGGATACCTAATTTGCCAAAAAAGTGGACCTTTTTGGCCAAAGCATGGGGATATCTCCTGTACACAGCATATCAGTTTTTGGCTTTTAGAAGACCTGATTTTTTTTGCATGGTACAAGGTGTGTTTATGGAAATCCTTTTTTTTTTCTTTTTTTTTTTTTTTTTTTTTTTTTAAATTCTGCCAGTTGGATTTGCTGTCTTCTACAGGCCTGTCCTTTTCAGCAGGATACTTTTTTATTTTTCTGTTTGCACACCATAATAAATTTCAGCTAACCACCTATAGCAGCGCTTGCCTTGTCTCTGGTCATGCCTTACCAATACACTTTTCCTGAAGTCTAATCCCTGGTTCACATGTATGCAAATTGGATGCGTTCTTTGTACTGCATCCAATTCGCATGATATGTGAACCAAAATAGCACTCTATGGAGTTGGCAGTGCAATTTATTTTATTTTATTTTTTTGTGTCCGGTTCAGATGTGATTTTCAAGTGTCATACACTTAATAAAAAAAAAAAAATATATTCACTCCTGACCTGCTAAACGAAATCGCACCAGACTCCTTTTACAAGTCGCACTGAAACCAATCCCACACATGTGAACCTGGTCTTAGACTCTAAAATGAGGACAATGTTACTCAGAAACATATTAGCACCTGCAATGTTTGCTTTTAATGCTAAAAAGCATACTAGTGTCACGCTAGTGCTTTTGTCCATTCAGAGCAAGTAGGTTAGTATGCTTTAACCCCCCTCCCCAGCATTAACATGGTTTCTTTGCTCTCTTAGGTCTCCATTCAGTGGCGGGAGCTGTGAGGTCTGACAAACTCCAAAAGGGGTGGACTGAATGGGCAGGTCATACTAAACAATGCTACCCTCATTTTCTCCAAACCTCAAAAGTCCTTAAAAATGGTAACATTTAAATCTCATGGCAATGCTTAATGTGGTTGAAACCACTCGCATATACCCAATGAAGTGACTAGCATCAGGTGATACACAGATGAAACAAATCATCCTACACAAATTGCAGCTGCATCTGCAGCCATCTCTTCTGTAGATCGTTCTAAAAAATAAAAGGATTTTGTCTCGGTGTAGATTTTGGTGAAGGGAGCTCTGATCCCTGATTGGAGAATTTTTTATTTTTTCTCGTGTTGGGAAAACCTGTCGGATAACATGAATGAGCAGCTGAGAGAAATCACACTCTGTGCTTTGGATAGAGAAGTACACAGCGTAGAAGGGGTGTGCTTTGCTCATATTTCATGTCTGAATTTTACAACCACTTTAAGCCATACCATGCTTAAAACACATTTTCATGTTGGAATGCAGAGACCTATAAACATTACAGCCCAGGATCTTCAAAAAAAAAACTTTACTGTGGCCCTGTTGTAGTACATGGTTAAATTGTAAACCAGTCTAGAGAATAGTTTGAGGCATACACATCTGTCATGACTGGCTGTATTGACCTGTTTGACTGGAAATTGATCTCCCAGAGCCAAACTTTTTTTATTCTTCTTGCTGTAATGGAACTACTTTCATGAAGTGTGGTTAAAGGGTAAGTTAACCTTTTTGTAACATGTTACATCTGTATTCGGGGTATAATGTTGTTGCTGCAGACATCGCTGTGGCAAAAACCCTGCGGACTTGAGTATTTTTTTTTTATTTATTTTTTTTTTAAGTTTACAGATTATAATATTAAATTACAGTATTTGTAATTTTCTGTAACCTTTTCATGCACTGTTTAAGGCCACATTTATACTTGCAAATTGACGTGACGTGTACATGAGAAATCCAAACAGTGTGGCCAGGGCCAATCGGTAACAGGTGGTTGCTGCATAGCAATTACATAACTGCTGCAGTTAGCTGTGGGAGCTGGTAGCCTCCCAATGCTTTCAATTGGTCTAATCGCCGGGACCCCCTCACTGGGTTTCTTGCATATATACTGTCTGTTCCATACAAAAGTGTGAATGTCCATTATACAAAATCATGGTGCTACAACCTATGGACTCCCTATAAATTATAGGAGTTACTTCACCTGTACGGAGACCACAGCCAGACACGCTGTTGAAACATACATCCAAGTACAGAAAGACCAGCACCCAGGCGTTCAGTGCATATAAAATCTTATTATAAACCCATAGGGACAAAAAATTAATTACTCAATATATACAGACGTGTTTCTGCCCTTACGGGCTTTAAGCTGGCCATAAATTGATCAAATCTCAGCTGGTCCAGCAGTGACTGGCCAAGATTTGATCCATCTATGGGCAGGCCGGTTGTGCTGAAGTCTATCATAGCTCATCTTCAGTACATCAATTGACTTCAGTATACCGGTCAGATTTTTTTTGCATGTAACCACTGCCAGTGGCTATAACCACCAGCCGTTATTGTGTTCCCCACAGGCAGAACAAAATAGTGCTGTGGGAGCGATTCCCCCATCAACGCTGTCTGTGGTGATGGAGGATTCGAACAATTTTCTTTTCTTCCATCTGAGGTGGAAAGAAAGCAAATTGCTTAATCTATGGGCTGCTGAAGTCATAGCCACAACTTTTTATGAACTGCAACTTTTTATGAACTGAATGGCTGGGTGCCGACCTTTCTCTACTTGGACAAAAGTGAATGTAACCTTCAACAATAGTTTCAAATCGTTAAAGCTCTGAATGCTTCATTTGGAAATTAAGACATTTACCTCTAAAGAAGCTAATGTAGTGTAAACTGTTACATTTCTTTCTAGGTGTGGCAGTGATGGATGTAGCCATCTGAACCCTCTTGTATTGAGTGGTATTGTAGCTGTACTTTCCCCAGTGATTTTATACTAGGGCTTAGATCAGGGGTCCTCAAACTATGGAACTACAGTGTGCGAGCCAGATATGGCCCACCAAAGTCAATTATCCAGCCCACCCATTAGCCAAAACGAGGAGGGGTGGGCGAGTGACCTGGGCGCTTCCCCCCAGAAGAAGTGGTAGGAACGGGGACCTGGTGAGGCGGCTGCGTGCTGCTGGAGGGTGTGGGGATGGCATGCTGCTGCTTTTGCAGGTTAGTACTTTTTACTTTCCAACTGCCTCCATATACCCAGAGAAGGAGCGGCTGATCGGCTGCTATGAGGGGAAGGCAGTGAAGGAGTTGATGCTGGCGGTGGCTGTGCTACAGAGCCTGGAGGCAGCCTGTACAGAGCCACCAGCTGGAGCTACTGAGAGGGCAAATAGCAGCTCATCACCCAGTACAAGCAAAAGGTGCTGAGGAAGCATGCCCAGGAGGCACCGATCCATAATACACCTCCCCCTAAATGGTTGGGTAGTGGGGGAGGTGTATTATAGATCTGTATGTAGATGGAGGTGTGTTGTAGGCTAAGGGTTTAGTCTTAACCCTACAATACACCTCCCCCAGTATCTACCTACAGTACACCTCCCCCCTATCACCCAATACGAACAGTACACTCCCCACCTACTGATCTACAATACATCCCCCCCAGTAATGACCTACAATAACCTCCCAATTTACAGTACACCTCATGTACAATACACCTCCCCAGCAGTGTATTTACCATGAGGCAAACTCCTTATTTGGTGGAGGATGGAGGTGACGGGGAGGCTTGGTGCCTGATTCTTGTGTTGCCTAGGGCAGCACCAGAAATTAATACACCACTGCTGGGCGCAAGAATATACTGGGGAGGGGAGACTATGCTGAAGCCTCAAGTGTGCAGTCTGTATGCAGGACTGGTGACCAGTACATAAATGGCTGCCTTCTCCTGTCTGTAGACCTGCTGAGCTGTGTGCCAAGTATGCCCCTGCACCGGCATATATGTAGGAGTTCATTCATATTTTTTTCAAACTATAGATTGTCCCTTAACTGTATGAGGTACAGTGAACTGGCCCCCTGTTTAAAAAGTTTGAGGACCCCTGGCTTAGACTGTTGTCCCATGTGCTAGAAATCTCTGCACAGGGTGAGAATTGTATTCATCACATACAGTACATCTGGGTGGGTGTTGGCGTTTGTAGATGTATGTAGCTTACAGCATTAGCCTGCACTTGTCCAGAAAGTCCATAGTGCTATATAGGTATCCGTGTCTCCTAGCTTACACAGCTTTCTTTTCCCAATGGCTAAACAAAATTCCACATGCAAAGTCTCAAGTTAGTTGGCAGGTTTATTATAATGTGTGATTTTGTTTATGCAGATCGGAAAGGGAGCCAGGTATTCACCCTCGTACGCCCAACAAATATAGGAAATATAGTCGGCGATCATGGGACATGCAGATTAAACTTTGGAGGCGTGCTCTTCATGCTTGGGATCCCCCTGAAGAGCTGTCATCTGAGTAAGTCTCCCATTCATGTTTACCAAGGTCTTGATGACTTTAAAAATGCCCTTGTTTTATGAAAAGTCATGTGATTTGTTTTTTTTTTTTTAACCGCCGTTTGATCAGTGGGTGCTGCAAGGGTGGTAAATGACCTGGGGCACCAGGAAAAAGGTTAATAGCTTAAGGAGTACTAAAATATGGGTGTATTTAGGATGCATAGCTAGAGACCCTTACTAATTTGTGGTTTGTGTTGGTAAGCTAGTGGATAGAAATCTAGTTTTGTTTGGAAACCTGGGTACAGTGTTGTCAGTTTACATCATTTTTAACTGGGTACTGACTGTCGATAATGTCCTGAAAGTGGAATGAGAGAATTTTGAATTGGTGACTGTACAACATGTTGCACACAATCTGAAATGATCACAAGTGTCTTATCAATTGTTCTCAATTGGGGGGCTTTCAAGATGCTTTGATATTGAGTTGCATGTGCACTTACTGTGACGATCCCAGGATCGCTGCCACCAATATGTGACGATCGCTGCCACCAATATGTGACGAACGTGGCGTCAGACCCCAGCCCTTCTCACCAAACTCGTGGCTGAAGGACTAGCCAATCTAAAACTGCGATGTCACGTGCGTAACAATGCCACACCCAGCTGCACCCTTCACAATGATTTTCCAGCTAATTGGACCACAATCTGTGTACCAGCAGCCTGAATGCGATTGTTACTGGGTCAGGTTAATTACGCAATTAACCCTTCACACTGCCACCTCCTTTTTGTACAGAGGAAACTCTGCGATATCAGCTATAACAATATAATGGTTGAGATAATCGTCTGTATAACGTGGTCACCACAGGCCGGTTATACAGAGGGTTATACAAACACAGTAGCACTCTTTTAGAGGAAGGAATTTGTTTTTTGCAATAAAGAGCTATGGGTTAGCAGATCAAGTTTCAGAGCGAAAGGGTGCGGGTCTCCCCAGGTGGTTCTGAGAAAAAGGGAGAATTCTTCAACGCACACTCCGCTCCTCACAAGACCTCCTTCTCTCTAGTTCCCTGGTCTCCTCCTCCCATGCCCGCCTCCAGGACTTCTCCAGGGTGTCACCCATCCTCTGGAACTCCCTGCCCCAACCCATCAGATTATCACCTACTCTCCTCTCCTTTAGGCGCACCCTGAAAACCCATCTCTTCAGGGAAGCCTACCTCACCCCCTGCTAACTTGCTGACCTCCTCCACTCTTCCTACCACTCCATCCCCCACAGCTATCTCCTCTCCATCCCTTCTAGATTGTAAGCTCGAAAGAGCAGGGCCCTCGATCCCCTCATGTTTTGCATTGTATTGGTATTGTTCTGTCACATGTTCTGTCCCCCTTTGTAATGTACAGCGCTGAGTGAACTATTGGCGCTTTATAAATACTGTATAATAATAATAATAATAACTTACTTTCTTAGGCCTAACAGCTCATTTTGTAGTTCCCCAGCAGGGGGTGTCTCTGAAGTCACGGACCAATACCCCATTTAGGGCTGGAAGGTCTGGGCGTAGACTTAAACTAGAGCCAAAATCTCTTCTAGTTCATATTTTGGCTCATAACTTTCCATATGCACAAGTGACACTCCACCCGCAGGTAGATTATTATGCAGACACGTCTGAGGATTGATTAGATATGAAATATGAAATTCTACACTGAATGGTTCACGAGATCTACTTTTCTGCTTTCCTATGTATTCCAGTCAAGGAGTGACCTATCAAACGGTTCGTCTCCTTTTGGCCAATCTGACGATGTGCCTGTTTTTTATGTAAGTCTCTCATATTCCAAGATGTGAGACATAGGGGAAAATGGATTTTAAAAGTGTTTTATCTGGTTCTTGCTTCGTTGGATTGCCTTGAACTCCTGGGAAGGCTTGTGTTATCTTTTCCGAGGTGTGATATTGCACAGCTCTCTGACAACCAGGCACCTTGAGACACTTCCAACACACATGTCCCTGTGGATTAACAGAGGGAAGGGGGAGAATGAGGGACAACATGGAGATTTCTTAACAAAATGGAGGACTGCGTCAATCTCTGGGTGTACGATTGTGACACTTACATTGCGACACTTACAACTTATTACTAATGTCCATATAAAAACATATGGGTAGCAGTGATCATAACATCAGTGGCATACCTGTCATATCTGGTAATGGAGGCCAAAAACGTTTAACACTGCCCCACTTCCTTCCCCCTGCACACATAGAATAGTGTCTGCAGCACCTGATTGTGGGTGTGGCCAAATTACATGAATAGTGGGAGGGGTTTAAAGGGGTACGGTTAATAAATCCTGAGCCTACTCACTGTATACACAACGCACGCCACAATAGTTGTACCTACACATTCAGAAGTTGATAGCTCAAAGTGCAGGGCCTAGACTGGCCATAAATTATACAATTGTACAATTTTCCATAGATTTAGCAAAACCACACAATGTGAGGTCAAACCTAACCTAAAGGAATTGAATAAGAAAATTGTAGAATGTATGCTCAGCCTTTAGAAGTGGTTAACACACAGGTCACTACATGGAATAAACCAAAAATTGCACCCTTCTGCCAGTACAGACTGTAGGTAAAAACACTGCAAAATATATTCCATGGGCAAGGAATCTAACCCTTTTTCTGCCAGGGCAGTTTTTTTTCATGTTTTTAAGAAATCATTTTAGGTCTAAAGTCCATGGAGCATAAAGTGAAGTTCCAATTTGTCACACAATATTTATGCAATGGCTTATTGGTGCAAAATTCAGTAAAAATATATTTAATTTTAGGACACAAAATGCAATATACATGTATTACCCCTTATTTTGGTGAAATATGAAAGATGAGGTGCCAAATATAAATGGATACCCAACCTTTTATAATTTATTATATTTTTTTTCTTTTTCTAACTTTTTCACTAAAACTTGCATACAAGAAGTCTTCTATGTGATATGATAAATAAGGGAGTCCCGCTCATCTGACTTTCTTGCCGGATTGCTATAGAAACTACTTCATGGCATGGATTCAAGTAACCCCTCCCGCTGGGAATTCCTCCTAGATGCTATTCTCCCAATACCCCCTTGTGGATGAATCCAAATCTCCTATTTTTCTCTGTTCCAGTTCCTTCACTCTGGGCTGTTGGTGGTGTGCATTATTTGGCCCACATCTGTGAGAATTGCATCCCTAAAATATGACATCCTCAAACGCCAGTTTTGCCTAACTTCTATGTCTTCCAGATCCTTCAGCTACACCAGGCTTTGTCCACTCAATTTGGAAGTTCACCTCTGATTATACAACAGTTTTGATATTGAATCACTCCTCTGGGATGAGTCTCTTCAACCCCTCTGAACCATATATAGGACCTTGCAGCCTACTCTGCATCATAGTCTGGACAAATTGAGATCTTCCTGGCTGGTGGAGCTGGATAGTGAGGATTGGGAGGAAATTTGGGAGTGCCCATTTTCCCAACTTGTTTCTTCCAGGGATCAGCTGATCCAGTTTAAAATTCTATATTTTTATCTAGACTCCATAGTATTTACCTGAACTGCCTTCCACATTGCTGGTATTGTCAAGCAGAACTGGCTGATTATTTCCATATAATTTGGTCATGCCCCCAACATTAAAAAAAAAAAAAAAAAAATTTGCAAGCCTCTGACCAAAAGGTTTAATCGACTATCCCCATCCCACTATCCCCATCCCACAACAAACTGACATCTGCCTTGGACTGGTGAAAGCTCTGGCCTCCTCCTGGGCTGTTCATACACCACTGAGGTTTTCATTTTACTCTAGGAAATCAATTATTAAATGGAAGTTTGGAAAGGCTCCCAGTGTGGGATTTTGGATACATCTTGTAATTCTGCCATACACCTTTTTATAAGGAGACGTATGTCTCAAGGCTGCACAAAAGTTCCACAAGGTGTGGAATATCTGGCTAGAGTCGGATGCTGCCACTGTAGATCAACAGGACTCTGGGGCCACTACCAGACCATCAAAGCATTGCCTATGTTCACTCCCAAACCTGGGTACAAAGGTACTGAGAGCTCCTTGACCCATAAAGTGATCAGTGCTGTATCATCCTAGAGTTCCTGAGGCTGTGTCTTGGATGGTGGTGAAGGGATGAGTTATCCTGGGTCAATTACTCTTTGATTAGCCATAATTGCCTCAGCGTGGCAGTATGTGTGCTCTATGAATAGCAAGGATGAGTTAGGTTTTTGTTTGGTTTTTTGCTTTCTGTTTATGCACTTTGTTGTATTACCTTGAGTCAGGATGCCCAGAGGCTCTTTTTGTACTCTTACCTTTACTGAAAACGCTACAGAAAAATACATAAGTGGTCAGTATAGTGAACTTGGTGCTGTTTTCACTTTAAAGTCAGTACAATGGTCCAGGGGGTACTCTGTATGTGGAGGTTAAAATTTTCTCCAGATGTAGGCTTCTTCACAATGAGTTGTCAAAATGTGGAATGGATGCTCTTAAATTAGTTCTGGCCAACTTTAATTTTGCGGTAGATAATGAATTCATCTCAAGGTTTGACGTGCATTCTGGGAGTGCTTTTCTGGTGACTATTTAGAGTTGAGTTACTATAGCCCTTTCCTTCAGCCTGAATCTTAATGGCCATTCTTTTCTGACCTTCCTCATTAAGGTGTTTAGAATGTAATGCCATCTGCGGAACTTTACTACTCGATGAATTTTCCTACGTTCTCTGAAGGCTATGCATGAAAATCCTATGAGCAGTTACAAAATACTGATACTAGCCCATTCAACACCAACAATCATTCTGGTGTTTTGATGTGAACTAATGCTCCAAACTCTGTACATATGTGGTTGATTACAAGCTGGAATTTGTTTGTTTTAGGGTAATTATGCACTTTATATATAGTTTGCAGTGATATTTATAAAATTTAAATTTTTTTTTCTTTTTTTTTTTTTTTCCTCACATGAGTGCTGTGACACTGGAGTGTTTTCTTTTTTTTTTTTTTTTTGATGATACACGTGTGGCACTTTAGTTCTGGGATTTAAAAGGTAATATACTATGTTGAGATTTTGTTTTTTGAGGTATTTGAAGAGCACCTGTGATTGATTTGCATCTTCTTCAGTGGAGTAGGAAGCGTCTTCCTATCAAATTGATCTTTGTTTGGACACATTATTTGGACACTTTGCATATTGGGACTTTATTTATTTTTGTTCTTTTATATATATTTGATATGTATTTTTTGGGTAAACTCTTTGGGTTTTGATCTTTTCACTATAATTGTGGGTTTTTGGGTTTAAGTCAATGAATATATATTTTTATTAGTACTTCAGGGGAAGGATATTGATATGACTTTAAGGGATTTTTGAGGTGTGTGTGTATGTATGTGTATGTATATGTATGTGTGTGTGTGTGTATATATATATATATATATATATATATATATATATATATATATATATATATATATGTATGTATATGTGTGTGTGTGTGTGTATATATATATATATATATATATATATATATGTGTGTGTGTGTGTGTGTATATATATATAGTGCTGATTTATACTTATAATGCTCCAAACCTGTATAATTTGATTGGCGAGTGTATGCTACCATGTAGATTACACCACAGGAAACAATTTGTTCCATCAGTGATTTACCATTCAGCAATCAAAAACGAGAAGCGCACCAACCTTGCGCATTACCTCAGTAACCAAAGTTTATTAATTGTAAAATAATACTCACAAACAGCGAATAAAATCAGGCATATTGGTCCTCAAAGGGACCTGAAAAGTAGAAAGCCAGCGCGGATCCCATCATGGGGGTAGATACTCAGTGCAGCTGGCGCGTTTCAAAGGGCATCCCTTCAGCAGAGCTCTGAAGGGATGCCATTCGAAAACTACTCAACAAACCAGTACAAATGCCATATTTACATTTTAAGCTATGGCATCTCAGACCACATACCAACAGACTTTTTATAAATCTAGGCTATAGTCCAGGCTGCATTTTCTGCAAATGTTTCACTTTAGTACATTTTTATTGGAAAAACAAAACTTCAGGTATAAAACAGTGTCAGAAAACTGTTTCTAATATCCAAGAAGATATTAGACAGCAGGAACATAGCTGCTGAGAATGTGGAAACAGCCCGTTTTCTGCAAATGTTTCATCGGTTAAATTCACTTGTAATATCACTGTTATATTTGCTACTTAGGAAAGAAGTGTCATATGATACAAACCAAAGTTTGTTTGAATCCTGGAGTTCCCTTCAAGGTTTGGAGGCTGATCTGTTTGACTTACAGGTATGCAAGATCCTATAACTGAATGCTCAGTAACTGTTATCTGTATTATGCAGAAGTGTTTTGAGTAGGCAATGTTCATTCATTCTAGTTTGGCTGTCGTTCTGATCCAGCATCTTTATGCATCTGAAATATACTCCCTGCATAAAGGAGAAAAAATAAAGGACTAATTGTCACATTGCTTAACAGTGCCCCAAGAAAAGTTTCCTTGGCACTCATTTATACTGAAGGCAGTTGGCTTAAAACTATTCTAATGCATCAATTCGCTCTTCTGCATTAGGAATTTCTTATAAATTGCCATTGTTTGGTTGTTTGGAGAGGGAATTATATTCTAGTTTTTTCATTCATGAATTTATGCCTGTATGACCATACTATTTCACCTTTTTACAATGCACTGCCAAAGCTGTTAAAACTGCATAATTGATATATACCTGAGCTTAGGCTGGCCATAGATGCTCCTTTTTCTAAATCAGTCCTCTGACTGATAAAATAAGAATGGATTCCTCCATCCACACATTCAAGGTGGATGGAGAAATCTTCCCCACTGGGTTGTATTCTGACTGCTGGCTCAGCTGCTGATCAGTGTATTCTAACAGAGGATTGCTGCTGATTGAGACATTTCCAGCAGTCCTGTTCTTGATATAAGATGCTCATCAGATTGACTTCTGTTTAGTGAGAATGGTCATCGATGGATCAAACTTCAGCGATTCCTGCTGAACCAGCCAAATTTCAATCCATCTATGATAGGGTTAGGAGCCTGCTTTTGCTAAAACTACACTACTGTGCATGTCTTGGGCACCTTAGATGTCTGTGTATTTTGTCTTGCTAATTTATGGCTTCTGTATTAGTCTGTCATTAGAAGGTGTCATGACTCTTCAAAATGTGAAGGCTGGGGATCAGGTATTTGAATGTCTTTAAAGTGGTTGTAAAGGGTCAAGGTTTTTTACCTTCAAGCATCCTATGCATGAAAGTGGGGAGGAAAAAAAAAAAACCTGTGTGCAGCTCAGCTTTTAAAGAACACCTGGTGAACCTGCAGTGAGGCCTTATTCAGGGACATTGGGACAATGGTCTTCCAGCTGTGCTCCTGTTACCTTGGTGCATGCATCCCAGGTATAGACTAGACGTGTCTGTGCTGATGCATGGTCCACCATAGTAACAATCCAACTGGTCCAGAGAAATGATGTGGAGCAGACAAATACATCATGCTGAATTTTGAGTTTGTAGCAGTACTTGGGGCAGCACAGTGGCTAAATGGTTAGCACTTCTGCCTGGCAGTGCTAGGGTCGTTGGTTCGAATCTCAACCATGGCACCACCTGCATGGAGTTTGCATGTTCTCCCTGTGCCTGTGTGGGTTTCCTCCAGGTACTCCGGTTTCCTCCCACACTCCAAAGACATGCTGGTAGGTGAATTGGATCCTGTCTAACTTGGCCCTAGTATGTGTGTGTGTATGAATGGGAGTTAGGGATTTTAGATTGTACGCCCCTTGAGGGTTAGGAGCTGATGTTAATGTACAATATATATGTAAAGCACTGCGTAAATTGACAGCGCTATATAAGTACCAATAAATAAATAAATACTGGGCATGAGTTAGGCTTTAAGACGTCTAGTGTTAGCAATAATGGACATGTTTGGGTCTATCGGCTCAGAAATGTTAGAAACCACTGGTACAGCCATCTACACTTCAGGAAAGTCTTACCATCACTGGTGTTCATAAAAGTTGCAACCAAAAAAGCAATTCCTACAAGGCAGAAATATAGCTAAATGTGTATGCATGAAAACAGACTGGGATGCAGGGAAAGGTCAGCTCTGGAGTCCAAAACCTGAAATATTTGACTGACAGAAGCCTGTCTGAGGGGGAGGGTAGAGAGTCTAGGCATAGCTGGTACTCTTGATTAGTGCCTGTCACAGCAACCATGACTCTATTAAAGTTTTACTAAACCCACAACCGTAAAATCAGTCTGTATATGCAGTAAAGCATGTTTGTTATACTCACTGTGGAACCTAAGGGGTTAATCCTCTGCATTGTGTAAAAAGGCTGTTTGATCCAGACTTCTCTGCCCCCTCCTCTTCAAATGTCCACGCTCCTAAAACACACTAAACCCATAGCCCTTCTGCACATGCTCAGTTTAGTGTGTATTGCTAGAGGTTTTTTCCCGTGGGAGAGCGCATGTGATCAGCACAGGGCCAATTGGCACTGTCTAGACAGAGTTCAGGGGTTTTGCATCCTCCTAGAGCAGAAAGAAAACTCCTCCTACAAGCTTTAACCAGTACTCAGCTGAAGTCACAAGACTGCTCTAACTGCTGATGAGAAAAGGTATTTAGTAGTTTATATTTACTAACATAATTGCATTTCCATCTTCAGTGTACTGTGGGAGACCCGATATAGTAAATCCAGGGTCCTGGGTTTAGTATCACTGTAAGTCCCACAGCACTGAAGATTACCAATGTGGTGGTGGGGGACTTCAAAGGTTCAAAGGACTTCAGATTTAAACTAAAGCAGCAGTCATCACCACAAGAGACACTTTATGTTGATATTAAGTACTGTCCCTTGTGCTTTTTCCCCCCCCCCCCCCTTCTGAATTCATGGGATTTAAGCATTTCTGCTTTACTGCTTGTGCATGTATGTTTTCAGCCGGTACTAATTTTAGCTAATATACAGTAGAAATGTCAGTTTTGTGTCATTCTGAAGTGTTTTTTTCTTACAGATATCAGATGTACCTGATGTGGTTTGCCCTTCGGAGGATCCAACTCAGACTTACTTCAGCTGGATGCAGAGCTATGACCCTACACAAACTTACAGTTATCCATATTGGATAGGGCAATAGATTGTCTTTTGCAAAAGAGGAAAATAATTTAAATGGGGTCTTTAAAGCACGCTTATTTCTTATGTGTTGGAGAGGCTTTTTTTGTGAGTTGTAACAGTAGATGCCATATAAATATTCTTTGTGGCATAAATGGTCAGTGGTAACTTATGAACAGCATTCTGATACCGATTTAAAATGGCTCGCATAAAATCTGTGTTCATCCTAAGGAACAGGTGTGCTTGAATATTAAAACCTAGCTGGTATGGTAAATTATAAACACAGATCAGTGGGCATTTTTCTTTAGTATAAAAAAAAATAAAAATAAAAAAAAATCTGAATTCCTATGTAAGCACTACTTTTTTCCTTCTAAAATGGAACCTGAATGTATGCATTTGTAATTGAGTCTGTCTTGTATGTGCAATAATGGATCACATTAATTTGTATTATAAATGTCTCTTGGTAAAGTATGTGGAGTGGTGGCATGAAATTCTGTCTAGGTTCAGTAATGCTTCTTGTGAGGCATAAACTCAGTTTTCTGCTACATTGTAAGAATTTTGACCCAGAATGCTGAATGTCTTGTTAATGTATCATACTGAGAAATACAGTTTCTACAATTTGTATCACTTGTATTACAGAGACATTGGTAGAAGATTTAAGACATATACCAGTGTTCTTGTAAAACAACTATTTTAAAATATTGCAGTTGCAAATGAATTCCAACCTAACGTATGCATTGTGTTTATAGGTGGATAACTGGTTCACAAATTATTTTCGATCTTGGAAAATTTGCCCTGCTAGTGCATTCACCTTTGTGTCTGAGTCTCTCTACTGCTGCAGTTTCTATATATGGAAAATCCAGCAGCATAAGTGAAGTGTAATGGTAGATCGGGAGTGTTACAATGGTTGGGGTGTTACAATGGTTGATGCACCTTGATACCTGTGTGCCGAGCTCTTGTAGCTGGAGCCCCTGAGAAAAATAGACGCTGGTGTGCAAGTCAACTCAGGAACGCAGATACATTTGTGGGAAGATTGGTCCATAATCAGTTTATGCTCTGTACTGATTAACACGGCTGCCAGCAATGGAAGAAACTTTTCACAACAGATTTATTTGGGGGAATGGAAGAAACCTTTCACAACAGAATTATTTGGGGGAATAAGTCACCATTGCAGTGATTTCAGTGTGGCCCTCCATATCTGGATGCCTTTTTGAGGCATTTTCTTTGTCGGGTATTTTGCATGGATGCCAGATTCAAGATTTCATTGGGAATTATAAAATCAGTACAATTGATTGTATACATTGAGTTTTTAAATAAAATCTTATTTTCAAGATGCTTCATGTTCTGGCTGAAAAAAATGCAGTACTCACATCTGGTACCTGTATGAAGGTAATTTGATCAGAGAAATGTGGGCATTAAACAGTGTGGATGGTTCCAAATGCTTTATAAAACAAAATAACTTATTTTAACCCCATACCAGTTGTCATGTGTTGGGTGCACCTAATACACTGTGCAGGTTCCCTGATTTCTGTGCATGGGAGTTGATTTGCTGAAGGTAAATACTATCGGCTTGCAAGGGCATTTTCCCCAGAGCTTGGTGAATGAGGTGAAGCTCTGTTGATTGCATGCAAGCAAAAATACCGTTTGTTTTCCGTGCATGTAATTTTGATCTCTTGCAAAATGAAATTTCACCCAATTCACAAAGTGCTGGAGGGGAAAAAAAACTAGTTTGCAAAGTGAACAAACTATTTTCCTTTAGTAAAGCAACCTCTATGGTGTGATGTTACCCTAGGTTCAGACCTAAGCATTTTCTGCAGTGTTTTGCAGAAACGCAGTACAGCCCATTTAACATGATTTCCTATGGGACAGGTTCACATCTCTGCGTTTTTTTTGGGGGGTTTTTTGTTTTTGTTTTTTTGGGGGTTTTTTCCCCACCCGGTGCCTTTTTTTAAATGCACAAAGTTGTTTTTGGTTCTATAGACTTTAATGCAAATGCTGCAGAAAAGCATGTATTGCATTTTTGCCACGTGTTGTTTTTTTTTTTTTTTTCTTGTTGCTAGGCAGATTTAAAATGCAAAACACAGAAAACGCATCAAAAACACAAGTGCCAAAATGCAATGCAGAAACTGCTCAAATACAACCTGCAGAGGTGTGAGCCTTGCCTTAGGCTGTGTTTGTGTGGCTATATGCTTACTTTTTTTGCTACATTAGATGGGTACTTTATTCACAACTTCAACTACTGTCAAATGTTCCAACTATGTGGACTGAACAGCCAATTGGCATAAAATCTGCTTGCCCTCTGGGTTTGTTTTACCTGAATTTTGATTGCAAAAGTAGTCTAATTGCCTTTAGTAAATCAACCCCATTGTAAAGGCAGATGCACTCTGCAAGGGAATTTGCTCCAGAGCTTGGTAAATGAGGGGAATTTCATTACCCATGTGCAAGCAAAATGTTTTGTTTTTGGGTTTTTTTTACCTCTTTGCATGTGCTTGGGTATTTGCAAGGTAAAACTTGCAGAGCGGATTTTCACATCCAGTTTTATGTAGATAATCATTGTATTCTGACAGTGGGACTCTACCTGTCAGAATATGGTCGTTAGTGGCTGCAAGCCACTTCTGTCCTTATTACACAGTTTGTGTGTAACTTGACATGCACTTAAACTCTCCTAATCTCCAACAGAGAGAATGGAGTGAATGTATTCCTCAAGCTTTATTAACAAAACTGGGTCAAACTATTAAACAGATGAGGTATGCATACAATCCAATGTTTAAAATACAAACACAATTAATAGGCTGTGGATGGCAAGTCCATACTCATCAGTGATGCTGCCTGTAGAGTGTGCTGCAGAGAATTGTAGCTGTTCCTTTCTTTGAATTCTTAATGTGGGCTCTCCCCAAAAACAATTATTAAGTCCGCAGCTACATATACAATAGCTGCTGACTTTTAATATAAGGGCACTTACCTGCCCAGGGATTGAGCAAATGGCCTTGTCTGAGCATATTCTTCAGTTGGCTTCAGGTGTAGATATCTCATGGAGAACTCAGTGAAGCCAGTTTCCTACTGTGTATGAGCAAGTGTGCTGTGCTTTGTGAATGGTCCTGCAGTCTTCTGGGACCTGTGAAGTATCCCAGAAGGTTGCAGGGGAAGGAGGGTGAATGATCAGATCGCCATGATGTATCTGACCAGAAGTGGGAATGGGTACCTGCTACCCACCCCCCAAAGAAAGCTCCAATTGTGGCATTTGAGGGGGAGAATATAAACAAGTGAAACATTGCCTTTTGGTGAAGTTCTGCTTTAAGGTGGAGTTTATGTACCTCAGAGGCACCTGTTTCATTTCCTTAGAATGAAGGTTGATGGGAACTTTTATTAACTAAACAGTAAATTTATCCCAGGCTTCATCTTGTGGCTAAATTTAAGCGTAGGGGAAAAAAACTGTAATTTCCCTTCTGATTGAAAGCTTTTGCAGGTCAGTGGAGTTTTGCCAACAGTCTTGTATCTCAAAAGTTAATAGAGACTTAGAATGGATTGAAATCCAGCTGCTTCATGCTGGACTGGCTGAATTTTGATCAAGCTATGGGTAGCTTAAAGCAGACACCATAAGTTGGTATTATATATTCATATTTTTTTATGGGCTTTTAAAGCAGTAAGGTCCACATTGACTTGCACCTATGGGTAAGGCTCACCTGTAGGTACAGTGAATATCTCCTATGTATGTACTAGTTAGGAGATATTAGCATTTTGTAAAGGCTGGTGATGTTACTGTACAGTGCAGGCTGGAAGATTCATTCACTCAGAGGGTTGTGCAGTGCCTGTGACTCCTGTTCATCTGTGAGAGTGATAATATTGTGGCCTGGCCATTCAAGCAGCCAGGGGAAGAATGGGTGGAGATGAAAGTGGTAGGAGCAAGCTGCTTGGAAGCCTTTGTTGTAAGGGAAGTGTTAGCAGGTGCTAGTAGACAGTGCCTGTTGGCACATTATGATTGCTTAGGGCCCCCAATTTGTTTTATTTTTTGCACAGGGCAGAGAGAGACTTTACTACTGCTTTGGTTATAAATTTGTTTTCTATATGCCTTTTGGTTTTTTTTTGCCTGAGTGCAGTAGGTGATTTAATAAAGGGAGTGGGTAGTGGTAGCCTTGCCTCCACCTTAGCATTTTACTGCTAGAGTGTGAATAGTACTGCCCACGGTTTGTTCCTTTCAGGGGTGTCAGTTCCTTCTGGCAACCTGATCTCTATTACATTTATTTCTTGTGCATGTCTGTGTTTTGATTTGGAAGCCTTCTAAAACCACAGAGACTCCTGGACAATGGAGTAGTTTTTATATTTCTAGTCTGGCTAGAGATCTTTCATCTCAGGTATTATTGTGTTGTGACTATATGGCTTCACCTGCACCCTTGGCCTATTGACCACACATAGTCCCTAAGGTGAGTTGTAATAGAACCACACTTTGACAAATAAAGCTCGTGTTGTTCTAACATCTTGGTACTGCTGTAGCTGCAGCCAGAGCCTATCCAGGAGCTGCTCCTAGTGAGGGTCAAACCTGCAGCATCCCTTGGATGCTTAGCACAGCCATAGTACAGTGGCCAGCTGCACACAAACTACACTTCCCAGCATGCACTTTGTCCTCCAGGAGTAGACACAGCCGATGGGGGTGTGTTTGTGGCCTATAAGGTGAGCGGCCAAGCCCGGCTTCCCACCTAGCAGGCGCTAATGATGTTCGGAGGACGGCGACACGGTCCTGAGGTATTCTGAGCTCGCGCTTGCATGACCAGCCATTGAAGCTCGGCCCGCAGCCTGACCGAGCAGCAGCCGCTCGCCCCGTCTATAGCGTAAGATGGTTTGTTCCGCACTGGGGGACCGGGCCGCTCCATCGTTCTGTGGGGAGGTTGCAATAAACCCGTTTCGCTTTTTATACCTTGGGACCCATTAGCCGCCTGAACGAGGCCGTATTAGAACCAGAATGAATAAGTTGCTTCACGTCGGGGTAAACTAACGGGTATCTGCGCCTTCTACATTTTCCTCCTCGGTGCCGATAGCCGTGTGCTCCCCCTGCAAAAGAGGAACATTCCAGACGATATTTAAGGGCTCTGCAGGGCCGCTGGTGGCTCAGAGCTGCTCTGGGTCGTAGGGAGGGTCGTAGTCGGGGCAGGTAACGACAGAGCAGGTGGGGGCGGCGGAGACAAGGTAAAGGGGGGAGGCGGGCTGATGGGGGAGGCCTGGATGGTGGCGGCGGTGTAGGATGCGGCCCGGGAAAGGCGCCGGCCAGGCCATCTCCTGAGGAGGGAGATAAACAAGCCCTTAACTCTTCATGCTCCGGAGCAAGAGCTGCAGTCACTGGGGGGCCTGTCATTGCTGCCCTCAGCACAGCATCGTTCTCCTAGGCTGGCGGAAGATGACACTGGGCACACAGGCCGGCACTGCAATGGTTTGGAGGTGGTGAGAGATGCTCTGCTCCCCCCCCCCCATCTCCTCCTTCCTTCCCCCTTCATCCTCCTTCATACACAGCATCCCCATGTCATGATACCCGAGCATCAATCTGTACATCCAATGTCTGCAGTCAGGAGAAGAGAAGGAGACCCCCCTGGAGGGTGCCTGTGCTGCTCTGTGTTTGTGTTGGTAACATCAGCAAGCCATGTTCAGATGACACCATCATGTTTTCATTCAGCCCATTCTAGAAGTGCTGCTAGGGCCCACTGCATGCTCATCTAAAGCACACATAAGGTCAACTTGTGAGCTCCCTCCACAATGCTAGTAAAAGCCGTCTCCTTCCACACCATGTCATGACGGCTTGGCCTACAACACCACAATGCACAACATTTCACTGATCAATCTGTACAAACACTATGCAGATCACAGCTCAAGTTTAACACAAGGCCTTCTCTCCCCTCCCCCCCCCCCCCCCTTATTTAGCCTGACGCCTTAACCAGGCCATGGCAACTTTTTAGAGAGATCGAATTTACACCTACAAAGTGCTTAGGCCCCATGAGAGTTTGTTTTCCAAAGCCGATCCTTTGCTTGTATGTAATCCATGCTGACCAGTCCTAATTCACGTTTTTAGTTGTTCCTGTATTGTGTGCATGAATGACTTTGTGTTTGTTCAATGCAGGGTGGAATGATGGGGCCAAACTGAAATTTACACTTTGTCGAGCCCAGTCAAGACTGGCACAAAGTTTGGCATCATGTCCTATGCTTCTTACTAAGAAGACAAATGAGACGCCCTTCCTAGGCATCATGATCTCCATGATTACTGAACAATTACAAAAACAAAGTCTGGAGGACCTAAAATGCAAATCTTTCAGTATAAGCCTGGTAAGGTTTCATCCAACAACTCGTGGGTAGAAGATTTTGTAGTGGGGGTTTTCAGGTTGTTTTTAGACACTTTGATATGTCCTCGCCTGCTGGCTGTAAACTTAACAATAAGGCCCCTTGCACACGGGCGTCATAATTTAGAGCCAATTCACACCAGTGCGTTGATCTGCGTTTTAGCGCATCCGTAAAACGGAGATCCGTGGAAGGATATCTGAAAAACAATCATTTCCATTGTGTCCTATTCACACCATAACGCTGCGCATGTTTGTCAACAGATGTCAAAATGTATGTCAGGGTGCATTAAAACATGACTAAAATGGATGGAGCTGTACATGCATTTTCTATACATTTTGGCATGGTGTGAATTGGCCCTTAAGCTGGCCATATATTATACCATTTTCTTAGGCTGGCCATACATTATATGATTTTCTTGAGATTTTTGGCTTAGAATTACCAAAAACCATATAATAGGTGGTCAAACCTAACAACACTTTCAATTGTATCCAATTAGGCAGGCCCTTGCACTACATAGTTGAAGGTAAATCTAAAGGAAATCGGACAGAAAATTGTGTATTTATGGCCAGCCTTATTCTATTTCCTTTAAATTTACCTTCAACTATGTAGTGCAAGGGCCTGCTTAATTGCATACAAATTGAACGTGTTTGGGTCTATTCACATGGGCGTTCTGTATGTCCGTTTTTCATTCGTCCATTTATGACTGAAAAACAGACACCCATGTATTTCTATGGACTAGCAGATGTAAACAGATTATGATCGTCTGTTTATGTCAGTTAATGTCCACATCCGTTAACATCCGTATTTTTGAACAGAAGAAACCCCTATTTTTCTTCTGTTCCAAAAAAAAAAACAGAACGGATGAATGGACATACAATCCATCTGTTTGTCAGTTAATGTCCACATCCGTTAACATCTGTATTTTTGAACAGAAGAAAACCCTGTTCTTGCATTGGCAAAGGATGTAAAAACGGCCAAGAAACTGATGTAAACTGATCCGTTTTTTTCTTTGAAAAAAACGTGAGGAACTGATGAAAAAAATGGAACACTCATGTAAAAGGACCCTTTTAGGTTTGACCTCATATTAAATGGTTTTGGGAACGGAAAATTGTATAGTGTGTGGCCAGCCTTACTAATGTTTACTCAGGAACTTGTGATGCCCATGTGCAGGGGGCAAAACCTCTGTGTAAAGACTTCAGTATAGGCGAGTAAAGGTGTGTAAGCATATCGACCAGTAAAATTCTCCATTGCCAATATTGTAATATACTCACTTATACTCTTGTAAACATGCAAGTAAATTACTGCGCTCAAATGAAAAATGTTCTATTTTTGTTTTACTGCTTTGTACTCAATGCTGTATTACTGATCTTTACTTAGCTGTGTGCAATGTAAATAGACAACAATGAATCTCATTTCAAGTCTGTAAAAAAAAAAAACTCAGCCTTTTTTACTCCAGTTTGCAACAGGCCTAAATGAATGTTTTTGATAAAAGATTAGATCTGGCTTTATTAACTACGGTTACTTCAAAGGTTGCTAGTGGTTCTTTGAGCTGTGTTAGATTCATCTACAGTGACTGTCGTAGTTTTTCATTGAACTAAAATATATGGGGACACTTCCCCACCACCAGTGTAATGGGATGCTACAAATTTCAGTCTGTAGTTCAAAGTGGAACTTTGCCCATAACAACTTTTGATTAAAAAAAAAAAAAAAGTTGTGTTTTTTTTTTTTTTTTTTTGTTTTTTTTTAAGCAAGGAACATACATTCCACATTATTAATTATGCTGCCAAGTGTGTGTTGTAAATTGCCTCCAGCACTGTCCCTGTTTCTTCTTGCTGGAGGCTGCTATTTTGCCGAAGCTCAGAACCCCTGAAAAGCAGCAAATCTTTAGGCTGTCAACAGATTAGCCTCTAATTTTTCAGTACAGTGCTGAAAAATAGAGAGTTACTGAGCATGTGCAGAGCAGGGTGAGACCGTGTATTACTGGATTTTAAACCGTATAGGCATTTATTTTGAATGATTGGTTTACATAGCTATACCTGCAAAAGGGGCCAGCCTGAAGTGATCTAGCAGGACTTAAAGGATACATTCACTTAAAAAAAAAAAAATAAATGGGCTTTTTTTTTTTTTTTTTTGTGCAGGTAAAATAATGTGCATTTAAAAAATAAAATATATATATATATATATATATATATATATATATATATATATATATATATATATAGAACAATTATTAATAATGCTGGAAAGCAGAACTCCTGCAAAGCTGTCAGTATATCTTTGTGACCATACATCTCGAACAGGCAAGCAAATACAGTCTGACAGGAAGACTTGAACTACCACAGTGCCGTGGTAGTTCATTGAGAAATACAAGGCAACAGCCGCAAAGGCTGTATGGACTTGTTGTTCATTAATTCACAGAACACTGTGAATGAATGACGCAGCCATGTGGGTGGAGCCCTGTACAGCCGCACTGTTTTTAAAACGTGACGGCTAATACGGGGAACTTCTCCGCATACTGCTGTCACAGGAAGTGCGAAGATCGGGGAGTAGCTGCAGGAACATGTTACATGTTCCAAAGGTGAACATATCCTTTAATTTTCTAACTAAAGTTTCACCTTTTAAGACCATTTATTATTTGATCTAAAATGATTGTCTTATACATTGGGGATTGTTGTAAAATGACCTGCTCTGGGTGTCAAATTATCTAGGAATTCCACATTCTTGTATGGAAAATTTTGTACAATCTACTCATCATGCTAATATACCATGAGCTGTGGCTATAAGCATTATTTAAAGGGGTTCCCTGAGACCTGAAACTTTTTTTTTTTTTTTAAGGGTTCCTCCCAGGTGAAAAATTTGAGGGAGACTTTGATTAGTAGATTGCAAACAATTTTATGCTCAAAAAGATATTTGCTGAAGCAAAAAAAAAAAAAACTAATCGGTTGAACTTGATGAGCCTTTTCTCTAGGATGGATCATCTCTTTGAAGAAACACTTATTTAGTGCATTTGGTTTCTGGGAGGCACAGTCCTTTTGATTGAAATGGTCATTATGTTGAACAATCAAATATTTGCACGTGTTGCCAACGTTAGGACATTTTGGAAACTAGCATAAATAGCAGTTCATGCATTTAAGATCTTTATTGCATGTGGGAAAACTGACTTTTCCATTTAATATAAGGTTGTTGGTGGTTAAAGCCCACTACTGTTGAAAGTTTGGATTCTACAGCCTCTGTTCTTTAAGGGTTGTCTTTTTGACATGTTCTGTTACCGCATGATTGTTATGCAAGACGCAACATGGTTGGGTTTTTCTAGTTTGTGTTTGAATACTTTCCACAAATGCTTGTGGGATTCTGCAGGCCTCCTTTATGCTGTGTTACAGAATTTAAACCGTACAGCTTTTTTTCAGTTCTTTTATATTCAAAAGCCATACAGCAACAATACAGTTGTTGACATTTCAAAAGGTATTTAACACAGGGCTGGACAAATCCCAGATAGCCAAAGCTTAAAAAGTACAGCTAGTGCCTAACTTTTGAGGTTTTCTCTAGTTGTTGTCAATGGAGCTTGCTCCTGAATTGGACAGATTGGTTCCTGAATTCCATATGCTTGTACAGCCCTGATTTAACGCACTTTGTCAAGTCAACAGTAAATAACACTGGGGACGTATACATGTACTGTAGATGTGAGACTCTGCATATGTCATAGAAAATACTGTCTATATGTCTCCGATTCATTTTCTAACTTGTAATTGAAAAAGGTCTGGCTACTTTTCAGATAGTGGTTAAAAATCATAGATTGTGCTGTATGGCCTCTTTTATTTCTGGAAATTGTCATGAGTACACGCAAGCAAAAGTATGTGCAGCCCATCCCATGAAAAATGTACGCAATTCTTTTATGTAACAGTTGAAATCTGAGAGAAACTATGTACAAACTCGACCTTGTGGCTTTTCTCTAATTTGTATGTGAAGAAATAGTTCAACATTCACTTCTGTTATAGAGGGACTTATTTCTCAAGCTCTAGTATGACTATATGGATCCTCAGTCTTGTGTAATAACTTTTATGTGCATTATGAACGGCATTAGCAATATGTTTTAATTTTGTCCTTTTTATTGCACTGTGACTTTTGATAGCTAATAAACTACTGTATGGATGTGTTGTAGCTGCCAGAATATTGCATTTAAAATGGTATTCAGCCCAAAAGCAAACCTTTATGATATTACAGCTTACTAATTCTTAGATGTGATGGCTGCAGGTAGTGCCGGTTCACATATGTGGTTTGAACCGCATCCAATCCGCATGACATGTGAAATAACATTGCTTCCTATGGTGCCTGTTCACATATTTCCCATGCACTGGTGGTGCAGATTCAGTGTGGTTTGAAAAAGAGTCATATGTGATTTCTGAGCAGTGCCTTCAGGTGCAGATTACAGGCTGTTGACCTTTAAACTGCATATATGTGAGCAGGATAAGATCCTGAGCTAAACCTGATGTAAACATGACCTGAACCGCCAAACAACTACTGTATCAATTAGTTGTTAAACTTGGGCTTCAGTCCGCACCGCACATGCGTGATTCACGTCTTAGCTTACTTTTTAGGCTTTATTTCCTTTTCAACTGGTAATCCAGCTATTGCATGCTTTTCAAAAGAACAAGCTCTCTTTCAAATATATCAGTTAAGTATGTAGAGACAAACCATTTATCACTGACAGGGGTGCTTACAGTAATTAGCTTTTATTTCTGTAAAACCTTTTATCCCACATGAAAAAATTGTTGCTGTGACTGTTTGTGTAACTGCGGTGTGAGCTGGAATTTGGCTTATATTTAATAGTGTATCTGAATCTGCTAGTTGATCCAATACCGCTGTCTCCATTGTGCTCCTTCATCTAGAGCATGCATCACTAAATGGTGGACCACGGTCCAAATTAGATCTGAGTCGCTGTCCCACCATTTAGGAGCCATTCTGCCTTACAGCCATCATGGCCGCCTCTGACATTCTCAGAGCCAGCAGCTGGAGCCAAGACCGGTGTGGATGGAGGACGGTGGCTGCCCAAGTTAAGCAGGTGATTGGTTGCCAGAATGCAGGGTGGTCCTAGCAACCAATCGCCAGCTTGCATCTCCCAGAATCTGTCCAGACCTGCTGCACCTCCCATCCTCTGCTCTGTCTAAGGTAGGACAGGATGGGGTTAGGGAGGTGAGGACAGTAATGGGGGGAGCTGAGGACGATAATGGGGGGATTTTGATGTGACTGAGGATAATGTAAGAACAGGTTTGTGATACGAGGTTCGGTTCAAATCTGTGAGTTCATTTTATTGAGCTGCCCTACCCGTGAGAAATACAGGGAAAGCAGGAAAGAAGTCCCAACCCTTTTAAAAGAAAAAAAAATTGTGCCACACCATGCACCATATTGCTGCAGCACCATTTGGTTTGGTGCACATGAAAATATGATGTAGGGCCTGATGTGTGGGGGTGCCATTATGAGTCAATGGCAACCCCACACATCTGCTAAAGTGCATCACGTTTTTCTGCAGGTCAGGAACATATGTGATTTTGCACATGCTCCACATCCACAGAGATTTGAACCTAGCCTGAGGATGGGGGGCTGTGATGTGAAGGATCAGTCATTGCACAAATGTGCGATTCAGACCTTTTTGCTGGAAGAATATTTTACTGACTAGACCTCTGTGAATTTTAATTCAATACCCCTGATCTAGAGTGTGGGCACTCTGATACAGGAGGTGTGTTACCGGCCAGATTTAGAAAACTAATGCAGCCACCATGTCTGATTGGAAAGCTGCAATATATTAAATTTTTGGTTTGGGGTTTTATACTGCTTTAAGGTTGACTCATAGCTTTCAGAGTTATTCCCATTGTCTTGTTAATAGGAGATACAGGATTTGGAAAGCGCCAACAGTTTGTGCAGTTCTTTACAAAATAAAGAGAGACAATACAGTTACAGTACAATACAAGAGGGTTAGCTTTAGGGCTGCAGCTAATGATGCTTTTCAGAAAAATTAGTTGGTTGATTACAGTTTCAATTAATGTGATAAAAACCTCACAAAAAAGTGTGTTGTGCACTTTAGTTTATATGTAACGTTTAAGAAAAAAAATCTGAAATATATATATATATATATATATATATATATATATATATATATAGCGGTAAATATAAATAACCCAGCTATATGGTTAGAGAACAAAATATCTAACCAACACACTTTTAGAGATTGAATATGGCACATATCATTAGACTCAGATCCAAATTTTTATTTAACCATTTGCCGACCACTCCATAGAAGATACACTGCTACAGGGCAGCTGTGCTGTGCAGAATCACATATACAATGGACATAAAAAGACTACCCTGTTATGGCAGGTCTCTGTGATGTAAAAAGAAAAATGAGACAAAGATAAATAATTTCAGAACTTTTTCCACCTTTAATGTGATCTATAAATTGTACAACTCAGTTTGAAAAACAAACTGAAATCTTTTGGTGGGGGGGAGTAAACATAAAAAACTAAAATAATGTGGTTGTATAAGTGTGCACACCCCCTTATAACTGGGGATGTAGCTGTGTTGAGAATTAAGCAATCACATTCAAAATCAAGTTAAATAGGAATCAGTACACACCTGCCATCATTTTAAAGTGCCTCTGATTAACCCCAAATAAAGTTCAGCTGTTCTAGTAGGTCTTTCCTGACATTTTCTTAGTCGCATCCTACAGCAAAAGCCATGGTCTGCAAAGAGCTTCCAAAGCATTAGAGGGATCTCATGGTTAAAAGGTATCAGTCAGGAAAAGGGAACAAACAAATTTACAAGGCATTAGATATACCATGGAACACAGTGAAGACAGTCATCATCAGGTGGAGAAAATTATTGCACAACAGTGACATTACCAAGTACATCCCTCCAAAATTGATAAAAAGACAAGATAACTGGTGTGGGAGGCTGCCAAGAGGCCTACAGCAACATTAAAGGAGCTGCAGGAATATCCGGCAAGTACTGGCTGTGTGGTACATGTGACAACAATCTCCTGTATTCTTCCTATGTCTGGGCTATGGAGTAGAGTGGCAAGACTGAAGCCTTTTCTTATGAAGAAAAACATCCAAGCCTGAATAAATTTTGCAAAAACACATCTGAAGTCTCCCAAAAGCATGTGGAAAAATGTGTTCTGATCTGATGAAACCAAGGTTGAACATGGTGGTGGCAGCATCATGCTTTGGGGCTGTTTTTCGTCAGCTGGAACTGGGGCCTTAGTCAAGGTAGAGGGAATTTAGGAACAGTTCAAAATACCAGTCAATATTGGCACAAAACCTTCAGGCTTCTGCTAGAAAGGTGAACTTCATCTTTTCAGCATGACTACAACCCAAAGCATACATCCAAATCAACAAAGGAATTACTTTACCAAAAGAAGATTAAAGTTTTGAAATGGCTCAGCCAGAGCCCAGACCTGAATCCAATAGAAAATCTGTGGGATGATCTGAAGAGGGCTGTGCACAGGAGATGCCCTCGCAATCTGATAGATTTGGAATGTTTTTGCAAGTAAGAGTGGGCAAATATTGCCAAGTCAAGATGTGCCATGCTGATAGACTCATACCCAAAAAGACTGAGTGCTGGAATAAAATCAAAAGGTGCTTCAACAAAGTTCTAGTGTAAGGGTGTGCACACTTATGCAACCATATTATTTTAGTTTTTTATTTTTACTTCCCTCCACCTAAAAGATGTCAGTTTGTTGTTCAACTGAGTTGTGCAGTTTATAGGTCACATTAAAGGTGCAAAAAGTTCTGAAATAATTTATCTTTGTCTAATTTTGTTACATCACAATAACCTGACATTTTAACTGGTGTGTAGACTTTTTATATCCACTGTATAAATGTGATTCTGTGCTTCCTGGTCGCATGTGCACATGCATGCCGCTTCTGCTCTGATTTATCACAGCAGTAACCGATCAGCAAGTGCCGGCCAATTGATGAGCACCATCACCCGCCGATCATCTAGGACAGTGGTCTTCAAACTGCAGCCCGGGGGCCAGATGCGGTCCTTTGCTTGCCTCTATCCGGCCCTTGGGACACTATTGTTCCAACTGACCCCAATGATGGGGCACCATTCCTCCCACTTTCACCATTAATGGGACACTCTTATTCCCACTGATACCATCGATGGGGCACTAGTCTTTCTGCTAAGACCAATGATGGGGCACTATTTCTCCCACTGACACAGTCGATGGAGCACTATTTCTCCCACTGACACCATCGATGGGGCACTATTTCTCCCACTGACACCATCGATGGGGCACTATGCCTCCAATTGATCCCAACCATGATTCACTATTCCTCCTGTTAAAACCAATGGTGGAGCAATGTTTACTCCCACTGATGCTGGGACATTTTCTACTCACACTGGCCACAGTTCGGCCCCCTAAAGCCTTAAGGACAGTCAACTGGCTCTTTGTTTAAAAAGTTTGGAGACCCCTGATCTAGGAGACTGACAGAACACAGCTCTGCCTGTGTAAACAAGGCAGAGCTGTGTCCTGTCAGCAGCAATGTGCTGGATTCTCACAAGGCAGGGAATAGAATCCAGCGCATTACCTAGTTTAAAAAAAACAAACAAAAAAAACTCATAGTTAACCCCTTGATCACCCTAGATGTTTAACCTCTTCCCAGCCAGTGTCATTAATACAGTGTCCGTGCATATTTTAAGCACTGATCACTGTATTCGTGTCACTGGTTTCCACAAAGTGGGCTGATCGCCGCTATTGCTAATATATATATAGATACTATAACTTTTGTGCAAATCAATAAATAACGCTTATTAAGATTATTATTTTTTTTTAACAAAAAATATGTAGCAGACTACATATTGGCCAAACTTTATGAAGCAAGTTGATTAAAAAAATTTTTTTTTTGGATATGTTTTATAGCAGAAAGTTCGGTCTTTTTGTTTATAGCTCAAAAAAAAAAAAAAAAAAAAAAAAACCCAGAGGTGATCAAATACCACCAAAAAAGCTCTATTGGTGGGAAAAAATGACATAAATTGCTTTGTATGTACAGCATTGCATGACCGCACAGTTGTCCGTTAACGCAAATAATGCAGTGTCGTATTAAAAATGGCCTGGTCAGGAAGGTGGGTAAATCCTTGCAGAGGTCAAGTGGTTAAAGAAAAAAAAGACCTGAAACACTGTTTTTGCAGATTTTCAGACAGGACGGTAATATATTATGCATGACACTCCCTTGTCATGAACAGCTAGCTTGATACAAGCTACCTGCACTGGCTTTCACTAAGACATTTAGTAGCAGCAGTATGCGTTTTGTATCGCCTGTCATGATGGGGTTAAAAAACAAAAAATTAGCCCTTTTTTTATAGTACAAAAACAAATAATATTATACAGTATTTATAAAGCGCCAAAAAGTTTGCTCAGCGCTTACATTATAGTGGGAGACAGTACACGAGACAATACAGTAACAATACAATACACGAGGGGTTCGAGGGCCCTGCTCCTTGGAGCTTACAATCTAGGAGGGAGGGGATAGTGGTACTGGAGGAAATGGCTATGGGGGATGGAGTGGTAGGAGGAGTGGAGGAGATCGGCAGTTAGGTGAGGGCGGGGTAGGCTTCCCTGAAGAGATGGGTTTTCAGGGACCGCCTAAAGGTGAGGAGGGTAGGTGACAGTCTGATGGATTGGGGTAGTGAGTTCCAGAGGATAGGGGAAGACCTGGAGATGTCCTGGAGTCTGGCATGGGAGGAGGAGACCAGGGAGCTAGAGAGTAGGAGGTCTTGTAAGGAGCGAAGAGTACGCGTAGGGTGGTATTTGGATATCAGGTCGGTGAGGTAGTTTGGGGCAGTATTATGAATAGCTTCGTACGTCAATTTTATGCGTTGGGCAATCGGAAGCCAGTGGAGGGAATGACAGAGCGGGGTGGTGGATACGGAGCGGTTGGTAAGGTGGATGAGTCTGGTTGCAGAGTTCAAGATAGACTGAAGCGGGGATAGTCTGTGATGAGGTAAGCTGGTGAGGAGGGAGTTGCAGTAGTCGAGTCGTGAGATAAGGGAGTGAATGAGTTGTTTAGTAGTGTCTGGGGTTAGGAGCAAATGTATTTTGGAGCCTGCATGAATTTGCCAGCGATTGGACATGGGGCTGGAAGGATAGATTGGAGTCTAGAGTTACACCTAGAACTTTGGCTTGCGGGGTGGGATTGATGATGGCGTTATTGGTCGTGATGGAGAGGTTGGGGGGGCGGGCTGGAGGGAAAACTAGGAGCTCGGTTTTGGAAAGGTTTAGTTTGAGGAAGTGGAGTGACATCCAATCTGATATGTCGTTCAGTAGGCTGGTGATTCGGGCGGAGACTGAAGGGGTGAGGCGAGAGGTAGATTTGCGTGTCGTCGGCATAGAGGTGGTAGTTGAAGCCGTGGGAGTGTATCAGTTGGCCAAGGGAGGAGGTGTAGACGGAGAAGAGAAGGGGCCTGAGGACAGAGCCTTGGGGGACCCCAACAGAGAGGGGGAGGTGGCAGCATTGTAGGTAACACTGAGAGCGCTGGGATAGATAGGAGGAGAGCCAGGAGAGAGCAGAGTCTCTGAGGCCAAGGGAGTATAGTTTGAGGAGGGGGTCGTCGACTGTGTCGAAGGCCGCGGAGAGGTCGAGGAGTAGGAGCACTGAATAGTGGCCATTAGCTTTGGCGGTTAGCAGGTTGTTGGTGAGTTTGAGTAAGGCAGTTTCGGTGGAGTGTAGGGGACAGAAGCCAGACTGTAGGGGATCAAGGAGGTTGTTGTCGTTGAGGTGGGAGCTTAGGCGATTATAGACTAAGCGCTCGAGGAGTTTGGATGTAAATGGCAGCAGGGAGATGGGTCAAAGGTTGTTCAGGTCGGCGGGGTCCAGGGAGGAGCTCAGCTGCAGATATCCACTACTATATAGGGTTAATTTATACTGTGAAAGTAATAATATATATGTGTATATGCAGTGCATTTATAACGTTTACAAACCCCCTTCACTTTTTTCAATTTTGTTATGTTTCAGCCTGATACTACAGTTGTTTTCAATTAATTTTTTTATCATTAATCTACACTCCATACCCCATAATGACAAAATGAAAACAGAGTTTTAGAAATATTTACAAATGTGTGAAAAGAAAAAAACTGAAATATCACATTGGTATAAGCCCTCATGAACGCTTGACGTTTCGATAACGCTGGTAACGTTAACTGTGTAAAGTCCCGGTTAAAAACGTGAGTTTTTCAGCGTTTTTGCATTCGCATTTAGCGGTTTTTCCACGTTTGCGGTTTTTTTTTTTGCTCAAAAAAAGTCCAAAAATGCCACTTTGCGGCGTTTTTCAGCATTACAGCGGTTTTTACAGCTAAAAAAAACCTTTAGAATCCCACAAGTTTTGGGGTTTTTTTCCAGCCAAAAAACGTTGGTTACAGCCTATGTGTGCATGGACACATAGGATAACATGCTGGGGAGTTTATTGACTGTAGAAAAAAACATCAAACGCCAAAAACAGCAGCTGTAAAAACATCAAGTGTGCATGAGGGCTAAGTATTCAGGCCCTTTGCAACAACACCTCAAATTTAGCTCATGTGCCTCCCATTTCTCGATCGTTGCTGAGATGTTTCAACTCCTTGATTTGGAGTCCACCTGTAATAAATTGATTGAACATGATTTGGAAAGGCACACACCTCTATAAAAGGTCTCACAGCTGACAATGCATACTGTATGAGAAGAACAAAAGCCATGAGGCCAAAGGAACTGCCTGCAGATCTCAGAGACAGGATTATTGCAAGGCACAGATCTGGGGAAGACTACAAAAAATGTCTGTTGCACTTAACATTTCCAGTAGCTTAGTGGCCTCCTATAATTCTCAAATGTAAGAAGTTTGACACAACCAAGACTCTTCCATGAGCTGGCCGCCTGGCCAAACTGAGCACTCAGGGGAGTAGGGCCTTAGTAAGAGAGGTGACAAAGCACCTGATAGTCACTCTGACTGAGCTCCAGAGATCCTGTGTGGAAATGGGACAACCGTCACTGCAGCCCTCCACCAATCTGGGCTTTATGGCAGGGTGGCTAAACAGAAGCCTCTCCATTGAAAACACATGAAAGCCTGCTTAGGGTTTGCAAAAAAGCACCTGAAGGACTCTCAGCCTGTGTGGAAGAAGATTCTCTGGTCTGATGAAACCAAGATTGAACTGTTTGGCCTCAATTTTAAATGTTATGTCTGGATGAAACCAGGCAGCGCTCATCACCTGCACAATACCATTCCTACAGTAAAGCATGGAAGTGGCAACATCATGTGTGGAGGTGTTTTTTTAGCAGCAGGGACTTGGAGGAGTGGTCAGGGTTGAGGGCAAGTTGAAAGATGCAAAGTACAGAGTAATCCTCGATTTAAAACCTGTTCATCAGCACTCAGGACCTCAGATTGGGACGAAGGTTCACCTTTTAACATGACAACGATCCAAAGCACGCAGCCAAGACAACATAGGAATGGCTTGGGGACAACTCTGTGGATGTCCTAGAGTGGCCCAGCCAGAGGCCTGACTTGAACCCTATTGAACATCTCTAGAGAGACCTGGAAATGGCTGTCCACTGATGGCCCCCTTCCAAACTGACTGAGCTTGAGAGGATTTGCAAAGCACAATGGCAGAAAATCCCCCAATCCAGATGGGCAAAGCTTATCACGTCATACCGAAAAAGGATTTTTAATTGTTGCTAAAGGTGCTTCAACAAAGTACTGAGTAAGGCTCTATGCACACTAGCGTTTTTTATAAGCTCAAAAAGCTCTAGACAAAAGGCTGGATGAAACTTTGTTGGGAGCGTTTAGCGGGTTTTTTTCTGCTGGAAAAGGGCTCCCAAAAACTCTCCAGATCCTATCTTCTTTTTTTTTTTTTTTCCTACTCCTAAATGCTAAAGCTTGAACGTTACTAGCACTAAAATAGTGTGCATGGACACATAGGATAACACTCTTTAGCTTTGAGGATCAGAAAAAAAATGCTGATAACAGCTTCTAGGGGCTTAAATAAAAAATGCTAGTATGTATGGAGCCTAAAAGGTCTGAATACATAAGTACATGTGATATTTCAGCTTTTTCTTTAAAAAAAAAAAAAAAAATCAAAAACCTTTCTAAAACTCTGTTTTTTCTTTTTGTCATTATGGTGAACTGAGTGTAGAATAATGAAAAAAAAATTAAGTGGAACTTCCGCTTTTCCTCTCCCATATTTGGAATTTTTTTTTCTTTTGTGGAGTACATATACAGTCAGGTCCATAAATATTGGGACATGGACACAATTCTAACATTTTTGGCTCTATACACCACCACAATGAATTTGAAATGAAACGAACATGATGTGCTTTAACTGCAGACTGTCCGCTTCAATTTGAGGGTATTTACATCCAAATCAGGTGAACGGTGTAGGAATTACAACAGTTTGCATATGTGCCTCCCACTTGTTAAGGGACCAAAAGTAATGGGACAGAATAATAATCATAAATCAAACTTTCACTTTGTAATACTTGGTTGCAAATCCTTTGCAGTCAATTACAGCCTGAAGTCTGGAACGCATAGACATCACCAGACGCTGGGTTTCATCCCTGGGGATGCTCTGCCAGGCCTCTACTGCAACTGTCTTCAGTTCCTGCTTGTTCTTGGGGCATTTTCCCTTCAGTTTTGTCTTCAGCAAGTGAAATGCATGCTCAATCGGATTCAGGTCAGGTGATTGACTTGGCCATTGCATAACATTCCACTTCTTTCCCTTAAAAACCTCTTTGGTTGCTTTTGCAGTATGCTTTGGGTCATTGTCCATCTGCACTGTGAAGCGGTGGTGTATAGAGCCAAAAATGTTAGAATTGTGTCGATGTCCCAATATTTATGGACCTGACTGTATATATCCACCCAAAGGTAGGATATACAGGTTCTTTTACCTGGGAGTGACATGTGGGGTGGGGGGGATATAAATCTTTTTTTATATTAAAGTAGGACTAACGGCTGAGACTTTTTAGCATAGATATAGTCATTTTTAATTATAAAGCACAATACTGGTAAACTTTTACATTAAAGGAGAAGTACAGCCAAAGCTCTTTTGGCTGTACTTCTCCTGTGGATCACAGGAGTAGAGTTTGTTCTGCACTCCTGTCATCCATTTTCAGCTGACAGCAGGCTGAAGACCGCTGATGTCACTCAGCCAGTCCAGGCTGGGGAATGATCCTAACTTTAAAGTCAGGATCCACCCCAGAGTCTGGAGCAGCACCTTTCTCAGCCTTTCCATGATCTGCTAAGAGGCTGAGCCAGCCACTCCCGTCCCCTTCACAGCCCATAGCTCCAGTGAGCGTAGGGGCGAGTTGGCAGAGCAGACAGGTGACTGACAGTTCTCACACTTAGAGCCGGCAGGGGGCAGATGCAGCATCGAACTGGTGCTGTATCCACCTAGGTAAGTATGATTTTGAAAGAAAAAGCCATCCCATACTGCTACTTAAATTTAAGCCTTCAGCTTCTCTAGCTTCAGATACTGATCTTCCCTGCACAGACCCTTTAAAGTGATTCTATGCATGAAGGTAAAAATCCTTTGTGTGTGTAGCAGCCCCTCCAACACTCTCCTTAGCCCCCTCTTAATCCAGCGATGTCGACAAGAGCCTTGGTTCCCGGGGAAGCTTCAATCCTGATTGTCTGAGACAGCAGCAGAAGCCATCGGCTCCCGCTGCTGTCAGTCACAACCAGTGAGCCAATCAGGAGAGGAAGGGGGGGGACATGCAGAGCCATAGCTTGGGAGTGGTTTGCTATGGGGGCACCTGACAGGAGGGAGGGGCCAGGAGTGCGAGCGGGAGACCCGAGAAGAGGATTTGGGCTGCTCTGTGCAAAACCACTGCACAGAGCAGGTAAGTATGACATTTTTTTTTCTTCTTAAAGATAACAAACAACGACCTTATCACTTTAAACACCTTCATCCTTTAGAATCACTTAACACCTTCCTTCTCCTGCCCAGGACTATATGTCCCATGAGGTGTTGCTCCTCACACATTCACAAGTTCTCAGGCACTTACTGACATGTCTGGACAGTGTACTGCCCAACTATCGATGATGAAGATAGTTGACAACTATTTTTTTACTGATTGTAATCAGTTTTGACAGGTTTGATCAGTTATTTCAGCCCTAGTTAGAATGTCCCTGCTCATGAGAGCTTACCATGTAAAATATATGGGCAAGTGATGCAGAAGGTGATAACTGTGTGTGGATCAATTGATGGAGCAGGTAAAAAGGTTTCATTTTTAGGTGGAGACAGGATAAGCTTCCAGGAAGAGATGATTTTCCAAGATCACCTAAAGGTGAACAGAGTAGGGGATAGCCAGACAGATTAGGGTAGGGAGTTTCAGAGGAAGGGAGAGGCTCTGGCGAAATCCTGAGGTAATCATTGAAAGAAGTCAAAGCAGGTAGAGAGCAGGAGGTCTTGGGAGGCGTGAAGAGTACGGTTTGGGTGATATCTTGATGAGTTCGGAAGGCTTTGTACTTTGATTTGAGCAGTTAGGTGGATAAGTCTGGCAGCAGCATTCATGATAGACTGGGAGAAGGGGGGGTTAAATAAATTCTCACAACAAAACCCCCTCAGGTTGCCAGCAGCATAAGCACATACCTCTTACTACAGCAAAAGGGGCACTGCACTACTTGAACTGACATTTGCGTGGACATGCAATGCTGTACATAAAATTTATATTATTATTTTCCCACAAATAGAGCTTTCTTTTGGTGGTATTTGATCACCATTGGGTTTTTGTTTTCTTTTTTTAAAAAGAAAATTTTGAAAAACAAAAAATATTTTTTACTTTCTGCTATAAAACTTATATCCAATTAAAAAAATTAAAAGATCAAATTTCTTCATACATTTAGACCAATATGTATTCTGCTACATACTTTTGGTAAAAATATTCCCAGTTAATATTGTTTGGTTTACACGAACGTTATATTGTCTACAAACTGTTAAATGTACGGAAATTTTTATTTATTTTTTTATACTAGTAACTAGTGACACTAATACAGTGATCAGTGCTAAAAATATGCACTGAAACTGGCTGGAAAGGGGTTAAACATTTAGAGTGATTAAAAGGTCAAATGTGTGCCTAGCCAGTGTTTTTGTGTGTACTTTCAGATGCTTTCACTAAGGGATGTGCTGGATTTTTTTCCCTGTTTTGCAGAGAAACAAAATCAAGCACAACTCCACTGACAGGACAGAGCTCTGCCTTGTGTAAATAGGCAGAGCTCTTCTTTCTCCTCGCCAATCAGTGGGTGTCAGTGGTCATCTATTGGCTGACCGCTGATCGGTTTGTGCTGTCTAATCGCAGCACAGCCGGCTCATCGGCAGTGCACACACGATGCCACCCACTGTCCTAAATTACAGCCGCACCAGTTGCAGTGACCCTGATCACCACCACACCAGTTAGGCCCCTTTCACACAGCCAGGTTGGTGTGGCCGCTGGATTCCTGAGGCAAGAAATTGTGGATTCTTACTGCTGGAATGACCATATTACGCGATCAGCAGTGGACGCTCCGCCTATTTAAACCAATGACTGGCTGGCAGTGGCTGCTGCTGTTTGCATGTAGCCATACACACAGCAGTTAGCTGGGGATGAGGGCAGATTTCCAAGCCTGGATATAGTTAACTGTGTTGTATTGCTTCCTCATCACCTGCTTTAACCCCTTGTACCCCGACAAGCAATCCCATTCACTTGAATGGGTTATGATCATCGGGAGTACAGGGGATATGATTCCTGCCAAAGCCATGAAGCAAAGCATTGCAGCCACAACATGTACTAGCCCTGGTTTGTTTATTGTAAGAAGAGTTGAAATTGAAGTGCCAACCACTGTTAAGAGGTATAGAGAAAACTTTATTCCCTTTAAAAGTCGGGTATAGTTTGAGAAGTAGCCAACGTGTTTCGGGGGTTTAAGCGCCCCCTTCATCAGGGCTTGACTGGCAATAACGTGAACAGACCAGAAGCGGACTGGACCACCAATGGTGTTTGTTCCATTGTGAATTAAAAGTAAAGGTCTAATCAGCAGCTTGTTCGGCTGCCAAACAAAAACCCAGTGGTGATTAAATGCCACCAAAAAAAAGTTGCAAATGATAACATTTTCCTTTGGGTACAGTATTGCATGACTGAGTAATTGTCATTCAAATTCTAACAGCCCTGAAAACTTAAAAATGGCCTGTGCAGGAAGGGGGTGAAAGTGTCTGGTATTGTGGTGGTTAAAGGGTGGTAAACATAATTTTGTATGCTTTTAAAAAGACTGTCATTTAAAAGAATAAAGAGGAAGTGATATTCACCTGCTGTCACACCTGAGCAGAGCATAATCCTAGTGATTTTGAAGCAATTTTTTTGGTCCCCTTTTTTTTTTTTTTTGCAATCTTTGTGCAAGGGTTTTTGGACTCGTGTTAAGTTTCAGACATTTATTTTCTGGGCTGAACAAGGGGAGGAAAGGAGTTTATGTGCAAAAGCTCACGTAAACCTGTACTGTGCAAGAAATGAAGGGCCTATAATTTTTTATCATAGGTGTATTTTAAATGATAGACAGAATATCAACCAAAAAATCTATTAAAAACATATGATACAAATGTAGTAAACTGAGTTGCTGTTCAGTGAGTAAAATAATTATTTGATCCCCAAGCAAGACATGTACTTGGTGGAGAAACCCTTGTTGGCAAGCACAGAGGTAAGATGTTTTCTTGCAGTTGGTTACCAGGTTTGCACACATCTTGGGAGGGATTTTGGTCCACTCTTCTTTACAGATCTTCTCTAAAGCCTTTAAGGTTTTTTTGGCAACTCAACATTTCAGCTCCCTCTGTAAATTTTCCATAGGATTAAGGTCTGGAGACTGGCTAGGCCACACAATGATCTCAACGCGTTTATTCTTGAGCAACTCCTTTGTTTCTACCTCCATGCTTGACTGTAGGGATGCTGTTCTTAGGTTCATAGTCAGCATTTTTCTTCCTCCAAACATGGCGAGTCGATTTAGTGCCAAACAGCTCAATTTTGATCTCATCTGACCACAGCACTTTCTCCCAATCTTTCTTTGAATCTTTTAGATGTTCATTGGCAAACTTTAGACATGCTTGTACATGTGCCTTCTTGAGGGAGACCTTGCAGGTGCTTCAGAATTTCAATCCATAGTGGCGTATTTTGTTACCAATGGTTTGTTTAGTGACTGTGGTCCCAACTGCCTTGAGATCATTCACAAGCTCCTCCCTTGTAGTTCTAGGCTGGTTCCTCTCTTTTCTCATGACCATCCTTACCCCATGAGGAGTAATCTTGCATGGAGCTCCAGACCAAGGGCGATTGATGGTTATTTTGTATTTCTTCCATTTGTGAATAATCGCTCCAACAGTTGCCACCTTCTTACCAAGTTTCTTGCTGATAGTCTTGTAGCCCATTCCAGCCTTGTGCAGGTCTACAATCTTGTCCCTGACGTCCTTTGACGGCCCTTTGGTCATTTTCCAATGATGGTGAGGTTTGAATAGAAAAAAAGATTCTGTGGACAGGTGTTTTTTATACATGAGTTTTCGTTAGGAGCACCTTCTTAAATTGACAGGACTAATCTGTGTGGTAGGGGATCAAATACTTATTTTACTCACTGAACTGCAACTCCATAACATTTGTATCATAGCAGCGGGAGCCAATGGCATTTGTTTACATGTGAAAAGTGCCAACGTCCTTGGCTCTTTATCCTGATCTGTGATGATCTGTGTCTGAGGGACACAACTCACCATGCTGCATGCCCCCGAGGGCGCACCTGAGCGGCGTGACTGGGAGGAGGTCAAATCATGTCCACCCAGAAGAGGGAAAGGTCCAACCAGCCGGAAGTCTGCTGTTGGCCAGGCGGGAACTAGTTAAACTGAGCATGTACGAAACAAAATAAGGTAATTTTTTAAATTTATGGCAGCAACATGTCTTAAAAAAGCTGGGACCTTGTTTACCATGGTGTAGCATTCGCTCTTTTAACAATACTCTGTAAACGTCTGGGAACTAAGGAGACCAGTTGCTGGAGTTTTGTGAGAGGAATGTTGTCCCATTCAAGCTCGATATAGGATTCTAACTCAACAGTCCTGTGTCTTCTTTGTTGCATTTTTTTGTTTCAAGATGCACCAAATATTTTTTAATCGGTGAAAGGTTTGGACTGCAGGAAGGACAATTAAGCACCTGGACTCTACTACGAAGCCATGCTGTTTTCATAGATGCAGAATGCAGTTTAGCATTGTCCTTTTGAAATATGCAAGGCCTTCTCTGAAAAACACATATGGATGGGAGCATATGCTGTTCTAAAACCTAGATATATTTTTCAGCAATGATGATGCCTTTCTAGATGTGCAAGCTGCCCATTCCATACGACACTTCAGTAGATTTAAGAAAAAAAAAAGGGTGATGTGTTGTAACACATTGCAATGCCCTTTCCCAACGTATGCTGTGGGCATGCTTTTTAGCATGCGGTTTGGTGCAAATGAGTCTAGAATATTGCCTTTGTGCACCTGGTCTAGTTTATAGAAGCACTCCTACTGCAGACTTTGGCACTTTGGCCTGTGTGGCAGCAGATTTCCTAAGTGGGTTCTTGGTGCAGAACCTTGCTGATGGAGTTTTCTAGACTGGTTTACTACAAGCAGAGCCCACTGCACATTGTAATGTTTCAGGCTTGTCACTGCTTGGTTACAGTTTTTGTCATCAACAAAAAAAGGATTTAATTGTGGATAGGATTAGCTAGAGTACAACAGTACTCAGCAGGAAATGAATCCTGTGCTTCCGCTGAACGTGGCGTGAAAACTGGTCAGAGAGCAAAGTTCTACATGCTGCACATTTTGTAATGACCGGGCTCTGCAGTCCTTTTTTCATTAGATCGGTGGAGACGAGGAGTTAGAATGTTTTAATATCTGCAAAAAAACATTCTATTTGCCCCCCCCCACTCCTATTTTTTTTTGTTTTATTTTTTTTTTTTTTCTGCTATTTAGTTATCCAATGCTTTCCTGTTAGACTGCATTCTCAGATCTTTGTGCATTTTTTTTTTAAGGGTACAGAAGATGTGCTTTGCTGCAAAACAAACGTGGCAAAGGAGTAGCCAAAAGTAACCCTGTACAGAGGAAGATATAGAGACTTTTATATGGCGATTCCCCCTTCTTAAAATGCTATGTACTTGGAATAGTCTAGTTGCTGGATTAGCATGATCCAAGTATATAGCATCATTCAATTCCTCTCCCTTTAAGTCGTTTGCATTTGTTGTATAACCCCCCCCCCCCCCCCCCAAGCCTCCTGGTATACATGTTACACATCCAGGAGACTTCAGGACAGTCCCCCCTAGTAAGGCAATTTTACACATGAGCAGCGGTGGGGCCAGTTGAGTGACCAGGAAGTGACTCCTGAACCCTAAAGGACAGTGGGGGTTAAAAAAAAAAACAACTTTTAAAGACCTCAGGTGCAAGGAACACTGTGCTGGACTTCATGAGGTTTTTTTGTTTTTTTAAGTTAGCAGCTACAGTACTTGTAGCTGTTGACGTTTATTTTCGGATAGCCGAGTGAAGTTCCTCCTTAGGCACTGACCTGGAACAAATATGCAGATTAGGAGTGCCGACTTCATATGTACTGTCTAATTGGCACGCTTTGTTAAGCTCGGTGGGGAATAAAGTAGTCACTAGATTAGTATGTCGGTCCTTCTTTTTTTTTTTTTTTTTTTTTTTTTTTTTTGCACAGATTGAAGTTTTAATATTTATTTCATGTTTTCTGTATGGAACTAAGACTTTCCCTGTGCCTCTCATGCTTATCTGTCTTTCTCCCAGCCACTGCCTGATCATCCAGACCCTGAGGCGTGCAGCAGTCCTTACCATTTTGTTACAGGTAAATGAGTCTTTTCAACTCTTGGGTCACTTAGGAGCCACACACGTTATTTTGTCTTTTGTGCTGGGAATGCGTACTACTGCAGGTACATGTACGTGTGATTGAGACAAACAAGTATAGAATTATTTGTTCTATAAATGATCAAGAAAGGACACTGCCTATGTGTAAAGAATTTGTCCAGTACATTAATTACTTTCTAAGTTGGTAAAAATGCATGCAATTCTGATAGATTGCAGTGATCTGTGCATGCCTGCCATATCTGTTTTCAAAGTGCACCTGTACATAGACTGCGGACAATAACCACTCTCTTTTCTGTTGTTCATAAACCACCCAGCAAGCTCAAAGCTGGTATCCTTATTATTATTATTATTATTATTATTATTATTATATTTTTTTTTTTTTTTTTTTTTTTTTTTTTTTAGCTATCAGTTAAATGCTTTGTAAAAGTGATTTGGCTGGCTCTACAGCTGCCTGATCACTTTCACAGTAGTGAGAGTGCGGCATCCCAACCTCTTGCTGCTGATCGTAGGGGTTCCTAGGTTTTCCTGTTCCTCCATGGAGCCTGGGATTGCAGTAAACTGCCATAAAAGTGAGGGCAAGAGGAGATAGAGGGACATCCTTTCCCTGATCTTCTCTGCAAGTAATGAAGTCTTAAGCCATGAGCTTTATGTGTAGCTTCAGGACGATCTGTTCTTGATTAGCTGCAGTAGGTTGCAGGGAAGACATTGGGGGTCTAATTGATGTCTCTATAAAGAGGACCGGTCATCTCCTCATGCTATCACATTGGCTTCCTTCTAGTTGCTATAAAGTGAAATGGAGAAAAAGTGTTAAATAAAAACAATAAAATTTAAAAGCATCTTAATGTATGTAAACCGCAACTGAAGCAATATATGTGAGGTATCACCATGAACGCAGATGTGAAAGCAAAACTTCTAGGGCCATAATTCTTGGTTGACCTTTTAAATTGATAACCCATGAAGGGTTTTAAAGCATAGCATATGGACAATATTGGGTACCCTAGTTTTTCTCCATTTCATAGGTACATGCAGTTTTAAGGCTTGACATGTTTGTTCTCTATATACTGAACATATTCCCAACTTTTATATTTTGCCAGATACCAGAGAATTGAGTATTATATTTGTTTGCACTAAAATTTTGTTTTGGTGTATTTTTTTTTTCCCTGAAAATATTCGTTTTAATAGCTGCGCAAATATCGTGCAACATAAAAAGAAGTTGCACCACTTTAATCTACAGAACCTCTGCTTTTAGAAAATATATAATCGTTTGGGGTTCTAATACATTTCTTGCAAAAATGCTGGATTTAACATATGTGAATATCAAGTAGTTAAAGTATTTTCCTATTTTTCACAAGCACTAAAAGGTTTCAAACAAGTCATCCCCGACCTCTAGCTGCTTGTACTGTGAAGTAAATCATTATAAAAAATAACAGCAAAAACTCAATTGGGTTCAGTTAGTTTTTAAAAGCTTAAACACCTGATGATTGTTGATCAGAGGGCTGTCACTCTGCCATAATTCTGGTGCAATATAAAGTAAAGGGGCCTGAAGATTTCAGTGCCTCGGTTGTCAATTTTGAAGATTAATTTCTCCACAGTGTCTAGAACTATAGAGGTGAATGAGGGCTGTTGCTGCAAGTTCAAAATATGTAACTTCATTAGTGTGCGTAGTCTGGGCACAGGTTCACTTTACGTTTGCATGATGACTGGCTGTGGTCATTATTTCATATTTGGTGAACAAAAAAAAAACAATAAAAAAAAATCAGTGTACTCTCTTGAACATGTGGTGATTGTTTCAAGACAGATGTCAGCAATTAAGTATTGTTCCTTTTTTCCCTCATTGCTTTGGTGCATGTTGGGACTACCACTACCACTATTTGAGATTAGCTGTTAATAGTCTCATGTTACTGAGGATTGTAGGTCATGTTATCATGCAGAGGGCAGTGGAATGATTTTTCAGCAGGCGTTTGTCATAAATATAGTGTGAGCATATTATTATATTACCATTCAACTTGGCTTTGTCTTTTGTTATTATGGGAGATTTATTTACTAGAGAATGTGGAAACAGTCTAGATTTACAGTACTGGAGATGGCTGGTAAATATTCTGCTCTGCATGTGTTGGCCGTGTAGCAGTGGAGGGCTGTTCTATAATTAGGTTGATTTGAGTTAAATTAAAAGTAAATGTGGTTGTTTTAGATATGAGTTAAAGTGGAATTCCAAGCTTACAAAAGCTGGCCATACATGGATCAAAATTCTGCCAGTTCAGCAGGTACCAGAAGAGTTTCGATCCAGGCATGGGTACTGTGGTACAACTGCCCTGTTGGATTTTCCCCCGTTCAATGAGCGCTGCAGGCTATAGTGTATTCTGACAGCGGGGAAGTCCTCCCACTGTCCAAATACAAAGAAAGACAGTGTAGAGGATTCCCCCAATGACCTTGAATATGTGGATGGGAGAACAGGTAAGGAGTGTTTTTTTTGTTTTGTTTTGTTTTTTTTTGTTTTTTTGTTTTTGTTTTTTCAATCCTGGTTGTTGCTACTCTCTCCTCTCCCCTAAAATCAGCCACTGAGTGGATCACATGACCAAAATGAAGTGCTCAGAATAGGTAAGTGTATAAGCAACTTCCTTTAACAGGGTAGTTAGAATAGGGTTTAGGAGGTGGGAGCAGGTTTAAGCATACTTAGTAATAGCCTGGAATTCCACTTTAAATTGAAGTCAAGCATCGCACCGAAGAGTCTGTTTTTTATTTTGTTGTTTTTTTTTTTTAATTGCTTTGCATCCACACAAAAATCTCAAACAATCTGTGAAATGTCAGTTTCTATGTGTTGACTTTCTCAGGACAAATGTAACCTTCCCCAATCTTCGTTCCTCAGAGAATAAAGCCTTAAGAACAATTGACTAGAAGAGTTGAATGACATTTGACCAATAGAGAAAATAGCCTAACACTATAAGGAGGGGAGTTACTAAAACTGGAGAGTGAAAATCTGATGCTGCTCTGCATAGAAACTAATCAGCTTCCAGGTTTTATAGTTGTTAGTTGAACAAGCTGTAGTTAGAAGCTAATGGACTACTGTGCACAGCTGCACCAGATTCTGAGTGCTGCAGTTTTAGCAAATCTCCCCCTATGGGATAAACATTTGTCCAAAAGAGGAAATAATTTGAGGGAGACATTTGTACTGTGTGCATTCCTGTGCTCAGCAACTTCAGTGTGAAATACTATACAGAATTGATACAATGCTCCATTTGTTTGGCAAGTCTATCTTGAACAACAAATCACCGAAGGTAAACATTGGAGTTCCATCTCTGCAATATTGTATCAATTCTGTATAACTGTTCACTCTTTAGAGTAGCGGATCCATTACACTGTTGTTGTTGTTGTTGTTGTTAGGAAAGCAATTTCCACACACTTTGTACTTTTGTCCTCTTCTGGTTAAATGTTTTTAGCCTATGGTGTTAGGCTGTTGTCTGTATTGGTGGAATGTTCTTTAACACTTCTGGTCGAAAGTTCTTAAAGTGAAAGTTTATGGTCACAACAAAAATGAGTCAACAGACTTGATTTTTAATGCAGAAGAGCCCTGCTTTGTTTCTTCCACATTAAAATGACCCTTCTGCCTGTTTGCCCCTGTACAGTGAGCTGGGCACGCTGTCTCCCCTTCATTCACCTGAGGGTATACTTCCAGCCACAGCCAAAGCATGTATACTTCCCTGTATCAAACTTTTGAGGCTCCTGGTGTTTGCCTTTCATGCTAGTCGCTTTTTGGGTTTTTTATCCAGCGCTCGTATCTTTTCTGTTTTTATATGTATACTTCCCTCACTGTTCTCACTGCAGCTAAAGGGGGGAGCAGTTGGGGATGGTAGAAACGAAGCTCAACCACTTGGTTGTACTGTCCCCCAACCTCACATGTCAACAAAACCTTGGTTCACATCTTTGCAGCTGGTTGTAGGGCAGACTATTCATTTAAGTCGGTTTTCACGCCCGCAGAAACAAAGGGAAAGATGTCCCTAACCCTGTTGTGTATTTGTTTGGTTTTTTTTTAGTTGTGCCACTCTGAAAACCCACTGCATTTTGCCAATATGTGGGGGTATCAATACAAATTAATGACACCCTGTGCATCTGCTAAAGAAGTGAGTTGGAAACACTTGCGATTTTTGTTTGCATTCCTCGTTGCACAGTAATCTGAACCAAGTCTTAGGCTGGGCTGCCTCTAGACTGAAAATACCCTGAATGGAAAAGGGTTGCGAAACACTGCTTTTAGAGACTGCAGACTTCATAGAGGGGATGGACAGAGATTGTGGGTATTGATGGAGACTGAAAACCTGCTGCAGGAGACTGTCAGAGACTGTGAACATGCTAGAGAACACTGCCAGTATTGCTCCTTTGCAAATCAGTGCTTCAATTCCCATTATTAGGGTCTGAAGGTTCCACACAGCAACTACCAAAGGGCCACGTGTGGCATCAGGTTCAGTATCAAGGAATAGAGACCAGGTTGGGCTTTTATTGCCACCTGTGTCACTCAGAGTTTTTTCTTCTTTTGTTTTAATAGTAATGTGGTAAAGAATTAGAACAATGTTTGTTTTTATTTCTATTTGTAACAAACATTCTCTCTATTGTATGAGTGTCACAGGCAGATCGCCCCAGTAAGGTCACTAACAGAGATAAAAACTTGACAGAATTTTCTTAACAGTTCTTTGTCTATCAGAAACAAAATTTGGATGGTCTTTAAAGTGCGTTTATAGTGGATTGTATATTTTATTTTTGAAACCTACTGATTTTGTTTTCATATCTTGTGACAAGGAATTCTCAAGGGTTTTTCTCATCACAATAGAAGTGGTTACCTTTATTACAGATGTTCTGTTATTGAGTCACTCAATTGTGTGTTTACAAAGCTCAATAGCACAAGCTGAAATTAAACAAGCAAAGCTCTTTATCCCTGCTGACTGAAAAGCTCCAATTCTGCAGAGAGACCATTAATGTAAATCAGAATCACAGTTTTCTTTCTCTTTGAGTAGGTAGTTTGGACCAACATGGCCCAAACAAACTATTTCCATTACACATTATTGCAGCCACTATGTGTGCTGCAATGTACTTTAGTACATACAGTATGGGGTGAAGTGTTCTGCAGCAGTACAGGTGAGTTCCGTCTGCTGCTGGGACTAAATGCAGGTGGCCTGAGTGCAACCCCGCCATTCAGGAGAAACCTTGTAATTTTTGTTAATGAGTACAAGGCTTTCTCTGGCCAAAGAGGAGAGGTAAACTGATGACTACACTATTTCCACTTGCGCCAATTAGAGGAAGCCTTGTATTAATTGATAAAAAGTTAAGGCATCTCCCAAAATGGCCTCTGATTAGTTCATTAACAGACAGGAAGTCACTCAAACAGAACAGCTCTGCTTACTCTATGTAGCTAATACTACTACAGTGCATTTTAGTGCACACAGCAGGTGCTTCAGTATGTAATGAAAATAGTTTGTTTTGGTCAGCTTGGCTGTCTCACCAGTAGACCCGGGCCAATCTTGGCAGGTGTTTCTGGGTGGGACAGAGGGCGCATGTATTATGTCAGTTCCTGGTTCAGAGCCATCTATAAACTCAGTTGCCCTACGCATTATTTATTGCTGCACATGCTGGAGTGAGAGCAATTTATTCTAGGGCCATCATTCACGGGTATGTCGAAACTGATGACCTATTTGAGTTTTTAAAATGCTGCAGATGGACAGGTTTGGGTATCACTGATGTGCGCACTTTTAAAGCTTGACATGTTGGGTGTCTATTTCCTCGGCACAACCTCCATCTTTTGTTTTTCATGAAACAGTTGGGTAATCTATTAAATTTGTGTGCACTAAAATTAACTTAAATTTTATATGGGCTTTATAAACCATCCCGCTAATCTCATGTGACAAAAAACTGCAACTGCCAGCATTTTGATTTGTAGGGTCTCTGCTTTAAGAAAATATATGTTTGGGGAGTTTAACTAATCTTCCGGCCTAAAATGTGCATTTTAAGGTTTGTAAAATATGGCTCCAGGACTAAAATCTCTGAGCAAGTGCCTGCCTTTTAAGTGACGCTAAACAATATCCTTATTTTCCAAAAATAATTCATACACATCCACTACTTGGTGTAACTAAAGTCCTGAATTCTTGCCTCTCCAACTGTCCATCCTTCGCCGCTAAAAGCTAGCCTAGCCTCTTCAGGGTGCTGGGCAGCTACAGTCTTCATTGGCCAGCGCGGGATGACTTTACACATGTGCGTGAGTTCAGTCATCCCGACACACAGAATCTATGCGAGAATGTAAATTGAACTGTACTTGCACAGCTCACTGAGCAATATAAACAAGACTACAAGCAGGCAGTTTGGATTATTTTATTGCAGAAAAGACCTTGCATGTCTCTTCTGCAATGAGCCTACCTGCTAACCGTTTTTGGAAATTGAGACTTTAGTTTCCATTTAATGGCCTTGTAATCTGTTTTTTTTAAAAATTGGTTCTTTCTATATTTTTCGGCCACATTGTAATGTCCGCACTTCTGTTTGTTTGGAATGAGCAATACTCGTTGGTTTCAGTCATGTGCACTGCTCTGGGCACACTACAAATCCTATACTTCATGGTCCCTAGTCCATCTTAGGAGCAAGCAAGAGAAGGGGGCCAAGTTCTACATACATTGGGGACCACAACTGTAGCCAACCTCCAAGAGGAAGTCAGATCACAACTGCAAGATAAAGCAATTTGGAGGAAGCTAGGAGCAATAGAAGGTACTTAGCTGAGCTGAAATACATACTTGAATAGAATGTTTTATTTTTTTTGTAACTATAGTTTAGTGTCACTATGAAAAAGTATGGCCCAAACTTGGTCCTTAACCACTAGCCTACAGGGCACTTATACCCCCTTCCTGCCCAGGCCATTTTCCAGCTTTCAGCGCTGTCACATTTTGAATAACAATTGCGCGGTCATGCAACACTGTACCCATATGAAATTTTTATCATTTTTTTGAGACAGAGCTTTCTTTTGGTGGTATTTAATCACCTCTGGGATTTTTATTTTTTCGTAAACAAACCAAAAACCACTGAAAATTTTGAAAGTTTTTGTTATACAATTTTGTAAATAAGTAATTTTTCTCCACTGATGTGCGCTAATGAGGCTGCAGTGATGGGCATTGATAGGCTGTACGCATGGACACCGATAGGTGGCACTGATGAGGAGACACTGGTAGGTTGCACTGTTGGGCATTGACAGGCATCACTGATGGGCACTGAAAGGCAGCACTGATACATGGCACTGACGCGCACTGATAGGCGGCACTGACGCGCACTACTGGGTGACATTGAAAGGCAGCTCAGATGAGCACTGATATGTGGCACTGATGGGCACAGGCATGTGGCACTGATGAGCACTGACTGCTGGCACTGATGGACACTGACAGGTGGCACTTCTGGGGCCACACTGATCATCAGTGCCCTGATGATCTGTGTACATGTCCCCTCCGCGGAAAGCCGATTACCGGCTCGCCTCACCTCTCGAGCTGTCAGCGTGACAGCTCGAGACGAGAGAAATGCCGATAACCGGCATTTCCGTGTTTACATGTGATCAACTGTGATTGGACACAGCTGATCACATGATGGAGCCGACATCTTCGGCTCTTTCCGTGATCTGCTGTGTCCGAGGGACACCACGCACCTGCGATCGCCGCGCTGCGCACTCCCTGAGCCGTGCATGCGCGGTGAGAATGGAAGGACACCATATGACGTCCTATCAGAACGAGAGAACCACCTTGCACCCATCATTGTACTATATGGTGAGCGAAAGGTGGTTAAACAGCCCTGTTAAAAAATAAAATTACACCATATTGCCAAAAGTATTGGGACACCCCTCCAAATCATTGGATTCAGGTGTTCCAATCACCTCCTTGGCTATAGGTGTATAAAATCAAGCAACTAGGCATGCAGACTGCTTCTACAAGCATTTGTGAAAGAATGGGTTGCTCTCAGGAGCTCAATGAATTCAAGCGTGATACTATGGTAGGTTGTCACCTGTGCAAGAAGTCCATCTGGGAAATTTCCTTGCTACTAAATATTCCACGGTCAACTGTTAGTGGTATTATAACAAAGTGCAAGCAACTGGGAACAACAGAAACTCCGTCACAAAGAGGTAGGCCACATAAAATGACAGAGCAGGGTCAGCGCATGCTGAAGCGCAGAGTGTGCAGAAGTCGGCAACTGTCTGGAAAGTCAATGGCTAAAGACTTCCAGATTAGCACAACAGTGCGTAGAAAGTTTCATGGAACGGGTTTCCATGACCAAGCTGCTGCATCCAAGCCTTACATCACCAAGTTCAATGCAAACGGAATGCAGTGGTGTAAAGCATGCCGTCACTGGACTCTAGAGTGGAGAATCACGCTTCTGTCTGGCAATCTGATGGGCGTGTCTGGATTTGGCGGTTGCCAGGAGAACAGTAGTTTCCTGACTGCATTGTGCCAAGGTTAGCTTGATGGAGGGAGGGATTATGGTCTGAGGTTGTCTTTCAGGGGTTGGGCTTGGCCCCTTAGTTCCAGTGAAGGGAACTCTTAAGGCTTCAGCATACCAAGACATTGTGGACAATTTCATGCTCCTAACTTTGTGGGAACAGTTTGGGGATGGCCCCTTCTTATTCCAACATGACTGCACACCAGTGCACAAAGCAAGGTCCATAAAGACATGGATGAGCGAGTTTGGAGAACCTTGACTAGCCTGCACAGAGTCCTGACCGCAACCTGATAGAACACCTTTGGGATGAATTAGAGCAGAGACTGAGCCAGGCTTTCTCGTCTGACATCAGTGCCTGACCTCACAAATGCGCTTCTGGAAGAATGGTCAAACATTCCCATAGACACACTCCTAAACCTTGTGGACAGCCTTCCCAGAAGAGTTGAAGCTGTTATAGCTGTAAAGGGTGGGCCAACTCAATATTGAACCCTACGGACTACTTGGATGCCATTAAAGTTCATGTGCGTGTAAAGGCAGTCGTCCCAATACTTTTTCCAATATAGTGTGTATGTGTGTTTCTATGCGCGTGTGTGTGTATGTATGTATGTATGTGTGTGTGTGTGTGTGTGTGTGTGTGTAATATATATATATATATATATATATATATATATATATATATATATATATATATATATATATATATATATATATATATATATATATATATATATATATTGCAGGTTACACGGTCTGATGTGCCGGGAAGCTAAAGAATCGCACAGAACTCACACTTGTTCTTAGTGTGCTTGCTGTGAGTTACTTAAGAGCTGTCTCCTCCATGTGTTCTGCTATTGTGGTACGAAGTCTCAGCTACCCTATGTACAGTATGTGGTTGACATAGCAAGCAGGAACTTGTATTTCCAGATAAGTTGGGAAACTACAGGTTGTGGCAGGCCTATCATAAGAAAGCTGTGACCAGCCTGGACAATTCAAACCAAGCTTATGATGAAAGGATCTAAATAGCAAGGTTACCTTCAGTAAAAAATCTTATGTTGTAACAAACCAGAGATACAGGCAGCTGAAATTGCAGTTTGCAAATATCAAGTTCTGTAAATGTAAAGCTTTGCTCTGCCCTTGCATGAGCCTTCTTATTGATTAGTGAGGCTGCCTCTCACATAAAAAAAACAAATAAAACTCTGTGCAAGCTGCCATTGCTGGCTCTTCTTTTGAAAATGCCTGGCAATTAGATTGGTAAAATTCCCTTAGGATGTTAAGCCCCTAATCTGGAACATGTATGTAGATGAGGAATTCTGTCTTTCCTCTGGCTTTTTTAGTTTCATGCTTGTTTCAAGGCAGTTATTCAGGAAGTATTTTAGAGCTAACCAAGTGAATAATGTATGTGGGAGGTCCGTCATAATCACCTGCCTATTTCAGTGCAGGTTTTCTGTAGGGGAGCAGTAGGGAAAGAGGGACTTTATATTGACCTTCATCTATTTATACTTTTGGATCTTTCCAATATTTTGACCTTGCATTTTTTTCTTGCCATGTGCTTGGCATGCTTGGTTCAAATTTCCTAAGTTTCCTTAAATCCCAACTGAACTCTCAGCCAGTCAGCTAAGTACAGTTCAGGTGCATTAAAACAAAAGGTGTTCAATTTCTTAGTTAATTTTCTTTCTAAAGCAGCTGCGGCCCACATAGAAAAGCCTGTCCCTTGTGAGACCCTTGCTCTTTTGCGAAAGCATTGTCTGCAGAGGTCCAACGTGTTCCCTAAAAGCTCTGCAATCAACAATGCTCATGTTCCCTGCTGATTGGAGAGCTCTATCTCTGACTCAGCCAAGGTTGTGTTGGACCTCTATAGAGAGACCACTGTTCCCACACAGAGATGCTTCTTTTTTACAGTATGGTGTCAAGGCTTTACTACTTCAGATGTGGCAGATTTGTAAAGGAAAGCACTAAGACGTTGAACACTTTTTTTTTTTGCTGTTTTTGGAATGGCCGAGGCCAGTAAACAGACATAGCAGTTAGTTGTGGGAAAACGGGCATCTGTAAATCATACAAATATTGTAAGGCTAGGTTCACACTACTGTAATGCAATTTGATCCGACTTTCCATGTTATTTGAATGAGGTCTGTATATTTTATGGGGCCAAAATTGTGCTGGAATTGCAATAAAGTACAGAAACCATTTCCAGAACTGCTCTGTATGGAGTCACATTGATGTGAAGGGACACAGTTGAAAATGTGATTTCCATTGCCATGTGATTCTTTGCAACTCAAGTTGCATCTGAAATTGCACTAGTGTGAACCAGAGCTCAATAGGAAAACGACCTGGCACATTTTCCAGGATGACACTTCATTATTATATTGTATAAGTATTTAGTCATGTGAGTCAGGTCACATGACTGAATTATTTTGCAGGCCAACCTGGTAAAAGTCTTATGAATGTACAAACTGCCTCCGTAATACAGTATTATATTCCAATGGAGACTTAATTGGAATGACAGCTGTGTTTCTGCTGGATTGCTGACTCCAGATCCAAGATGGTTGCGCCCAGCAGTGGACAAAGCACTATTTTAGAAGAAAGATTAACCGACTTTTTTCTAGGAAGACGTAAATGGGCAGATCAGCGTAAAGTAAGAAAAAAGAAAAAAAAACATTCAAAGTGAAATGATAAAACAGAGCATTGACCAGCAGGACAATTTTGGATACAAAAGTTCCACTTGAAACTCGATCTACCTTAACTTGTCTGGATATATATGTCAGTTGTACATTTTGAAAACACTTGCTGCATAAACAGATGGATAGTTGCTGCATGCGTTTTGTAACATAAATATCTGTGACACACCACTCTGGAGGTCAGAGATATCATCTTGGCTTCAGCTGGCCCCAGGGCTCCTCAGTTATCTCTAACTCTTCAATAAAAGCCATATTGCCAGGGTTATGATTATCATCTTTATCTTCCTATGGATTAATTTGTGTAGATATACAAAAATCTTTGTACAGGGATTTGTGTCTGGGAAAAAAAAATTGCTAGCTGTCTGGCTGGCATTAATGGTGTGCTTCTGTGAGGTCTGTTGAGAAGAGCAGGAAAAGTAGCTCCTTTAGGCTACTTTCACACTGATCCATCGCAAAAACGCATAGGCGGTTTTACTGTGCTTTTGCCACGCTTTCTGAGCATTTTTAAAGGACACGTGACTTAAAATATAATTGAACCAAAAATGCTTCTCAGAGGCGTTTTCTATTTATTTCAATGGGAAGTGGCGTTTTTGGGGCTTTTTTTTTTTTAACTCGCCTAACATTCCCCCTAAGATGCTGCAAGCAGGAGTTTTTACACCGCAAACGCAATGCCTCAGTGTGAAAACATACATAGATATATAGTCACATACATAGGGAAGTATTTTTCTTGAGCTTTTCAGGTGCTTTTTTTTAACACAAAAAGCTTTGAAAACTCCTCAGCCTAAAGGTGTGGCAGGAGCAGTCATAAGATTGAACACTAGTTTTATCAGACACGGAGGCTTTCAGTAACTAAATGTTCGTTTTATACAAAAAAAAATTGTTCAATATTAGTGCAATATTTGTGGCTTGGGATACTTCGGAATTTTATCACATTATTTTAAGTTCAAACATATGTAAAGTATCCTGTGTAGTTTTGTGAACGGACACTTTGGTCTTTTATAGCATTGCGATGTTGGAACTGACCACAACAGTATTATGCTTTTTTGTAAGGTTGTCTTTTGAGTGTACAACCTTGCAGCCTGCTGTTTTTAAGCTTCATATAGCTATATCATAAAGCTGCCTAATGTGTGGGTGATTAGCCTTTGGTTTTTTTGCTTATTTTAAATATTTTGGACAATATTCATTTGTGGGTCTGCTGTGTCACCTTAGCCGTCAATTCAGAGGCCTGTTTGTTCAGATTACAAAATGTGTTTTTGCCTAGACTTGCCCTCAGTGGCAAGTGACTGTAGTAGCTAGATATGCTAGTTGCCATCTGCCATTCCAGGTGTGTACTGTGATATGCAGGGTACGGGGAACTATCCTGGAAATTCCTTTAGTATGTGTAAATGCACAGCTTGGATTGTGGAGCAGTATAAGTCAGATCTGTAGCCTCACCATTTATAACTGTATTTATTGCTAAATCTACCTTGGTGCATTGAAAAAGTGGCTTAGCAAATATGTCTGTTGGTGGGCTGGTGCAGGACCTTAGAATCTCCATGACCTCTGCCTTGATCTGTTCCAGCTGTTTTGCAGGAACAGGACCTTAGAATCTCTATCACCTCTGCCTATTTCTAGCTGCCTGGCTTTAGAAGTCATGAGCTTTTCTCTTTTTCCCCCTGTAAATCCAGACACTTGGCTCTCTGCAAAGGGGCATTGCAAGGTACTGCATAAATTGTAAGTTTCTCCTATTCCCATCCTGCATCCTCCCTTCCATATTTTTAGTGTGTGCGAGATCTCGCTTCCCTCTGCTTTAGTGGAAGGTAGAAAAGGTATGAGAAGTTTGTGCCAGTTTAGGAACTTGGCACCAATTTTAGAAGTAAGTTAGTACTGTGTTTCCCCGAAAATAAGACACTGTCTTATATATTTTTTTCTTTTTTTTTTTTTTTTTTGGCTCAAAAAAACACACTAGGTCTTATTTTCAGGGTAGGTCTTATTTTTTAAATGTACAGGTATTGACGGGATGCAGAGGTGAGCTGCAGGCAGTTGTGGATGAGGGTTACAATGGAGAGGGCCGGTTGATGACAGTTGTGAGCTGCAGTCAGGTGTTGCAGGGGTGACTTGACAGGTGAGTTTCAGACAGGGTGCAGATATGAGCCAAAGACTGGGTGCAGGGGTGAGTTGCAGACCCCGGGGAATGCAGAGCTAAGCTGTGGCCAGGGGGTGCAGAGCTGAGCTGTTGCTGGGGGGGTGCAAAGGTGGGTTGCAACTCAGCTCACCTCTGCACCCCCCCCCCCAGCGGCAGCTCACCTATTCACCCTGTCTGCAACTCACCTGACTCAATTTACCTCTGCAACACCTGACTGCAGCTCCCCTTTGCACATCCCTCCCCTTCCACTGCCCTCGTATGGTTAGCTAGCTTTGCAAAACACAGCTGTCAGCAGCCGGCCCCTCTCTATAGTAACTCCCGTTTCGGGTCCTATCTTCCCACACAGTGCACCAAGCGCACTTACTCACTGCTCCGCCTCTTCCCTACTGGCTGGTGATCACCCCTGGGGCATCGGCTTCCATGCGTTAGGCTGCAGGAGGAGATGCCCCATCTCTAAACACACTGCATACTGCACCCGCAAATATCTGTTCCTTCACTGTCCCACAGTAAGTACAGAGGTAGGGAGGTTCTATGGGAGCGGATGGTGCTGTCACTTCAGCCGTGCTTCTGTGTTTATAAGAGACAGTAGATATGGGAGTGCGCAGTGCCAGTGCCGGAGGTGGCGGAATGGCGTTCCGGGTGAAAGAAAGCCCTGATCACAACTAGGTCTTATTTTTGGGGTAGGTCTTATTTTAGGGGAAACAGGGTAAGTAAGTAGCAGCAATAAATGGAAGTTTGTTCAAACACTTAACTATACTTAAATCTACTCCCACCCCATTCTAAGCCTATTCCAGCTTTTTTCAACAAGGATGCCTAGGTACTCTGGAGTGCCTTCTGGGTTCTTCAGGGGTGCCTTGGCTAAATGCTTAAAATTTGTTCCAGATTGCCCAAAAATTGTCTACAAGGCAGCAGGTGGATCAAGCCTGCTTTGTTACACAAAGCCACAAGTTTCTTAACAACTGCTGATGACATTGGGCACCTGCACAACATACTTGTTTGATCCCCCCAGCCCTCTGTCAGCAATGGGGTCATGTTAGCTGCGTGGGGGTGAGCAAATAAGGCAGAAGAAATGCTGGAATACTATTCAGTACCTCTTTTCAAAAGTGTATTTACTTTGAAAGAATAAATCACATATAGTGTTGGGGGTCTTACGTATGTGGATGCTGCTGCATTATGTAATATTAGTTTTGTTTTTTACATTTTAGAATGGGGTGCCTCGGTAATCAATTTTTAAAGGTTGGCCTTGACTGGAAAAAGGTTGAGAAACAGTGGTCTTTTATCTACCCTGTAAAAGGAAAGAAGCTTTTACTTGCCTATTCTGAGGGTGCTCTATTCCGGTTGCATGATTAGGTCCCAGTGACTGGACTGGAACACCCTCAGAACAGACTTTTCCTTTACAGGGCAGATAGAATAGGCTTAGAATGGAGGTGTGAGTAGATTTAAGTATAGTTAGTGTTTGAATTTCCACTTAGTGCTATACTATTTCAAGAACAGCGAGTGCTGTCTCTCAGAAAAGTGAATTTTGTCATAGCCAAATTTGATGTTGGCCTATTTCGATGCTTTGTGATTCCAAGAATACCAAATATAAGCTTTTCCATTTCCCATATAAAGGTGAAACTCGAAAAAGTTCATTTATTTCAGTAATGCAACTTAAAAGGTGAAACTAATATATGAGATCGACTCATTGCATGGAAAGCAAGATAGTTCAAGCCGTCATTTGTCATAATTGTGATTGTGGATTTGGGGTTTTCATGAGCTGTAAGCCATATTCTCAGAAAATTAGAATATTACATGCAATCAATAAAACAAGGATTGTACATAGAACTATATCGGACCTCTGAAAAGTATAAGCATGCATATGTACTCAGTACTTGGTTTGGGCCCCTTTTTCAGCAATTACTGCCTCAATGCGGCGTGGCATGGAAGCTATCAGCCTGTGGCACTGCTGAGGTGTTATGGAAGACCAGGATGCTTCAATAGCGGCCTTCAGCTCTTCTGCATTGTTCGATCTCATGTCTCTCATCTTTCTCTTGGCAATGCCCCAAAACTTGGTTCAATGACCGTGGGATTACTGTGCTTGATTGGCCAGCAAACTCGCCTGACCTGAACCCCATAGAGAATCTATGGCAGTGGTTCTCAACCTTTCTAATGCCGCGACCCCTTAATACAGTTCCTCATGTTGTGGTGACCCCCAACCATAAAATTATTTTCGTTGCTACTTCATAACTGTAATTTTGCAGTGGGAGGAGTAGTGCCATGTCATTGGTGTCAGTGGAAGGAGTAGTGCCCCATCACTGATGTCAGTGGGATGAATAGTGCCCCATCGTTGGTATCAGTGGGAGGAATAGTGCCCCATCGTTGGTATCAGTGGGAGGAATAGCGCCCCATCACTGATGTCAGTGGGATGAATAGTGCCCCATCATTGGTATCAGTGGGAGGAATAGTGCCCCATCGTTGGTATCAGTGGGAGGAATAGTGCCCCATCGTTGGTATCAGTGGGATGAATAGTGCCCCATCACTGATGTCAGTGGGATGAATAGTGCCCCATCACTGGTGTCAGTGGGAGGAATAGTGCTCCATCACTGGTGTCAGTGGGGGGAGTAGTGCCCCATCACTGGTGTCAGTGGGGGGAGTAGTGCCCCATCATTGGTGTCAGTGGGGGGAGTAGTGCCCCATCACTGGTGTCAGTGGGAGGAATAGTGCCCCATCATTGGTGTCAGTGGGGGGAGTAGTGCCCCATCATTGGTGTCAGTGGGGGGAGTAGTGCCCCATCATTGGTGTCAGTGGGGGGAGTAGTGCCCCATCATTGGTGTCAGTGGGGGGAGTAGTGCCCCATCATTGGTGTCAGTGGGGGGAGTAGTGCCCCATCACTGGTGTCAGTGGGCGGAGTAGTGCCCCATCACTGGTGTCAGTGGGGGGAGTAGTGCCCCATCACTGGTGTCAGTGGGGGGAGTAGTGCCCCATCACTGGTGTCAGTGGGGGGAGTAGTGCCCCATCACTGGTGTCAGTGGGGGGAGTAGTGCCCCATCACTGGTGTCAGTGGGGGGAGTAGTGCCCCATCACTGGTGTCAGTGGGGGGAGTAGTGCCCCATCACTGGTGTCAGTGGGGGGAGTAGTGCCCCATCACTGGTGTCAGTGGGGGGAGTAGTGCCCCATCACTGGTGTCAGTGGGGGGAGTAGTGCCCCATCACTGGTGTCAGTGGGGGGAGTAGTGCCCCATCACTGGTGTCAGTGGGGGGAGTAGTGCCCCATCACTGGTGTCAGTGGGGGGAGTAGTGCCCCATCACTGGTGTCAGTGGGAGGAATAGTGCCACATCACTGGTGTCAGTGGGAGGAATAGTGCCACATCATTGGTGTCAGTGGGAGGAATAGTGCCCCATCATTGATGTCAGTGTGGTGGAGGGGAGAATAGTGCCCCATCATTGGGGTCAGGGGGGGGGGGAAATAGTGCCCCATCGTTGGTGTCAGTGGGGGGAGGAATAGTGCCCCATCGTTGGTGTCAGTGGGAGGAATAGTGCCCCATCATTGATGTCAGTGTGGTGGAGAGGAGAATAGTGCCCCATCATTGGGGTCAGGGGGGGGGGAAATAGTGCCCCATCGTTGGTGTCAGTGGGGGGAGGAATAGTGCCCCATCGTTGGTGTCAGTGGGGGGAGGAATAGTGCCCCATCATTGGTATTAGTGACACAAATGATGGGGCACTATTCCTCCCACTGACACCAATGATACTTACTTTGCTGACCCCTGCTCCAGCCTGGGCTCGCTCTCTCACTTACCTGTCAGCTGTCTTCCTTCTCTGGCCGCTCTCCTCTTCACTCGCTCCGGCAGCTCCCTCGATCTTCTTTGATGTACGCGCGCTGCCGCTCGGCTCCTCCTCTCCAAGCTCCACCTCCTCGCCGGTGATTGGCCGCCTGTGTGCCTCTCCTGAGCTACAGTTCCGGTGGCCAATCAGCGGCGAGGAGGCGGAGCTGCTGAGCGATCCCGGAGGTGTGGCCAGGTGACAGGAGCAGCGTATCATCCCGCCCACACATCGCCTGAGACGGAGGAGCGGTGTCTCGGTTCCTAAGACCATCGGAAATATGTGTTTTCCGATGGTCTTAGGCGACCCCTGGGAAATGGTCGTTCGACCCCCAAAGGGGTCGCGACCCCCAGGTTGAGAACCACTGATCTATGGGGTTCAGGTCAGGCGAGTTTGCTGGCCAATCAAGCACAGTAATCCCACGGTCATTGAACCAAGTTTTGGTGCTTTTGGCAGTGTGGGCAGGTGCCAAGTCCTGCTGGAAAATGAAGTCCGCATCCCCATAAAGCTCGTCTGTGGAAGGAAGCATGAAGTGCTCCAAAATCTCCTGGTAGATGGCTGCGTTGACCCTGGACTTAATGAAGCACAGTGGACTACCACCAGCGACATGGCTCCCCAAATCAACACACTGTGGAAACTTCACACTGGACTTCAAGCATCTTGCAGAGTGTGCCTCTCCATTCTTCCTCCATACTCTGGGTTCTTGGTTTCCAAATGAGATGCAAAAGTTGCTCTCATCAGAAAAGAGGACTTTGGACCACTGAGCAACAGACCAGGTCTGTTTTTCTTTAGCCCAGGTAAGACGCTTCTGACATTGTTTGTTGTTCAGGAGCGGCTTGACAAGAGGAATACGACATTTGAAGCCCATGTCCAAGATCCGTCTGTGTGTGATGGTTCTTGATGCACTGACTCCAGCCTCAGTCCACTCCTTGTAAAAGTCCCCAACACTTTTGAATGGCCTTTTCCTGACAATCCTCTCCAGGCTGCGGTCATCCCTGCTACTTGTGCACCTTTTTCTTCCACACTTTTCCCTTCCGCATAACTTTCTATTAATGTGCTTTGATACAGCACTTTGGGAACATCCAACTTCTTTTGCAATTACCTTTTGAGGCTTTCCCTCCTTATGGAGGGGGTCAATGATGGTTTTCTGCACAACTGTGAGGTCAGCAGTCTTTCCCATGATTGTGATTCCTACTGAACCAGACTGAGAGACCATTTAAAGGCTCAGGAACCCTCTGCAGGTGTTATGGCTTAATTAGCTGATTAGAGTGGGACACTTTGAGCCTAGAATATTGCACCTTTTCACAATATTCTAATTTTCTGAGATTGTGGATTTGGGGTCTTTATGAGCTGTAAACCATAATCACAATTATGAAAAATCATGGTTTGAACTATCTTGTTTTGCATGTAATGAGTCTATCTCATATATTAGTTTCACCTTTTAAGTTGCATTACTGAAATAAATGAACTTTTGCACAATATTCTAATTTTTCGAGTTTCACCTGTAGTATATTACATCGGATGCTTCCTTTCACAGATGTTAAGGGGTGATTTCTTTACTACTCCCCCACAACATATCCAGCAATGTGAGAACGTGATTCAGTGAGTGGTAGATGTGAGGGTGTGTGCCTGAGAGAGGTGGATATAAAAAATAGGTATGATATTGAATGTATATGGGCATGGTGATAATTCCTGTGTGCACAGGAATTAAATGGCCAAGAAATGATACGTGGTGGTACAAATGTTTGTTTAGGGTATATTCATACAAGCTGCTGCATTACAATGTAGCAGCTTATTTGCAGTGTGGTCTGACCATGGTCTCGGCACCTCGCACATCTAAAGTTCAGTTGCTGCACAGTGCGAGGCAGTATATTGCCTGCTTGCACACCACCACAATGCAGTAGTGTGAACTGGGCAGATAAGGAGACAAGGCACTTTGCCATGTCAACTGGTGGGACTGGTCCTATGCAGGAATAGCTGCCCAACGCCGTCCCACTGCATCTGGTGTGAATGGGCCATTAAAGTGGTAGTAAACTTGCGTGGGGGGGACTTCTGCAAGGTAATATAATTTGCTAGTACGCATCGCATACTAACACATTATGAAAGACTTCTCTTACAACGAAGCCCTCCAGCAGCATGCTGTCACCGCTGACCAGGCTTCTATCCTCACTCGGTCTTCCCTCTGGGTCCGTGCCCTCTGACCACCCATGTCACAACCATGGCATAGAGCTCTGAAGGGATGACCTGAGTCCTTCAGAAACACTGAATATCTCCCAAATGGTGCATATGTGGGAGATATTCCTTGTACCTACGGGTAAGTTTATAATAATGCTAACCTGTAGGTTACAAGTGTCCAAGCTGTGTTTACTACCACTTTAAACATCTTTCATAGTTTAGCATTGCACATAAGCCTCATTTATTTAGAATTTAGTTGATGTAAGCACTAAAAGGCCCAGTGTTAAAGTCCGTGGCATGGCCACAGAGGAAAAAAAAAGCCAAAAGAAAAAACAGTGATGTGCTCTAAAAATGTATTTTGTGAAGTCAAACAAATCCCTATTCATGTAAGTGACAGGTCATCTGACCTGGTTCTCCCCCCACTCAAAATCAAATGATCATCCTCTACACATTCACGGTATCTTTTCTGCAGCATTATGCAGAGAACAGTCTGTGGGACACCGCAGGCTGCACAAGGTGACCTGCATTTTATAAACCACTCCTAAAACTCAGGTGTGGTGTGAAGTAAACACTGTGGGTGTACAGTGGATAATGATATCCACTTTCCCTATAAAGAGACCTCTTCATTTTTCTTTTCCAATAATGTTTATTGAATGTTTACATACAATATAGCCAATAAAGAATAATATAAAGGCCTTCAGCCTGCAAGTGGCCCAGTTTGAGGTATCCAACCATAAACTGGGACGGTATGGCCTCACAGGAGCTATACAGTGGGTACATAGAAATAAAGATAATAATCAGCCTTAAAACCAACCAAGTGGTGATCATAAAGGTACTAAGGAAAATTATCGACAGCCATACTATCAAATCATTAACAAAAGTTGCCATGGGGCGACAATTCTGGGCAACACCATTTTAGGGGCCGCAACTTTACCCATCCAGTAAAGATGTCCCATGGATGACCATATGTCCACTTACCATAATGATTTGTGCATCAAAGATGAGCAACTGTTTATATAAAGATGCTATGGAGGGAGTTAATTTGATCCCAATGTAGGGAAGGGCATGTGATTTTTGTCAGGAAAGATTAAACTGTCTTTTCAAACTTGACAGGACATCCTCATCCAGATTTATATTTCGCCCAATTCACCCCCAGACCAGAAATGTTTAAAGTGAGTGAGCAAACCCATAAGTGATATCAAGGAGGTATGGGGGGGGGGAGTGTGTGCGAAAAGCAGATCGTCTGTGAAAAGTTTGCATTTATGCTGGATACCCCGCTCTTCACACCCAGTTTCGCGCTGATGAACAAGAGTGGAGAGAGCGTGGCTGAAGCGATTGAGGGGCGCAGAGGTATAACCCTTCATGTGGATTTCAGCTGAAGGATTGTTGTATAAAGTCCCCAAAAAGGACATAAATTTAGGGCCGAACTGCCACTTGGATAAAATTGTAAACAAACATGACAATAGCATCTCAAATGCTTTCCTGATGTCCAAAGAAAGCAATAGACCCTTTTGCAGACACCCGCACCCCCCATTCTCACAAAAAATTAAGGATTGAGATGCTATTTGTAGCCAAACGGATCTGATCCGACGCTGTCCCGGTTGAACCCGACCTGATCACGATGGACGTAATGTGCAATGAAACCATTCAAGCGAGTGGCATAGATTTTTGCCAATATTTTCAAATCTGAATTAAGGAAATTGGCCTATAATTAGCTACGTCGCTTGGGTCTTTATTGGGTTTGGTATTGAAACTAATAAAGGCTCCATTGGAGTCACTATCTATAGGGACCCCTTCTCGGATTGCAATGAAATATAGCACTAAATAATGATTTAAATGGGAGCAAACATTTTCTAATACAAATCCGTAAAGCCTTCCAGACCAGGAGCTTTTGGTTTGATTTGGGGAGAAGTCTTAGTGGGGTCATTGACAGAAAAGAATTCCTTCAAATGTTACTCTACATCAGAACAAATGGAACAAATCTCTCGAGTAATTTGTTCCGTCTGCACGAGAATGAAATAACAATCTCACAAAAGGCACAGAGCATCGCAAAGACGGGGGAATGGTCAGACCAGGGGACCTCAAACATTTTTAGACGAGAACAACAAAGGGACATCCTGGGATGGTCAATCCTAGAATATGTGGAATGTACAGGGGGACTATACCCCTGTACATTCCACATATTCTAGGATTGACTATATTTCGACCCCATTCCATGATGTCCCTTTTTTGCTCTCATCTAAAAAACTTTAGGGTAAAGTCACGCTGAGTGGAGTTACATTCTCACCACACGTTGATCAAATCCTAGTGATGTAACAGCTGTGCGTATTTAGTGCCCACTCTAAAATCTGAGAACCCGGAAGTCTAGATTTATCTAAGGTCAAATCCAGAGCTAGGTTGGAGTCTGCCCCCTCCTAAGAAAAGGGATCCGACAAAAAGCTGAGATAGTGTCTGCAGGGTGGATTGCAAAAAGGACAGTTGGTCAGTGTTAGGGGAGTAAAAAGAAACAAAACTCACTTTAGCCCCCTCAATCTTGGCCATCACCAGCAGGTACCTCCTATTGGGATCCTTAACTACATTGAGTGGTGAGGAGAGGTTTTTTCGAAATATAGATCACCACTCCGTGAGTCTCATCAGGTGAAATTGCCAGAAAGCTTTGGGAGTAGAGGCCATGGAGAAAGGAGGGATTAAATGTATCCTGAAAATGGGTCTCCTGTAAAGAGTACCACCTCAGTCCCCACAGATAATGAAAGGCCTTGTGGTGCTTGACGGGGGAATTTTAGTCCCTGTGCATTGTGGGAGAGAACCGAGATTGGTTTAGGGGGTGTAGGCGTAGCTATGGTAAGTGTGTTCAAAAATCAGGCTTACCTTTTTGAAGAGCTGGTGATAACGAACCACACGCAAACCAGCTGGGATGAGGAGGAGCAGGCAAATCTTTGTTTTTCTATGATCAAAGTTGAGATGCTTTTTGAACAGTGTAGTGTTTAAAGAGGAACTTCACCCCTTGTGTGCGTGTGTATGGTGTACTTTTGTTTTTGTTGTTTTTTTTCTTTTAGGGTTGAAAATGAGTTAAAACACCAAACATTATATAGTTTCTGAAAGCAAACGCCCTGTAGAACAAAATGGTAGTAGTCCCAGTTTTTTATGTCATGCAATATTTGCACACCGGTTTATCAAGTGCAAAATTTCAATAAAAAATATACTAAAGTTAATTTTAGGGTGCACAAACACAATTACCCAGCGGTTTTTTTTTTTGTGTGTGTGTGTAAAATATTTTTAAAAGTTTGGTTTCTCTAAGTAAACGCATACATTTTTTACCCTAATGCATTCCCTGCATTAAGGTAAAAAATTTCCCACTGCTTGTTCCTTCCCCCCTCCCCCCCCCTCCTCTAAATACTTGAGCCCTCTCTTGATCCAGCGCTGGTCTCTGTTCCTCTTCTCAGAGGACAATTGATGGCTGCGGGAGCCATAGGCTGTTGCTGCTGTCCATCAAATTCTGTGAGGAGGGAGTGGGGGATGGAGACATGGGGCACTGTGTATTTCTGTGGACGCACACAGCCTGCCTCAGGAGCGTGCCTGTACTTGTTCCCCTATAGCAACCAGCTTGTTATAGGAGCACACACAGGAGGGGAGGAGCAGACAGCGACAGCAGGGGACTGCAGAAGAAAGAGGTAAGGAGCAAATCTGTGCAGTACTATTGCACAGGTCAGGTGAGCATAAACCTCGGGAAAAAAATTGACTTTGCAATAACTTAAACCATATATTTTTCCATTGGTGATGATTTAAAAGCCTCTACAGGTCATCGGCTTCGAATTAACCATGAATAATAAGCCTAGAATTATTGCTCTCACTCCATGCGTGCGCGTCAATATGTAACGTGTATGGCAAGTGATATTTTCGTATATAGGTGCCCCGATGTGTGTTGTGTTCGTGTGTCTGCTAATGTGGAGGTAGTGCAGGCTAAAAAAAAATTTGGGGGGGGGGGGGTGTTTTTAAGCACTTACGTGTAACTTAACTTTACTTTTTGACCTTTTTTCTGCCTTCCATTGAAGCCAGTGGAGCACAGATAGCTCTCCATTAGATTTTTCCCTGGTCAAAAGACAGGAAAGTGATGCCAGAAACTTGAAGTAATGCTGTACACATTGTTTCCGATGTTCATTCTAGCTAGGGGAACCTCAGCTGCCAGAAGTGTGTAAAACCCCCCTCTGCCGCTGCTGTAAGGCTTAACGAAGGTGCAATGCAAAAAGTAGTACAGTACGTAATACACAGCAGATGTCACAGCTAAAGGGCACAAACCACGTAACAATGACAGGTGAACTTAAAATGGTCAGCTTTTATTCAATTATCTAAAACCTTTAGCCTGTGTTAACATGCATTTTTTTTTTTTGTAGCAGAAGAACGCTCCTGGGGAATTATTAGTCATTGTCCAAGGATTGAACTTGAAGATGGAGTTCGACTTGGTTGCCATCACCATTCAAGCCTGAGTCTCCACTTTCCAGTCCTCAGCAGGGAGAACTCCCCTAACCGCAGGAGCCCTTCCCAAGAGCCTGAGGCATCCAACTCTGCGGCTCCTCCAGCTCCCCCTACGAAGAGACACTGCCGCTCTTTATCAGTGCCAGAGGACCTATCACGCTGGCGGCCTATTTGGAGGCCCAGTGGGTCTAAAGTTTGGACTCCTGTCAAGAGGAGATGTAATAGTGGTGGGGTTGGAGCAGTACTAGGGGTGCAGACTCAAAGTCCATCCCAAGGGGTCTCCAATCTCAGGTTTCAAAATGACCCCAGTGCCTCTTTACGATGCATCCAAGCCAACAGCCCTCCCTTCTTCAGCCTGGCTTTGTGCCGGGAGTCACCAGGTCCCTACACCCTTTCCCCAACCACTATATTTTGGGAAAACACAGAAGGGCCAAGTTGCTTTCCATTGCAGCGCCGTTTTTCACTGTCACCAGTACTCATCAAGGAAGCAGGACGGTTCCTCCCTTCAGCCAGCAGCTCCCCACCTTCCACGCCAGAGCTGGTCCGGAGACAGCAATGTCTGCCTCGTAGCCAGTCACAACCCTGTGATCTTGACACCAGGAAATGTGGAATCAAACGAAGGCACGAGGAAGATACACGGTGGCATCGTCCTTCTCTGGACTTCTACAAGATGAACCAGGTAAAGACTCCCAAGAAGTGCTTTTCATTATATGTTATTGATATTGGCATTATAATCCTTATTCTTGTAATCAACATGCTTTTTATCATTATTTAAATCTTTTAGGAGAGCTCTAGAAAAAGAAAAATGGTTAGGCCTCCTGTTGACCTTTTTTTTAATGTAATTTCTTCCTGCCCTGTTCTCAATCTTCCTTTCAACTGGCCATAGGTGGTTCGAATCTCAGCAGGGACCAGCTGAGATTTGATCCAACGATAGGCAGGCTGATTGTACCCAAGAAGATCGAATTGGGTATAACCAACATGTCTGATATATATTATGCAATTTTTGCCAGCGGCTATAGCTGCTAGCAGTAATCATCGTGTTCTCCTAGCAGGGATGGCTCTCCACGCCCTCTTTCCCCAGGCAGGAGAGCACAGTAGCTCTGCAGGAAAGATTCCCCCATCAACACTCACTGTGTTGATGGGGGAATCCAGCGATTTAAATTTTTTTTTTTTTTTCCCTTTCTGCAACCCATGGTCTCAGGAGAGAAAATCGCATCATCTATGCCCTGCCTTTGACCCCACCACAGGTAGCAGAAAATTAAAATGCTTTATTCCTATCGCGGTGCTATTGTGTTCTCCCGGCAGGGAGCCTTCTCTGCTGGCAGAACACGATTAAGGTTAGCAGCTATAGCTGCCACCTAAAATTGCATGTAAAAAATCTGACCGACTGGTTGTACTGGATCAACTTTAGTACAACCAGCCTGCCCATAGATGGATTGAATTTTGTCCGGTCCCTGTTGAACCAGCTGAGATTCGATCCATCCATGGCCGGCTTAAGTCTCTAAGGTCCTGTTCTTCTTAAGAATGTCACCAGCTGTATTTCAGTTCCCCATAGGAGCCTATTGAGAGTGTGCTCCAGAGCAAGTAATTGTGGCTTTCAGTTTACAACAATGATCTGGGTGTCAAAATGACAGAAAAGGGGCAGAAATACTCACAGCAGGGATAAAAACGGCAATGAAACACTGGGGTTGATTTACTAAAATAGTAAGGCTGAATACTTGGCAAATTAAATTTTCACTATGCAAAGTACTTTTCTTAGCTTAATTAATGAGATAAATCTCTGTTGATCATAGAATTATGTGCAAGCAAAAATCCATCTAATTTTTAAATTTCTCTTGCACATGATCGGGTAATTTTTGCAAAATGTATTTTCACAATTCTCGCAAAATATTTTTACAATTCTTGTGCAAAGTAAAAATTCACTGTGCAAAGTGAACATGCTCTACTTAGTATATAAACCCTATTAGGTCTGTCGATCTAACCATTGACAAGTTTATATTTTTGTTACTGTGAGAAAAAAATGCTGAAATGTCACTTTACAAAGTTTCTCTTGCATTTTTTATTGGATTATCTGATATGTAAGCAGCAGCTCTACAGTATCTGCTGTACCAGGACATGCTATGAAGTGGCTATTTTCAGAAACAAAAATTTAAGTTTGTTACCATGAGTCTTGCTGCTTGAAGAATCTGACCTCTCCCAAGATGGTTGGATTTCTGCCGTCACCCACTGCTCGCTATGGTTTGGTCCACCAGTCTTTCCATCACTACTGTGTCTTGTAGCAATGTAGGAACCAGTGGGAGGAACCACAGCATGCAGTGGGGGACCATTAAATCAATACTTACTGAAGAGTCGGGACTCTACAGATTCTTCCACTAGGGTTTTGGGTTTTTTTTTCAGCGGCATGGGCAGAGGAAGAGATGTCTTCTTTGCAGAAAACTCTAGAAATTTATTTTAGCAGGAGTATGTTAAAGGCTTAGGTTTGCATTTTGCCATGTAGAGATGCTTGTAGAGCTGCCTGGCCTTGTACGTAGTGTTGGTCTCCCTTAAAAATGTCCAAATATTAAAAGTGTTTTTTTATTCTTTTCAGAATGCTGGTGCTATGTGTTTCTTGGACAACTCGGATGAAGGCAGCTCATCTCCTTTTATGGCTTGCCATGGGGAGTCTCCTTGCACTTCTGGAAGTCCTGTCACCACTTGCACACTGGCACTTAGTGAAGAAGATATTGGTAGGAGGGATCATTCCTCCTGCTCCCAGGCAATGCTCTTCCAGCACGATTTTGCGGACCTGGATTTAAATCTAATTGAAGAGAATTAACACTCTCAGGAAACATCATACTTCAAATGGAGTTATTGTAAGGTGGACATAGTGAGAGTCTAAGGCTGCCAGGCACCGCCAGGAGACTTGCACCAGGAGCATTCCACAAACATTCTAAACTTCATGACTTATAGATATTGTGTGGGGGTGTAGGGCAAAAGAGAGTGAGCAGAAAGCTTTGTCCTTCTTTTTCTTTTTTTTTTTTTTTTCCTAAAGGAGAAGCCTGGAGCTGGGTCATATGAACCCCCAACTACCCTTCTCCATTCCCAGTAATACAGCTGGAATCGGGATCTCCCATTACTGAGTTACAAACTTCACATAAAGGGTGCTGTGGGATTGCTTTATTTTTTTACAGATGGCTTTTGGAAGGATGTTCTGCACTGCCCTGAGGGGATCACATGCAAATATAGGTGTGTGATTAATTCTTCATGCTTAACTGACTGTTGGGAAAAAAAAAAAATAACCAACAAGATGGAAAATCTGGTTGTGCACAAAGGCTGAGGCCTTGATTTCAAATGAATTCCCCGAGACATGAGTTTAGAGCTTCACACCAAGGAAGCCAAATCCCGTGTGTTCCGTTCAGAACACTTTCTTTTGTTCTCCAATTCATCATGAAGAAGGCTGACAACAGAACAAATGTTTCCAATTGTCGTATGTGTGTGGTGTTTATTTTTATTTTATTTTTTAACTTTTGGGTTTTTTTGTTTTTTATTTTTCATTATTTTATTGATGTTTGCCTGTGGCAAATGTTTTAGAAGCTGTAATGAATTTGTTCTTAAACATTGCTGGCCAGTTAAAAGGAAGCTTCCAGTTCACCCTGAACCTATGTTGCCTGCACTGCCATCTTAGTCATTACATGGCCATGCCATTACCTCAGACAGGTGTTATATTTTTTTTATTTCTTCTGCCTACACAATCCCTCCTGGGTGTCACCATCCCATTACCTCCTCAGGTATGAGTCTTGCAGTGGGTGTATGAATGATTGTATTATTCTTTAGTGTTGATGAGCCCCCCAGAACAGTGTCTCATAACCGCTTAATGAAGGAAGTAGTCAAGGTGTCATGTCCTCTCTGAATGTTGTTGGTATATAGTATGCTACTATATACAATGTATTGTACAGTAAGTATTATGGTATATCCTGACAAAAGGATGGGAATCAGCCTGTGTTTGCAGTTACATATAACATGGATGTGTATGAAGCCATTATACTTTTTGGTGGATGTGTATGTGGTCATATACTTGGTGGATTCTGTTCCTTTTTGATATTTTTTAAAACTTGCCAGCGATTTGCCTAGTCGCAAATCCAGTTATTTTAAAAGATTTTTCTCTAATTTAAAAATAATCAATCTCCATTTTATCTAATGGTCTACATTATTTGCTCCTATTTAAACTATATGTGAATGCACTACATCAAACTCGTGATGTAAAACAGGAAATATATTTTAATTTCCATATTCGTATTTAGTTATTTAAAAAATAAACTTTTACTTTTTTCATGAGGGTTTATTTGGTGGTCAAGTGACCGCACAGCCTACTTTCAGCTACTGTTTCGCATTAGGGAGGAGGTCCGTTCATGATGTCAGACAGCCAACTGCACTTCTCTACTGGCTATCAGCAGCTACAATTTGACATTGAGGCTCATGCTGGGAGCAGCTGTGAATCAACTGATCTGGGCAGGGAGCAAGGCAGCCAAACGGGCTACAGAAAATACCAGCACAACATCCTAAATCTAAAAAAACAAAACCCTGAGACTCCAAATGACCACACCAGCAGGGATCTGCTTCTATGCTTTGCGTGGTCAGAATAGAAAAGTAAAGAAGTGTGACTGGCAAGATCACCAAGTATTATGAAGATATGAAATGAAGATATAACAGATTGCATTTATTTAGTTCCACATGAACACAGATGTGTAGAATAAATAATACATTTTTAGGTTACATACACTTCAGTCATTAAAGGGAAGTCTTGTGAAATTCCCACATGGTTTAGAATTTAGAATAGTCTTCGAGCTCCTTGAGCTTATGAACGACAATCATTTGTAGTGTTTGTGAGCATCACTTATTTTATATATATATATATATATATATATATATATATATATATATATATATATATATATATATTACTCAAATGGAGCCTTTTAATAATCATATTACCATTTAGGCCTCATGCACACTTGAGCTCAAAAACTCTGCTTTTACAGGCATATGAACTTTTTTTTTTTTTTTCCCCCCCTGCCGCCGACATATTAACTGTGGGCAACCGACTGTGACTGCTTTCGACTTCATAGCCAGCTGCTCACTGCATATGCGCAAGCCACGCTGCGCTTTGAGAATGGTCCCGTAGCCTTCTGGGACCCTTTGACTTGTCCCAGAAGGATGTGAGCAGGGAGGGGAGAGGAGAACCTCCACTTGGATTACCTAGGCATTCTGTGTGGAAGTGTGAGCAGTTACCTGTCAAAACAAAGTACCTGCTTTGTGCCCCCCCCCCCCCCCCCCAAAAAAAAATGTGCCAAATGTGAAAGAGGAGAAAGGGGGGTGAAGTTCCGCTTTAATATTCTGGCCAATGAAATAAAGTCTCAAGCTCTTGACGTGCAAATACGTGGCTTACGGGGATTTGAAGCTGCTTTTCTCCTGCCAGGACGAAAGTGTTTATAAAAGCCTCAGGGTGCATGAAGCCTTAAAATGTAATAATTTGATTACCTCCCAAAGAAATTCTGCTTATGACAAGCATATAATGTGAAGATAGGTATTGAGAATGCAGCACGTAAAGGAGATGAAGACTTTTTAGCGTCTATCCAGTCATCACCTTAGTGGATTTTTAACGTTTTTCACCACAGCAAAAAAGCCCTCATAAACATTTTGTTAGTACATTGAGTTGAAAGCTCCATTTCCTTTTTTTTAATTTTTTTTTCTTCTCGTAATGTTTTGGCTTTAAATGCTAAAAATGCAGCACTTTCACCATGTTTTTTTATGTAATGGGGAAACGGCATTTTCAGTTCAGTGTAAACCTATGAAAGCATACATCCTGAAATAACAGTGTATTGTTTATGCATAGCAGTATTGCAGGGAAAATCACCTGACCGTGATTCCTCTAAGAGATTGCTGCTGTAATAAGAACGGGAAAAGTGATATTCAAGAAAATCTGAATATCTTTTTCTGTCTAATTTGCCAATAATGTTCTCATTGTACAGTACCTGATTTACTGCATTTCAGTAAGCAATTTGTTCTAGCCTCAATTTCTCAAAAGTTCCCATTTCTATTGGAGCAAAGCCTTCTGATATCATACATTTGATAGAACAAATGACAGATTTCTAGCTTTTGTGTTGCCTAATGCAATAGTGACTGGTAATGCATATTGGATCAAAGCGCTGCAAAGCCCTAAGGCTACATTAACACCGTAGCTTAGTTTTGCTGTGTTCAAAGGGGGCTAAACACAGCCTCTGTGCTATGACCTAATACAAACTGGACAATTTGCTGCTGCCTATTTGTGTGTGGCCAAAACTCTGCGGAAATGTAGACCCTGGACAAACATTGGCTGAGCTGACGGTCAGTCGGAGGCTCTGTTTGCATGTAATCACTCAGATGAGTGTTCACAGTTGCTGGTAGGAACCTACTTATTCTTGCTGGCAGCCACCCTTGGTTGCAGCAAAACTGCCATGTGAATGTAACCTAAGGGCTCTTGTATGAGTGGCTCTGTATTTACTGCTCATTTTGATTGGGAGCATAAAGAAAGAGGGCAAATCAAAAGTTCTGTACTGTTTTTTGTAGGTCACAAATGGTAGTTTAAAAAAAAAAATTGTTTAGTTTGGCTGTCAAAAGTATCACCTGTAATAATTTCCTGCTCTTTTTGCTTCTTTATGTTCCCAAATCAATGTCTGATCTAACATATGAGGATTCTAATGTGAACACCATTCCATTGGAATGGCATAGCTTGTCCTTAGCCTTGCTTTTCACACTCCTTATTAAAAACCAGTCATTTTCCAAGTTAGAGATGTGTTGCACTTTGAGTAGTTGCTGTTAAATGTCTTGGCAGCACTAAGACTGTTGGTCAGCAGCATTGAAACCAATAGTCATAAAGTTTTTTTTTGTTTTTTTAAAGTAGTGATTTGGACAGGATTTTCACTTTCAAAAAAAGTGCAAAACCCTTTCAAACTTTAACCTCAAGCGAATATCTAAAGTTGGCCATACAAGGAGTGAATTCTGGCAGGTTTCTCATGAAGTGGGCGAAATTCACGCTCCTGCCTGACATTCCTCAGTTTTAAAATATTTTTAAATTTTAATTGAGAGAAAATTGTCCGAAAAGTGTCTACATCCAACCAGATGCAGTCACTGTTTGGGTATTTTGACAGCTGGCAGGGCAATGCTGTATATTGTACTTGGGGGAATCTTAGATTCTGCTCCCTGCTTTTAGGCGATGTTGGTTTTAGAAGATGCTGGTTCACTGTCCAATGAATAGGCTGGAGCAGAGGTGATATTCTTGCTTTATCTGTGTACTTGTGGTTCTTCAAGTTTTTGTTTTTGAACAAGGAACTTGGATGCATATGATGCAGTTATTCAGGTTTAGTTTTCAGTCTTTAACCTGTATGGAGAAATTAATGAAGCATGGAGTCTGGTATGAATGGGCAACCACTCCATATTTCTTTGTCCACATTTCACAATCTACCCCTGTGTGTGTAGTTGCACACATTAAACATCTAAAGTTCCCCTGACAGTTTCTCCAATTCTGTGTTTCCTCTGCCTCCTTATTTCAGAATTTTGTGTCGGCCTCATAATGCAGAATGTGCTGAAACACAGCAGCAGGAGAGCAGTAAGAGAAAGCAGTGGGAACAGATTTGCATCTTGTAGATGCCAGTTCTATTTTTGCCCTTAATCTTCTACCACCTTTTAAATGTAATACTTTCATGTAAATATTTCCCCATGTGTGACCAACCCAGACTACATACACACATATATATTTATTTTAAGGCTTAGTTCAACGTTAATGGCCATTCTAAAAAATCCCACATGTATCTTTGGACAAGTCAGAGGAGCCACTGGAGTCATACATCTGATTTATCAGCAGGATGGATTGAGGTCAGCCAATAAGTTGGGGGGTTGTGTTTTTTTTTTTTTTTTTCCTCCCCCAGGCAAGGTACGAATGGTTTACATATGTGGCGGGGGATAGGAGCAACTATCGAACTGCTTCGTGTGTGTGTGTGTGTGTGTGTGTGTGTGTGTGTGTATTCCAAAACTGAAAGAGGCACTCACGGGTCTTGCAAAGGCGAAAGATCAAAAATGGCAGTGTTTTTCTTGGCAATGTTTTGATGAAGCTTAGTCCATCTTTCTCAAAACCTGAGCTGGACTGAGCTTCATCGAAACGTTGACAATGAAAACACTGCAGTATTTAATCTTCCTCCTCTGCAAGTCCCATAAGTGCCTCTAAACCAGTTTTGGATTTATATGGAGTTTTTTGTGGGTGAGCACCTGGGCATTTACCTCAAGCATAGAGTGCCGTGTCTACCCTTGGAAATATATACAGTCATGGCCAAAAATATGGGCACCCCTGCACTTTTGTCAGATAATGCACCACTTCACCCAGATCTCAATCCCATAGAGCACCTGTGGAGAGATCTCAAAACAGTATTTGGGAAAAGGAACCCTTCCAATCTGAGCCCTGGAGCAGTTGGTGAAAGAAGAGTTGTCCAAAATTCCAGTAAAGAGATGTAAGAAACTTACTGATGGTTACAGGAAGCCATTGATTTCAGGTATTTTTTCCAAGGGTGTGCTACCAAATATGAGGGTGCTGATAATTTTGTCCAGTCCATTTTGGGGGTTTTGCGTCGATTGTCATGCCAATAGAAACAAAAGAAAAACACATGAGAATTCCTAAACATTTGTACGTGCAACAATTTTCTCGGCGAAATGACCGAGATTCAGGGGTGCCAATATTTTTGACCATGATTGTATATGTTAAAAAAATGGGAACACTACATGATTTTCAGGTGTGAAAGTGACATCATGTTTCACATTGAAAGTGGAAATGATGTAACATTCTTTTGCTTCTGCTGTGTGATGAGACACCTAGCTAACAGATATGATGTCTCGCTTTCGTCTTTCACTGCGCTGCTAGTAATAGTCATGTCAGAGCTTACTGAGCTTCAAAGAGGGCAGATTGTTGGTGCCCGCTTAGCTGGTGCCTCTGTGACTGAAATTTCCAATTTATTTGCCGTGTCGTGAGGTACAGTATCAAAGGTTATGACTGCATATACAGTTTTCCAGGAACAGTCTTCACGGGACTGAGATTGAGCATTGCAGTCACTTTTGCAGCAGTTGTTTTCTTATTCCGGGTCACAATCCTGCACAATGTCCTTTTCTCTTTCTGTCAGTTGTCCATATGCTTATCAGATGACGTTTTCCCGGAAACTGTATATGTTGTCATAACCTTTGATACTGTACCTCACGACACGGCAAATAAATTGGCAACTTCAGTCAGAGGCACCAGCTTAGCGGCATTAACAATTTTTACCTTCTCTGAAGCTCAGTAAGTTCTGATATGACTCCGTATTATTAGCAGCGCATGCAGTAAATGATGAAAGTGAGGCTTCCCACCTGTTAGCTAGGTGTCTCATCACACAGCGAAAGCAAAAGAATGTTAGGTCACTTCCTCTTTCAACGCAAAACATGTCATCACTTTCACACCTACAAATCATGTAGTGTTTCAATTTTTTTTGTGTGTTAGGAAGCATTTATGCCAGCCACATTCCTGGTTTCAAAACTTGCAGCCACAGTTGGGATTTCAGCTTGACCCAATCACTTTTACAGGAATCAGAAGGGCCCCTCCTTCCCGTGTTCGCAAAGGATCAATGCACACTTGTCATGCCAGCTTCAGGCAGAGGACAGGGAGGAACATCCGTTCCTCTCCCTGTTCTGTGACGAATGAAGGTGGAACAATGATTTTGGTTTTAAAGCAGCTGATCAGACTGAGTTTCTGTGTTTTGATCAGCTGCTTTGGAGGGCAGAGAGGACCGGGGGTCTAATAGTCCCTAAATCTCGCCATAAAGAGTACCTATCACTGCTCCAGCTGTCAAAAGTGGTATTGTTCATCCCTTGCGATGGCCATAAAGTTGAATAAAGAAAAAAAGAGTGCAGATAAAATTACATTTAAAAAAAAAAATTAAAGCTCCCTCGTCCCCCATGCTCATGCGCAAATGCAAACACACACATAGGTTTCGTTCACATATGTAAATGTCAGAGTTAGAGAAATAATTCTAGTGCCAGAGCTCAAGTTTAAAGTGGTTGTAAACCTCAGACATAAAACTTGAGCAAAGCATATCCCTCTGTAGTGTGTAGAGAAGACCGCAGATAAACAGGTACAACTTATGTTGGAGGAGTTGTTTCATCTGTGTATCACCTGAGGCCAGTCACTTCACGGGGTATATGCGAGGGTTTACAACCACTTTAAAAACCTTTACAGGTTACCAGTTTAGAGCTAAAGTGTTGCCTATGGAGATTTTTAGGTACTGTAGTTTGTCGCCATTTCTCTAAATCTAGACATGTATGGTAGCTATTTACACGGCACATCGTCTTTTATATTTTACCAGAAAAAAAGGGTATTGGGTTGTGTTTATGTGTACTAAAATGCATTTAAGTGTATTTTTTTTTCCTGAAAATTTGTGTTCAGGAAATGGCTGCCCAAATCTTGTATGACATGAGAATGCAACAATCACTATTTTATTCTTTATGGCTTCTACTTTCAGAAAATCTATAATATTTGGGAGTTTTGAAAATGGCCATTAAAGGTGAACTAACCCTTTATACTGAATAGTTTGCTGAAGTGAAGTAACTGCAAACACTGGAATTGGTTTGACCTGATCCAACATCCTGAGCAGGAGCTGACCTGCTTTGTCTGTCATCGTAGTTTCCTGATGTTAAGTGGCCAGTAAAAATGACAGGTTTACATAAACGTGCTCTTGACATTACTGCATACCGAGCTACGCGAACTCTGTTTAATTTGAATTTAGGGTGGTGAGCGATTTTTGCCCATAGTTTGGATGGCCACAGATGGGCAAACTTCTGACGAAGAATATTGATGAAAGATGTGCTTGCTTCCTGTTAGCAACTTTTTTTTTTTTCCCCACAATCTGGCTGACCATCACCTGTACCATGCACAATTTTGAGTTAGTTTCTTTTTTTTAATTACACATTTTTTGAAGGTTACCAGTAGGTCTTCTACATAAAAACTTCTGGTTTAAGTATTTTGATCCTTAATGGGAGCCTATACTACAAAAGCTGCCCATAAACCATTTAATATGCTGAATTGGAGTGCTTCCTTATCCAGCGGTGGGTGGGATTGAAAGCTGTAATGAATGTGTCAATTCTAAATTTTCTTGGATGTATCCCAAATAATGGCTGTTTCTGCAAGCATTTCATTGATAATCATTTCATGCCCATTTCCCTGTTGTCCATATTACCTTTTGAATTCTCTTATTCAATGCCTTGTTTGAAGTCCATACATCTTTTAAGGAGTTGAATTGCTGTATCGTACTGTGATTTTATGTGCAGGCCCCCACGTCTGCAAGCCTGTGTGCTATTTTGTTTTTGTTTTTTTTTCCTTCAAGTTTACATTAAACAGAAACTGTGATCCCATCTACTCCAATACCTGTCCAGTTATGGTTTGCTTTGCAGTGTGGCACTGCTTCTCTTGAAACATTTCTCTTGCAATATCTAATATATTGATGGACAAACCATTTGAAGCCGTAGACTTTTTGCTGAAACACAGTGGAGATAGCTATTTTCTATTTGATGTTATTGGGTTTTCCGTTCACTAACAAAACAGAGAACTGAGCCCTGCTTGTACATGAGCGAAAAGGTTGGTTTGTAGTTAACAGCTGTTGGTTTAACACACTATTTAGGCCTTGGTTCACTCGTAGGCTATGAGGGGAAACTCTGCAATGCACAGGGATCCCAATTGCACTGTGTTTTGCGATCTGCTGCGGGTGTCAATTTAAAGGTAACAACACCTTAAATGCAGGTCGCAAACGCAGCGCGTTTGCCTGCACCGGATCGAATGGTTCAAAACGATCATGAGACCCAGTTCCAGTGCAGCTCAAAAAAAGGTGCCTGCATGTTTTGGTGCTATGCTGTGTGATTTGGGCCCATTCAAAATGAATCGCTGCACAGAATCGCATGTGAATTGCACAGTAATGCAGTGTGATTCACATGCAAGCTATAGTGTGAACCAGGGCTTAATGTTAAAGATTAAGATGAGGGGTTCTCATGCATATATTTTTAGAGTTAGTTTGTCCTCATTAACAAAGCCTTATGGGCATAAATCCCTAATGGTGCTTGACAAAATGCCATAGATGAAAAGACACAATGCTGGTGCATAGATTCTGAAAATACTTTCCAGTGCTCTTGATGGACCAATTACCCTAACATACACTGTCCTTTTCACTTACAATAATGTTACCAAACCTAGAATATACTGTAGATCATGAATTGTGCCCAGTGTTAGTTCTTATAGATAAACTGCTAAAAGCCTGTTCAGCAAAGCATTACAAAGCCCCATAGTAATCAGATTCTAGACCAGAAATATTCATTCTGGTTGGCTTGTCTAGGTTATAGTAGTTGGCAAATTGCTCTTTGCCCTACTGAATTAACTGGATTGTGGCTAAGGGACTCTAGACACTGCAGTTGTGTTTTTTTTTTTTTTTTTTGTTCTGTTGGAGATGTGAAGAAGATTGCATAAATCAGTGAGTTACAAGCCCACTATTTTCATGCCCTTGTGACACAAATGTGGCTTCATAGCATGGTTATATGATAGTAGACTTTAGTCCAAAAATGTGCTCGCTTTTCAGCTTGTATGATGGGCAATCCAAGGTGCCATAGACTATAAATGCCATCTATACATTATTGCTCCATTAAAAAGCATAATATTTCACATAGTAATTTAGTATTGCCAATACCCACATTGAATTGGATCTGTCACCTTAGTCCTAAACTCTACAGTCCAACCCAAGAGGTTCCTCATTAGGGTTACCTACTCTTCTCTTTATCTGCCACTGAACCTGTGCATTTCAGGTATCGGCTATTAAAAAGGCATCAAATTGCCTGAATCTGATTAACTGTCCAACCTTTTGTACTTTGATGTGTCGGTAATTAAAGGAGTAGTTGGTAACACATCTGCACCATACTAAACCAAATGTGGCTACATTGTTATTTGGGTTTTAATGCTCCAGCCCTTGTTTTTCTAATGCCGTAGGCGTATATCCTTTCTGGTGCAGAATAGCTTTGTCTCCATGTTTTGCAAGCTGAGACCTGAGATGTTAACACCTTCCTCCAGGAAGACCCCAAACATTGGAGTTATAGCTGTGTAAAACCAAACACTTTTTTTTTTTTTTCAACACACCCCTTTCCTACCCAGTGATTGGGGAGAAGATAATTTGGAAGATGTTGAAACCACTTGCCAAGTACACCCTTTATGGCATCTGCTGAACTAGCCCCAATTCTTCCTCGCCATATTTTACTTTTTGTGGCAAGGGTCAATGGATATGTATCTATTCCTGCAGCTCCTAGCTATTGGGTTTTTTTTTGTTTTTGTTTTTTTTACAATGTAGCACTTACTGGTGGTAAATGTATTAAACATTTTTTTGCCCAGTGGGATGTATTATACTGATCCATGGCAGATTGCTAGTAGATAGCAAGTTTACAGTTTTATTCTGGTAATCTGTGCAAGTGATTGGGAAATAGGTTCTGTCATCTCTGCCTGATGGATATTAACCCTTCACTGGTTGCATTGTGTCTGTTGAATTGCCACACACAATACTGCATTACTTGCGATAAAATGGCTCCCTCCACTGTGTTTTTGGACAACTTGCAAAAAGTTTGTTTCACCTGAAGAATACTTACTGGTGGCATTTGTGAAGCAATCCACCTACTTGTTCACACACTGACCTCTATCAAAGTTATTGAATTTTGAAAACAAAACAGGTAATAACTAAAGTTATTACACATTCTACAGCGACGGCGTTATCATTCTAGTATTGTAACTGTAATTGTACCTTCCTATTTTTATATTTGAAATGTCATTTTTATTTATTTATTTTCTGTTGTTGGATGAGTGAAGGTCAACAAATGTGCTAAAAAACAGTGAGTGGTGTGTAAAACATACAGAAAGTGCAGGTATCTTTTTATTGTTATTTGAGACAATTACTGGAGTTTAACAACAAACAGTAAAAACTAAGCTAAAACTCATTTCAGGGGTTCCAAACCTATGTGACATAGTGACACATACCTACATACACAATAATACACAACTCATTTTTATGACAATAATCTTATAAACAGAATCACTACTGTGAATAAGTATCTGTATATTTGAATGATAGCTAAATGGTGCCATTTGCAATTAAATACAGTTTATGCATAATCTTCATTGCCTATCCGAATATTTTCCTGACTTTGCCAGATCCAGCCTGGCATTATGCTGCATAGATTCACATTGGTTGGGAATCTCTGACTTAGAAGAATAAAGGGTCAATAAAGATTGCAGATAATGGACTAAATGTTGGGTACTCTATCTGGACGAAACGTCTATATTTTTTTAGATGCCATACTGGCATTCCGTGAAAAAGGGTTTTCCCTGCACTGGTAATAGTTCTGTTCAACCGATTTAATAAAGACTTTTCGGCTATTCGTAAATGACAGTAAAATTGATCACTTTTTCAGACTGCATTTCAGATTCATTTTATGTGTCTATGAAGAGCTCTCTATACATGTCTATGATGTGTTTCCCTTCAAATTATTGGCCTAGATATATTAAGGAATAAAATCAAGATGAATTGAGAAAATGGAGAGTATTGTTGTTTTAATAAAGATGTTCATTGTAAAATTAGGGTGATTTGTTGCCACTGTATAACAGCTTCGTAACTATACATCCTTTTTCATACACTGGAAAGAGTAATATCAGAAAATCCTGATATGTTTGGCCAAAATGTGTTTGTTATGCTCAGGAATTTTCTCACTTTGGAGGAATTTCCTGTCACTTCATGTTTTTACTTATGGATAGGATGTGAAGGGAAATCTCTCCAATGCGACAAAGATGGTGGGGGAAAAAAAACTGACATGAGTTATAATCCTCCCTATCAAAAATGAAAGAAAAAGTTTTATACTTTGTCCTTTAGTTCTGCTTTAAGGGCCTGTTTACCTTATTTTGGTATAACACACTAAAACTGATGTGTCCACCTTCCTTATAATAAATACAGTGTGTGTTCCCATCCCAGTGCTGCAGTGCAGTGCATTTTGAAAAATGTATGTCCATATGTGTCCAATGCATAATGTGTTTTGATGTGTTGGCAACCAGTATTAACAAGCCTTGCTTACTAGCTGGTTAGCCCTCTCAAGCCCAGGTAACCAATGTCGTGGTGCAACCTCTCGCTCTCTGTGCATCCTCGACTGTTCTTCCTCAGAGGCCCCAGCTTAAGATACAGAACTGCATACGAATGTCTAAATCGGCCTTTCTCAACCAGGATGCCTTGGCCAAATGTCTACAAATTGCCCAAAACTTGTATACAAGCCAGCAGGTGGAACAAGCCTGCCTTTTAGTTACACAAAGCCACAGGTTTTCATTGTGAACCATTAAGACCTTCTAGCTGCCGGCATCCTGACAACCAATGACATCATCAGTTGATAAGGAGGATGTCAGTTGCCAGCACAGCATCCTCGTTTGACCCTCCCCTGCCCTTCTCCATCAGTGCTGGGGTCACATTAGCTCAGTGATGGATACAAACTGAGGGAGAAAAGAAACACTGGAATACTAGTCAGTACCAGTGTGCAAAAGTGTATTTGTTTTGGAAGAATAAATCACCTCTAATGTTGGGTGTCCTACATGTATGGATGTTGCTATGTTATATAAAAGTATTAGAATAGTTTTTCACATTTTAGAATGGGGTGCCTCAAGACTGTCCATAATTTTACAGGGTGCCTTGGAACTGTCCATAATTTTACAGGGTGCCTCTGGACTGTCCATAATTTTACAGGGTGCCTCTGGACTGTCCATAATTTTAAAAGGTTCCTCTGGACTGTCCATAATTTTAAAGGGTGCCTCAAGACCGTCCATAATTTTAAAGGGTGCCTCTGGACTGTCCATAATTTTAACGTGTGCCTTGACTGAACACAGGTTGAGAAAGACTGGACTAAATACATATGCTTCATGTTTTATCTGGCTGTGGATTTGTAAGTTTAGCCTTTTAGGAACATCACTCCTTGTTACGTCTGGTTGGTCACTAGTGCTTTAAAATTACATAAAGGTGACATAAGCTGAATTGATTAATCAACAACTAAACGTGTCTCATCTACCTGTGGCATAGTGGAATATGTGTGCAAATCACAAGACAGGAAACACTAGGTTAGAATAGGCAAAACGGTGAACATACTACATATGTATTTTATTTGCATATTTAGCTGGTTGGAGTTTCGCTTCAAAAGGAATATATCGAAGAAATGGGAGTTTTGATGGCTGCTCTCATCTTGAAGATGCATGTTCAGGGGGTTTTATTCTTCCTTCCTGCATCAGTTATTTTGAATAAGCATATAAATAATAGGTGCTGGGATGTCACAAGTTGCATAAAACGGTGTTATTGCTTTTTGACAATAACTGCTGTAGTTTTCTTTTCTTGGCCTTCTTCCCACTGTCAGATGGCCGATTGGCCAATAAAAAAAAAAAGCAGCACACAGATCAGGTAATGCGTTTTTTCTCTAGTAAGTAACTCCCATTTCTAGACTTACAGTGCATGGCTTAAATTGTTGGCCTTCTCTGTCTCATTCTAAGCCCTTGTTCACATCAGTGAGCTTTGTCATGTGATTTGACAGTTCAAAATTGCATGACATGTCGCACCCCATTTGCAGCAATGGAACCATTCAAATTGTTGTGACTCAAGTCGCAGCGACTGTTAAAATGTTTCTGTACTACTTTTCTGAGATTTCATTGCGACTTGCATTCACTTCTGCTAAATTAAGTCGCAAGGTGCAATGAAATCACACATCAACATTGCACTGATCTGTGGATTTGAAATCACGCTGAAGTAGTGCAACTTCAAAGCCACACTGGTGTGAACCACGGCTAAATCAGCCTTCCTCAACCTTGTTACTCTTGGTAAACCCTTGAAGTAATATTTTAGGTCTCAGGGCAACCCTGATAGAATCAATTTACCTGTGGTCAGGGGGGGGGGGGGGGGGGAGAAATACCATTCTTATAGTGGTGGTTGGAACGCCTCCCTTACAGATAGCTAAGAAGATCATTGGAGTCATGCTGCTGGCTCTGCCAAGTGGCTTTGGCCATGTAACCATGCAGGCACCATCAAATGAAAGGTCAATCAGCCATACCTCAAGGAACCCCAGCAACCTCTGAAGTATGACAGTGGTCTCCAACCTGTGCCGCGAGGGCCAGATGTGGCCCTTTGCTAGCCTTTATCTGGCCCTTGGGGCACTTTTCCTCCCAATGATGAGGCATGGTTTCTTCCACTAGTAGCAGTGATGGGGCACTATTCCTCAGTGTGGAATAATTCCTGCCACTGACACTAATGATTGGGGCACTATTCCTCCCACTAGTATCAATGATGGGGCACTATTCCTCCTACTGACACCAACACTGGGGCACTATTCTTCCACTGATACCAGTGATGGGGCACTATCCCTCCCACTGACACCAACGGTGGGGCATAATTCCTGGCAAGCTTCCACTGATACCAATCGTGGGCACTAGTCCTCCCAATAATACCAATGATTGTGCACTACTACTTCTATTGAACACCAACTCTGAGGTCATATTTATTCTCACAGATGCTGGGCCCAGGACATTTTCTACCCCCACTGGCCACAATCCGGCCCCCCTAAGCTCTGAAGGACAGTAAACTGGCCCTTTGAAAAGTTTGGAGACCCCTGCTCTAGGACACAGCTTCTTTTAGACAAGCAGATTCACTGTCATTCCTAAGTGTCCATAGAGTGGATTGCTAGGTGCGTTAGACAAGTCATCATTCAAGCCTACAGTTTGGAACATAAGGTTCCTCCATTTTTTTTCTGTATTAAAGGTTAGGTCTACCTTTTCACTAAGAAACACTATGCTTTGTAAGGACCCCAGTGTATTAAAGAAAGACTTAAGGGATAAGTTCACCTTTCATAACATGTTACACTCATATTCAGGGTGTAACATGTTATGAATGAACTGGCCCCTGCACTCCCCCAATTCCCGTTGTGACAGCTAGCGGGGGATCTTCTCCTTCCTGCTAGTTGTCACAATTAGAAAAAAAAAACCGCGGCCAGGCGGGTGGAGCTCCACCCGCCTGGCCATGTCACTCGTTCACAGTATTCTGTAAAGGGGAAAGTTACAAGTTCCAACAGCCTTTGCAACTGTCAGCTTATACTTTTCAATGAACTACGATAGCGCTCAACAGCGCCTTGGTAGTTTATTGAGCCTTCCTCTCAGTATCTGCTTGCTCATATGGAATGTACGAGCAAGCAGATGCACGGACAGGTCACAGGGAGACCTGCATGGCACCAGCGATCTGCTGATTGCTGGGGCAACGCTTTACAGGCTCCAGAAACAAAAAATAAATGCACATTTCTTTATCTGTAAAAAAAAAAATGTGCATTTTATTATTTTTTGTTAAAAAGTGAACTTTTCCTTTAAATAGTGTCCTTAGTTTTAATGCCTCACAATTAGTATGTGACCAACATCATCAAAGCCTGCCCCAAAAACTCCCACGAAAGTGATCAGCCATGTTCTGCCTTGTCAGGACTGCTCCAGAACAATAAATACTCACTTTCAGCATCAGAGCAAGCACAGTTCTGTGTTCCACTCTCAAGCATGCCTTAAACTATTGAGCCAGGAACAGGGTTTTTTTTAAATGCTTAAAGTGTTACTAAACCCACAACAGTAAAATCAGTATGTATATGCAGTGTCCCCCTCTTATCCCCTGATAAAACATTGTGTGGAGTCACTCTGCACATGCTCAGTTTAGTGTGTATTGCTAGAGAGGTTTTTTTTTTCCATGGGATCAGCACAGGGTCAATCAGCATTGTCAGACAGAGGTCAAGGGTCCTGCATCCTCCTACAGCAGAATGAAAACTTCTCCTACAAGCTGTTACCAGTGCTCTGCTAGATAGAAGTCACACAACTGCTCTAACTGCTGATGATAAAAGGTATTTAGCAGTTTATATTTACTAAAATAATTGCACTTCCATGTTGTGTGTGCTGTGGGAGGCCAGATATAGTGACTGCAGGGTCCTGCGTTTAATAACACCTTAAAAGTGAAACATTAAAAATGCCCAATTCTTTTAAATAGTTTGTCTGGGAGGTGCCCTATACCTGCCTGTGAATGGACACATCTCTGTGATGTACAGAAAGTGCAGCACTGACATTTACAAAGAAAAAAGTGTTTAAAAATGCAGAGAAATTACATTTCATTGCCAGCTTTTTAAAAAAACACAGCACTCGGACCCCTTCAAGGGTCTGCTATGTATTTGGAATTTTAATAGTATTTGCTGGCAAGTTAAACTGTATGTTTTTCTTTGTAAAAGTCACTTTTTCTGTAGTACATTTTACAGCAAGAATGAGAAGAAAATGTAGAATGTCCTCACAAAATACATACAGAAATGTACCTCAAGCAAAAAAAAAAAAAGTGAGGCCTCCAGGAAACTCCAGGCCTCCCGTCCTGGACCATACCAGGCCACAGGCCTTCAACACTGAGGGGTACCATGTTGGTGAGGACAAGGGCCTCTTCCCTACAACCCTGACCAGTGGTTGTGGAGGTCTACAGGCGGGAGAGTTTTGTAATCTGGAAGCCCTCCTTTAAAAATAAGGGGGCCTTCAGATACTGCCCCCTTCCTATGTGAATGATTATGGGGTACATAGTACCCCTACTCACAAAATAAAAAAACTGCATGCTAGAAATAAAGACACCCAAACGTTTGACAAGTACTTTTAAAAACAATAAATATCCCCAAAAAAGTACCTTGTAAATCCATCGTCAATTACGATACCTACCAACTTGCCAAACAAAAAAGAAAAGCCCAGTGTTGTATCAGCTACATAATGGAAGGGGTAGGTATAGTGTGAGATCATTGCCCAAACATGGGGAATTCCACTCACGTGAGACAACGTGCTGAATCGTCAGCTGTTCCTAGGGACCAGTGTCAGCAGGAAGCTGTCCTATATAAAAGTGGTAGGAATACCTCTTCTATATACTGTATGATGCTTGGCTCCTGCCATATGGGCAAATGTTCATGTGTTTGTCTGAACACCTAATCCTTTGGCTTCAGTTACTGGTCCTTTACCCTAGGTTCAGTACATTTTCCAGTTTGCAGAAACACACTACAAACTGAGCATGTGCAGAGTGGCTCCACACAATATGTCTTATCAGGAGATAAGAGGGGGACACTGGGAGAAGGAAAGGATCAGAGAAGACAGGATCAAACAGTGTTTTTACACAATGCAGAGGATTAACCCCTTAGATTCCACAGGGAGTATAACAAGCATGCTTTACTGCATATACAGACTGATTTTACTGTTGTGGGTTTAGTAACACTTTAAACCCAATAGCCTGGTTCACACCCATGTGTGTTGCAATCTGTTGTGAGAAAAAAAGTCCCTGACCCTTTCCAAAAACTCAGCACCTCAAAACACATAGATGTGAATGTGTCCCATAGGAAACCATGCTAAATGGACTGTATTGAGTTTCTGCAAAAAGCAAAAAATGTATAGGTGCGAACCGGCCTTAAAACCACATTTTAGTGGAGTTCACAATTCACAGAGGGTGTATTAAACACAAATTGAATTGGCCCCCCAAAGAGTAGATTTTATACAGTATAATGCAATCAATAATTATTATTCCTCAGTCAGATGACTTCTAGGATTCCAGGATAGCAACTAAGGATCTACAAGCATCTATTGCACTTGATTTGTGTTTATATGTCTGCCTTTAAAAAAAAAAAACAAAATACAAAAAAAAACAATCACCAAGGGCTGGTTTGAGCAATGATGAACTACCCATAAATGTATATTGCTAGGAAAAAAAAAATACTGCATATCAAAGTTTCAGTCTATCTTTGAACTTGAGGATAAATGTTTTAGCAACCTGTACCCTGTACAAAATGTAGATCCATCTGTCTCTTTAAGGAGCTCTAATGTCCTCTTTGTATACCTCCTCAGACTCCAGAAGAATCCTTCCTCTTCACCCCAGCTGCACTGAGGGTATCCCTGAGCAAGGGATTCCAAGATCTAGTGGTTAAGTAGTCCCGGGTGAGAACTAGTTAGGTCTTGCAGCTGACTGCCCTCTCCCTTTATCTGGCCCAGGGGCTGTAGAAGTACTCAAACTGACCTGTCCTGTTAGCTTGGTGGGTTGAAGCTGCTTTCAGGCCTTTCGCTGGGCTGGCTCCTTCCCGGCTGACAGGTTGCCCTCCCTAGGAGACGGTGGGACAGTGGAGATCCTTCTGCCCAGCAACCAGCCTGTAGGTGGGCTCCCCTCCCTAGTGCCCTCTCCCCGGCTCCACACTCCAGCCTTCTTTCAATCCATCTTCCACCTGACTCCCCTGTTGCTTAGGCTCTGCCAAATGTAAGGGTTCTCCATGGTCACTATGCCTGACTCCCTGCCTGGGGATTTTCCAAGGTCCCGCAAACATGCAGATCTGGGCCTCCTCCCCTCCTACGCACTTCTGGAAGGGTGGGAGGGCTCCAGAAGCCCTCACCTGTGGAACCTCCCAGCCTGTCCTGCGGTGAACTCACACCTCACTTCCAGGCTGACTCATCCCAGGCTGCTACCTAGCCTCTGTCTACCTAGAGAGCTCTAGATCAAAATGCACTCTTGCCCTCTGCGGGAGTGTATTTTTACATGCTCTGTGATTCTCAGCTTTCTCAAGAGACAGCGGTAAGGTAATTACCTAAAGTGTATCTGAACTTTTCATTCTTGTCTCATTTTAGTCTGGTAAATATACCATTAAATGAGTTTTGTTATGTTTGTTTGATAAGTGTAAAAAAAATATAGATTTTCTCAGAAAATATGGGGTTATCAAAATGAGATTGGGGAGAAGAGGCATGTGTACCTTGTAATCTATCAGAAATGAAGTAGGCTGACACTATGAGTGAGATTATGGAAACTGGAGCACTCAGAATCTGGTGCAGCTGTGCATGGTAGCCAATCAACTTCTAACTTTAGCTTGTTCAATTAAGCTTTGACAATAACTGGAAGCGGATTGGTTTAATTTCAGAACTGCACCAGATTTTGCATGCTCCAGTTTTAGTAAATCCTCCCCATATGTTTGCAATTCAGAGCCAGAAATGACACTGCAGGGCTGATTTACTATAACTGGAGAGTGCAAAATCTGGTGCAGCCTTACATAGAAACTGATCAGCTTCCAGTTTTTTTTTTGTCAAAGCTTCATTGAACAAGCTGAAGTTAAAAGCTGATTGGCTATCATGCACAGCTGCATCAGATTTTGCACTCTCCAATTTTAGTAAATCAACCCGTGTTGTCATGTTGAAGGGAATGGTAGAAGCACACTATATTTCTAGCACATCTACAGTTATTTTTCTGTACTTGCACACTTCCCAAAATGTTATCCCGTTAAACATACTGCATGTACAGGTATTGCAGAGATGTGTTAGTATTCAACTGAAAAACTCACAAACTGATGATCAATAAAAAAAAAGTTTTTTCCTTAATTTTGATTTGACTTGACATATGCTTTAAATTGGTTCTAAAGAATAAACATTTTTTACCTTAATACATTCCCTGCATTAAAGTAAAAAATGTTTAGGTAGCGAAATTGCCCTCCTCACCCCCATTATACCTGAGTCCTCACTGTTGCTGTACTGTGCCTGTCTGCAGTCTTCTCTGCTCTCTCCCTCTTCACACAGGGACTGGCAGGCAACAACGAGAGCCATTAGTACCTGCTGCTGTCAGTCAAATTCAGTGAGGAGGGAGTGGGGTGTGTGGCTGAGCCACACCATGTGTGTCAATATACAGTATGCACAGTGCAGCTCAGGAATGAGCATGCACAACTGCCTCCATAGCAAGTGGTTTGATACGTGTGCACTTACAGGAGAGGAAAATCCAGTAGTGGCAGCGGAAGGCCCAAGAAGAGGGCGTTCAGGGCCTTTCTGTGCAACAGTAAGTATAAAACTGTTTGTTATTTTACAAAATTTCTTTACAATTATTCAGAACAACCCGGTGGAGACCCGGGATGGAGGAATGACGTATTGGGCCAGGTGACACAACTCTACCACTGGACCTGAGTTTGGTGTAATATACTGCTTGAGTCTTATCTCCTTTGTGAGTATGGAATTGACATTTGTGTTTACTTCTGTTTGTGCCATCCTGTTGTTTCTACAGCTGTTTGTAAAGATTTCCCGGACTGAGGAGGGCTACATCGGCAAAGCATTCCAGTTGAAGATCACATTCTACATACAGTTGGGACCTTGTAGATGCACAAATATTTTGAGCGCTGGGCATTTTTGTTTGTTTTGTGTTTACTATACCACCCTTTATAGAAATGCTTAATTGCATGTAGATTAATCAGGACTCCTGTTAAGTGCAGCAACGCTTCTTAAAGGGCCCCAACTTATAGCCGGCAGAAGAAAGATCTCAAGGGCTGCCTTTGTCATGCAACCTGTACGCAAACCCCCTATACCTCTCTATACCCATTTATTACCTGTCAACTATTGATAGTGCTTACCAGATGGTTTTCAGCCTAGCATAGCCACCATTAGTGCACTCTGACAGTATAGTGCCAGTGGTATATACGTAGTACATGTAGTTTACTGCTCATTGCTGCACTTCAGGTGGCGTTGTTACTGTTTATACTGCTCTGGATAGAAAGTGTCACCTTATATCTTGTCCTTAGTGCTAAATATCCTATACAGTATACTAAGTGTATTAATATTGTTATTACTCATTTCTCCTTTTAACATTACCTGGCTTAACCAACTTCATTTTCTGAAAATATATTGTTTTTTTTAGTTGGCTTGGTGCTTGCATTCTTTGAATTTATCATTATATTTGAGTGCTGGTGTTACGGTCGGAAATTTTTCATTCATACTGTGTTTTTGTGTTCAGTCTGGTGTGTCAGAGGGGCTGAGGTTGTTGAGAAAGTTGAGGCCAGAAACAGAGGACCCATCTTAACCAGTGGCTCCTTTGGGAATAGTACTACATACATACTGCATATATATACAGTATCTCACAGAAGTGAGTACACCCCTCACCAGGGGCGGACTGACAACTCATGGGGCCCCCGGGCATTAGGGGATCATGGGGCCCCTGTGTCCTTGCCCAAACTAAAAAAAGCCTATGAAAAGGTACTAGGGGCATCTCATGGGGCCCCCTACTGACCCCGGGCCCTCGGGCAGTGCCCGAGTTTCCAAATGGTCAGTCCACCCCTGCCCCTCACATTTTTATAAATATTTTATTATATCTTTTCATGTGACAACACTGAAGAAATAACATTTTGCTGCAATGTAAAGTAGTGAGTGTACAGCTTGTATAACAGTGTAAGTTTTCTCTCCCCTAAAAAATAACTCAACACACAGCCATTAATGTCTAAACCGCTGGCAACAAAAGTGAGTACACCCCTAAGTGAAAATGTCCAATTTGGGCCCAATTAGCCATTTTCCCTCCCTGGTGACTCGTTAGTGTTGCATGGTCTCAGGTGTGAATGGGGAGCAGGTGTGTTAAATTTGGTGTTATCGCTCTCACTCTCGCATACTGGTCTTTGGAAGTTCAACATGGCACCTCATGGCAAAGAACTCTCTGAGGATCTGAAAAATAGAATTGTTGTTCTACATAAAGATGGCCTAGGCTATAAGATTGACAAGACCCTGAAACTGAGCTGCAGCACGGTGGCCAAGACCATACAGCAGTTTAACAGGACAGGTTCCACTCAGAAAAGGCCTCGCCATGGTCGACCAAAGAAGTTGAGTGCATGTGCTCAGCGTCATATATAGAGGATGTCTTTGGGAAATAGACGTATGAGTGCTGCCAGCATTGCTACAGAGGTTGAAGGGGTGGGGGGTCAGCCTGTCAGTGCTCAGACCATACGCTGTACACTGCATCAAATTGGTCTGCATGGCTGTCGTCCCAGAAGGAAGCCTCTTCTAAAGATGATGCACAAGAAAGCTCGCAAACAGTTTGCTGAAGACAAGCAGACTAAGGACATGGATTACTGGAACCATGTCCTGTGGTCTGATGACACCAAGATAAACTGATTTGGTTCAGAGGGTGTCAAGCGTGTGTGGCGGCAACCAGGTGAGGAGTACAAAGACATGTGTCATGCCTACAGTCAAGCATGGTGGTGGGAGTGTCATGGTCTGGGGCTGCATGAGTTCAAAGTACAGGAAGTTATCAGCTCACATGTTTTCTGGCAAAATCAACAGGTAATTTTTGCACTTATCAAACAAATAAAGCAAAACACATTCAAATGTGTACTTAGCAGACCCAAAGAGAGCAAATAACCACTTATTTGCTCTCTTTTGTTAAGTTTTACATACACTTTAAGAAGTTGAGTAATACAACATGACATTGACCTGAAACACAGTAGTAGGTCAACAACATAGTAGCTCAAAAAGAAGAGATTACATGTTTTAAAATGTTCAACTCAGAGTTCTGACTTGAATATCAGTATCATATGTTATAGCAGTCAGGTAGGTGTCATGGTGATATAGTCACAGTTATATATTTGATAGCATTGATCATTTTCTTAACAAGGAATGTCATAGAAAGACCAGTGCCAGGTCATGCATTACAATTCTCAGAAAATATGACAATGGAAAAAGCCTGCAGCCATAGCTTGCATTTGATATCAGTTACCTAAGGCAGGGTTTCCTCAACCAGAGTTCCAGAGGTTGGTAGGGCTTCCTTGAGCAATGAGCATTTTCTTCCTCTCTGTTAAGTTCACACTTTCCACGGGTCTATCACGTACAGCTCACAGTCACCACCTCAGAAACACACGCAGGCCCATAGCTCCACTCAAAACTGGCCTCTCCTGTACATGGACAAACTAGGTGCCGGCCAACACAGTGCATCTCAGCCCTTCATTGAAAATAAGAGAAAATTATCCACACTCCAATTAGCTCTTCTTGTATTTTTAATAATCAGTGTATTGACTCCATTAGTGATGTCTCCAACCCAAAACCAGCCTTGGTGTGTTTCAGCATTGCTTGCTTGCTCACCAGGATAGGGTCACCACCTCAGCATGCAGGTTGAGGGGCATCACAGGTTACTCAGCCCAAACCACATACTATAATGTGCATGGATGGTTGTCTTAGACTTCCTCTTTCCATCCTCCTGGTTCACTCACAGTTAACCTCTTCCCACCTGGAGTACTCACACACATAAGTCTATGTTGGATATGTGGCTCAGAAGAAGCTCCAGAAATCCAGCTGACCAACTGAAGCCCATGTGACATGGAGGTATGGGCCACCTGCTGCATGCTGAATGAGGGGTTTTCTCTCACCATCAGGTGAGCGACTCTTTTTCCTCCATCACCACCAACTCCAGCACCGAATTGACTAATAGTAAAGCACATAACTCACTTCACTACCAGGTATTGGCTGTATTAAACACTTCACTTCATCGGATCATCACACAGAGGCTTATCATTGTAATAAAACTCTTTACTTGCATTAGTCACTAAATGGAAATGAACGGTCCAAATAATGGCATGAAATAGATAGTATTCAAGAACTGCAAGAGCATTCAGGTTTATTATGGCTTTGTCTTGAATAGATATCTCCTTCTCTCAGTCCTTTGTTATAAGATTCTCATGTGGTGCTCAGGGGCGGACTGACAACTCATGGGGCCCCCGGGCAATAGGGGATCATAAGCCCCTGTGTCCTTGCCCAAACTCAAAAAAGCCTATGAAAAAGGTACCAGGGGCATCTCATGGGGCCCCCTGCTGACCCCGGGCCCTCGGGCCGAGTTTCCAAATGGTCAGGCGTGCCCGAGTTTCCAAATGGTCAGTCCGCCCCTGGAGGTGCTGACCACTTCTCCCCCAGGGGAGAACAAGGGGAAACACCAGCCTTATCACTCTTTGCAGATATTTGTCTCAGCCTCTCTTTTAAGTTATTTTCCCCTCTGCAGCCCCTCCATCTAAAAGAGGAACATAAACACCCTTGCAGGGGTGGACTGACAACTTATGGGGCCCCCGGGCAATAGGGGATCATGGGGCCCCTGTGTCCTTGCCCAAACTCAAAAAAGCCTATGAAAAAGGTACCAGGGGCATCTCATGGGGCCCCCTACTGACCCCGGGCCCTTGGGCAGTGCCTGAGTTTCCAAATGGTCAGTCCGCTCCTGCACCCTTGTAAGTTCTTTTCCTCTCTCTGGCTCCCAGCAAAGGACCACTAGTCTAAGCTCCACCCACCTTAAGTAGAAACTCCCACATGGCACTACCAGTAGAAGAAGCAACCCTTAAGGGGACCTCTACCTGCCTACAAACAGTCTATATTTAGAGTCTTCTTGTATTGGTTATACAAATATATACAGTACAGTATTTAGACATTTTCTTCCGGAAGAGATAAATGTTGGAATTTTGGTTATATTGCTTTTGCCATTATTATCATTTTATGGACCCTAACCATAAGCCAAATTAACTAAAAAACATATCCACTTAATACCTGTTAAACTACAACCTTGGAAACCGTTAGAGCAAGGTTTCTCAACCAGATTCCGTGGAACTCTAGGGTTCCTCCAGAGGTTAGTTGGGGTTCCTTGAGCAATGATCAGTTTCTACCTCTCAGATAAGTTCCCACTAACACTATTGATCTTTTTAGCTTTCTGTAAAAGGTAATTCCTCCCAATGTTGACCATCACACTACTGTATCATAAGATGTAGATATAGTCATTTCTAGCAGGTGTTTCCTGAGATCAGAAAATCATTTTAAAGGTTCCCCTGTGTTGAAAAGGTTGAGAAAGGCTGCATTAGAGGGTTGATTGAGTATACATTTAGCGATATGGACTGTGGTTAAATGTAAACCCTAACTGAATTAGAACGAGTTAGCTGAAACACTGTAAACCATAAAAAACTGCCATTTTGTTTTAAGCAAATATATATTTTAACCTTTTTTATCTTTTGTTGCAAGTCAGTGCTGCAGGTTCTTTCTAACCACTTTCTTTCTACATGCATGACTCCAGTGATATCTGCTTGGCATTTCACAGGGTGGTTTTCTCAAATGATTGCTCCGATGTGCTTGGTCAATATTTTTACAAGAGATTTATATCAATATTTAAAAATGACATTGGCCAATTGCTGGACCTTGCAGTGGCCTTTACCCAGCATGGCTAATATGATCATTTTTTCTTTCCTCTGTGTCATCAGGCCTCAATGGGCAAATGCAGAGTCATGACATCAATTTAAGACACTTCTGAGATAATTTAACATGGTGTTAAACCGAAAACCAAAATTGTAATATATGCAGCTTACCAATCATTAGACGTGCTTGTGGCATTAGTTTTTTTTTTTTTTTTTTTTTTTAATCTTTTTACCCTTTGTTTTTCACTTGGTGATCTGGCTATTAATACCACCTGTATTATACAGACTCAATTCTGAAGGCATGAGCACAGGAGGCACAGCAAACAGCAGCATTATCAGTCTGGGGAGAGGGGAAGTGTTAGATGCACTAGCACATTTAGATACACTATCAAATTGAAGCCAAATTCCAGCTAATACTTTATAATCAGTTACAGCAAACATTTTGTTTTCTTTTGGGATTGAAGTTTTACATAAATAAAAAAGTTGATTGTTGTAAGCAACCCTGCCAGTTTGATATGGTCTGTTTCATCCCTGTAGCTGAAAGAGAGCTTTTCTGTTAAAAACCAACAGACTTACTGGCTGGATCACCAGATGAAAATAGAAGAAAGAAAGCCTAAAAAGAAAACAAATGCAACAATTTCATCTAAGAATTGAACTGCTGCGATATATTAAATGTTTGCTTTTGGGTTTAATACTGCTTTAAAATGCATTGCAGTTACAGTTGAACTGTATTTCACTTGTTTTGCACTCCCATACACTTGAAGGAAGAAGGAAGCATTTCAATGTGAACAGAAGCTCATCGACACTGGCCCTTAGGTATCCCTGCTCGAATGTGCTACCTGGTTTGATATTGTTAAAAAGCTTGGGCAGAAGTGATTATGTTGGGCATTTTTTCATAAGATAAGGACGGAAATTATTTAAAATTCTAGCAGGCTTTTTGAAGATGCACTCATTCTTTAAAACATTTTATCAGCTTTTTTTAAACTCAAGAGAGACAATAACACCCCACCACCAAGATATTTTATTGATACCTAAGTAATCTGTAGAAAGAAGTAAAGGGGGTTTGATATAAATCTAAAAACAAAGCCATTAGCAAGTCAACTATCCTATGTCACAAAAGGCAGAGATATGCCATATTCCCATAGAACTTGACTTGCACCTTTTTGTTACAGAAGAAACCAGTGTTGTGTTCCTAACAATGTAATTTCTCAGTGTGATGCCATATTAGGAACCTAAAGTTTGAATTTCTGGAATGTTTTTTTTTCTAGTTTCATTGGTCCAACTTGGTTACATATAATCCCTCATAGCTCACATCTAGAGGGACCAATGGGGATGCAGCATGTGCAACATAGAGTCATTGCTGGTCTCCATCGAGTGCTGCTTGAGAGACTTGCCTTCAATATAGTGAGCACAGAGAGTCACTCAGATGGCATATCTGCCATTTAGACAGTGTCTTTTTTTAGCGTCTTTTTTTTTTCTTGATGAAAACAATATATTCTCCAACTGGTTGAGGCAGAGAGGAGTTATGTTGTTACCATCTCTACCTCATCCAATCAGAGAATGCCTAATATTTATTGAAAGAAATGTAGCACATTCTACAGTAGTGTGCTACTAGAATAGTGTAGAGTATTACAGGTAAAATCATTATTTATGACTCATGGTAGTTGTGTAGGTCATGTGATTAAGGTCAGGTTATTGCAGGTCAGTTGGACGACTCTGCAGGTTGTGGCTCTATTGCCTCCTCCTGACTCTGGAGGACCATAGAATCTTCCAGAGGTCGGTAACGAGGAGTGGTGGCCTAATCTGCATATTCATGGAGGGTTTGGCCAATCCCAGGGTTGGATGCCCTGGTAGAGTAGTGGACTGTCCTATAAATGTGGGAGAGTCAGGCTGACAGGGGAGGTGGGTGGAAGATGGAGTGCTGAGGAGATTGACAGAGTCTAGGAAGGATCCCCTAGGTCTGAGGGAGGGGGGTGGGGGGGTGGCAGCCTCTAGGCCATGCTCAGGTTGACTCTGGAGGATACATTCTATGGAGAGGCACAGATGGGATCAGGCTTGGAGCAGTAGGGAGCAAAGAGGACAGTGTGAGTACAGCAGCATACTTTGGGATCTACAAGGGGAAAGGCTGCCACACGTAGCAAGGACAGCATTGAGCTAAATCCCTTTATCCTTGATCTGGGAGATCTTCTGAGAAACCAGGAGGGCTGGTAGTCTCTGTAGGCCAGGGAGCTGGGAGCAGCTCTGTAGAGGGAAAGAAGATATCTCTGCATGTAGCTACAGAAAGTAAAGTGCTTTTTGAGGGGTTGTTAGCTCCTCGCCCGTAAGGGGCAGCTGCTACTGATCCACAATGACCAGGGGCGGACTGACCATTTGGAAACTCGGGCACTGCCCGAGGGCCCGGGGTCAGTAGGGGGCCCCATGAGATGCCCCTGGTACCTTTTTCATAGGCTTTTTTGAGTTTGAGCAAGGACACAGGGGCCCCATGATCCCCTATTGCCCGGGGACCCCATGAGTTGTCAATCCGCCCCTGGCAATGACTAACGGCTTTCAGGAAAAGAACAGTTCAGGATCTGCTTTGTTCATAGGAAGGAAGTGTCCCCTTTCCATTATTTCAAGTCAAATTGGGCTTCCCATAATCCCTTTTTCCCTATCCAAGTTGAATTTCCCTAAAAAAAACAACAAAACCAAGTTCATGGACTGGTCACTGTCTCTGGATTCAAGTCTCTGTGAAAATACCAGTTGCCTGGCTGTGCGAAGGGAAGCTTAGGGATACCCACAATACAGCGGCCCTCAAAAGGGTAGAGCTACAGAAATATAAGTTGCTCCCTGGATAACGGATGTGCCTAGTGAGAAACCACCTCTGTTCAGCAGAGGCAAGTCTCTCAAACAGCATCCAGAAGAAACCAGCCCTGACTTTATGTAGCACAGGCTACTACAGTGAATTTCTGCATCTCAAACAGATCACCAAATATGAACTATGAAGGATTAGATGACCTCTAAACTGTCTGCAGTAGGTTAAAAAAAAAAGATCATTCCTGCAGTGATGTCAGATTAGTGCAGGAAGTAAGGGAAAATGTAAGTGTGTGTGTATACTGATAGGATTTTAAAATCTGACACGTTATAATCTCAGTCTACCCTATCCAAAACTAAAAAATAAAATGTCATAAATTAGGCTTTTAATTGATTACAATAAACATTACTTTGTTCAGAAAGGCAAACAAGAAAAATAGTTTTGGCACATAAAGCACAGTGAATCAGAAATAAAAGAGTATGTTGAATGTGTAGTTTCATAAGTCTGTACTAGTAAAAAAAAAAAGAAAAAACTGAATTCCTGGATCAGTCTGCGGGTAGCTTGTGCTTGTAATCAACAGGTCTAAGCCACAAACCAGAGATAAATATCTTTTTCCAGAAGAAGGAGAGAAATCCCAGAGATATACAATATAGGTCTCCTTCAAGGAGGGAGAATTCCTTTCCAATTCCAAATATGGCAGTTGCTGATTTTCACCATTGACCTGCTATCAGGGGCGAATATACCACAAGGCAAACAAGGCACTTGCATAGAGCAGCATTTTTCAGGGGGGCAGCACCTCCCACCAGAAGAAGAAATGAAAGAAGGGACTCGCGCACCATGGGAACCAGCTGGGATCCGAGAGAGGCTGCGGGCTGCTTGATGGTGTATGTAGAGCCTGGCTCTCATTCCCGGGGATGTCCGGAGCTGTGAAGATGAGTGTCTCCCTATCGTCGGAGCGGAGGGGGGTAGTGGAAGGCTCTCCCAGGTGGGGGGCAGGGGTGTTATTGGTCAATGTCAGGCTCTTTCCGTGGGAGGGGGAAGGGGGATTGTTTTGGTCGGTGTCCGTGGGGGCAGATGATTTTTGTGTTGCCTAGGGTATCACAAAGCCTAAATACACCACTGCCTGCTATCCTACATAACTAGTACTTTGGCTTTCATGGAATTCTATAGACGCACCTGCACCCCTGTTCATCGTTAACTACCTCTAACTATCGAACAGTTTTTCTTGTGAGCTGTTTGAGTTCCTTCTGATTACCTTCTAAGGTCCTTCTAGTTTGTTCTGAGGCTCTTTATATTCTTTATGAGTTTTTCTGAGGTCCTTCTCAAGTTCTTTTGTTTTTTTTTCTTTGATTTCTTTTCAAGGTCCTTTTTGAAGTCATCTAATTCCTTCTGTAGTGTTTTTTTAGTTCTTTCCCACTTGAACTTACATTCATCTGTATGTGAAAGACATAAACCCTACATACAAACCCTGAGCATATGAGGGATATGCCTCCTCTGCCAAGCCTACCAGCTTCTAAAAACTAGGAAGTCCCTTTTTTTTACCATGAAGACAAACAGTCCAGTGTCAATCTCTCACTCTAATAAGTTAGGAATTTCAAATGTTTTTTCATTTTCTGTTTCCTTGTGATTTTTTCCCTTTCCTCAATAGACACCCTGTAATAAGCCTGAACATGAGTGTAACCTTTTACCTTTACTATTTAAATAAATACCTGAAAATTTTCATGCTTTTTTTTTAAGAAATATTTTCCCCACCTTCACATACCAACTAAGCTGTCCAGCAGGTGACAGTGACAGGGGTTGGGACAAGCTATAGCCCTGCGGGTAGCAACCACTGTTATGGCCCACTTTATTTACTCAGTAAATGAAAGAACAAGCATCAGATGTGACCCACGATAAATGCTTAATGGCCCCCCGCTCAGGCTAACGAAGTCCAATGAATTGGAATGCTACTGACTAGTGAGGGTGCAGGCTTGGTAAAGGTTCGTCCAGACCCAAGCACGCTATAGAAATAGGAAGAAATAGCCCGGCCACCCCACACCTCACCCAACCGGAGTGATTAACAGGTAAAAGCATCCTGAGGTTGATTAATCCAAGCTGGGGGTGGGGCGAAACATGTTGGGGGCATGGCTTGGATGAATCGAGCTGAGGCTGCTTTTATCTGCTAACAACTTTTGCTGGGCGAGGTGTGTGACGGTCGAGCTATCTATTTCTATTTCAAAAAGCATCAGATGTTTAAAACACTTTAATCCAGTTCTTAGGAAGGAAATTTGCAAGAATATTTACAGCTCTGCAAAAGAGCTGTAATAATTTGCTGGACTATAAAACAAATTAAAAACGATGAAGCTGCTAAAGGCAGGCACTATTAATCAGTCCATGATCTATTTTAATGTCATAGTTCTCCAAACTCATTCAGAAAATAAACCTTACATATAAATAATTTTACTTAATAAGAATTATATTTGGACAAAATGAAACCCCCTGTGTACATGATTACATAGTTAGTCTGGCTGAAAAAAGACAACAGTCCATCCAGTTCAACCATTAAAAAAAAAAAAAGTTATAACCTATACCCACAGCTGATCCAGAGGAAGGCAAAAAAACCTCAGCAAAGCATAATCCAATTTGCTCCTGCAGGGGAAATAAAACCCTTCCTGAACCCACAAGAGGCAATCGGATATTCCCTGGATCAACTTTACCTATAAATGTTATATCCAGTTATATTCTGTGTATGTAAGAAAGAATCCAGGACTTTTTTAAAGCAATCCACTGAGCTGGCCAGAACCAACTCTTGAGGGAGTCTATTCCACATTTTCACAGCTCTTACTGTGAAGAAACCTTTCCGTATTTGGAGATTACATTTCTTTTCCTCCAGATGTAAAGAGTGGCCCCCTTGTCCTCTGTGATGACCTCAGGGTGAATAGCTCTACATCGAGTTCACTATATGAACCACTGATGTATTTATACATGTTGCTCATATCCCCCCTTAATCTCCTCTTCTCAAGAGAGAATAAATTCAGTTCCTCTAATCTTTCCTCATAGCCGAGCTCCTCCATGCCTCTTATCAGTTTGGTTGCCCTTCTCTGTACTTTCTCCAGTTCTCCAATGTTCTTTTTTGTGAATTGCTGCCCAAAACTGAACTGCATATTCCAGATGAGGTGTTACTAATGATTTGTACAGGGGTAATATGATATCTCTCTCTTTGGAGTCTATACCTCTTTTAATACAAGAGAGGATTTTGCTCTCTTTAGGAACCGCAGCTTGGCATTGCATACCATTATTAATCTTGTGATCTACCAGAACCCCCAGATCCTTCTCCACCATTGATTCCCCCAGTTGTACCCCCCCTAGTATGTATGATGCATGCATATTCTTAGCCCCCAAGTGCAGAACTTTACATTTATCAACATTAAATCTCATTTGTCACATAGTTGCCCAATTAAACAGTGCATTGAGGTCGGCTTGTAAATTGGAGATATCCTGTAAGGACGTTATTCCACTGCACAGCTTGGTGTCATCTGCAAAGACTGAAATGGGATTTGTAATCTCAGACCCTATATCGTTTATAAATATATTAAAAAGTAATGGTCCCAACACTGAACCTTGGGGTACACCACTGACAACCCTAGACCATTCAAAGTATGAATCATTAACCACTACTCTCTGAATACGATCTTTTAGCCAGTTTTCTATCAATTTACATACAGATTTTTCCAAGCCTGTAGACTTTACCCTACACATTAGCCGTGTGTGGGGAACTGTATGTATGTATGTATGGGTTACTAAAAAAACAAACATACATACTCATCTCTTCTCACTTCTATGCTGTAGCATTGCTGTGATGCTGCAGCTGTCCCTCGACAGCTCTAAGACTAAGAACTGAGCAATTAGATGACCAGTGATTTCTCAGTTCTTGGTCTTCTCAGAGTGGAGGGCAGTGACTGTCAGTCACTGCTCTCCACTCTGCCCCTCCAGCACTCACTGGAATGCTGGTGGTCTGGAGAGGGGCGGGTGTGCAGCTGGCTTCGGCTCCCAGCTGTCAGCAGGCAGCAGGGTGGATCCTGACAATATGATTGGGATCCTTTTAGAGCCTAGACCAGCTCTGTGATGTCAGCCAACAGCAAGCTTTAGCCAAATATGGGTCACAGGAGAAAAAAATAAGTGCACTAATGTGACCCACAAGAGAAATATGACCAAAAACGTTTTGGCCATACTTCTCTTTTGAGAATTGGGTTTCAGTACTTTGCCACTCAGTTTAAGGGCATGTTCACACTATCAGTGGTGACCTGCGTTTTTCTGCACTGGATAAATGCAGGTCACCTTTAGGGCACATGCAAACAATTGTTTTCCCATTCACACTGAAACTCTTGGTGTGACGCGTGATATGGTATGACGCGTTAGATACAGCATGTCTGCATTTTTCGGCAGTGGACTGGATGGCACAGCATGTCACCTCACAGTAGTGCAACAAGAAAAAAGTGTCACTATACTTCAAATAAAATTAAGAAAAAAAAAACAAGTACTACAATGTGCTGACATGCACATTGCACTGCTCCTTGCCATAGCCAGCACTGTCACTAACCTGGACTGTCAAATGCTACATTTTACTACGCTGACTAGTGTGAACATAGCCATGACTCTCTTGCTATATTAAATATTTTTAAAAAATTACATACAGTAAATACTTACCTCTCGCTGCACACACATCTGATAGCTGCTGTAATCAAGAAAAAATGCTGTTTGAAGAATCTTCAGAATCCAACACTTCTGGGAGAGACAGATGCCTGGTCACTTGCTGCACTCTGACTCTCTCAGATGCTCTTTTCATACCCAATCATATTACTGCAAAATATTCTTCCAGCTCTTCCTTGTTAGTACCACTTACTATGGCCGCTTTTTGTTGCTCTGTCCCAACGTTTTTGAGATGTGTTACTTCTAACAATTTCAAATATACCTTATTGTTTTCTTAAAATGGTAAATTTTCTCAGTTTAAACATTTGATATAATTTCTGTTTCTATTGTGAATAAAATATGGGTTTGTGATTGTAATGCCCTCTAGGTTTGCTATGTAGTTTTCATTAGATAGAGGCTTTTGGGCAGACAATCAGTCTACGCAGGGGCACTGCCCTGTAGCATCAAAAAGGTACAAATAAGTACAATGCATAACCTGTACCTCATAAAACAAAGAAAGAAAAAATTGTACAAACACTACTGTACCAAAAGAAGTACAAAAACAAAAAACAGCTACCAGCTGTGCAAGGCCCCACCACACAGTAAACTATATAGGGAAATGTATGCCCATCTAGAATCCCAGGTCACCTTAACTCCTTCATGCCTAAGGATAAAACAAATACTAATGCCTAAGCACTATTTTGCAACTTTGACATGTGTTACTAACTCTGTACATATTATCACATCTTCTTTGTACTTCCAAGTGAATTACACCTTGTTTTTTTCTGGACAAATTGGGCTTTCATTTGGTGTTGAATGGAAATCGATACCTACTGATTCTTTTTATTGGCCAAAAATAGTAAAAAAAGAAAGAATTTAAAAAAAATGTAGCTGTATATTTATCATTACCACCATAACCTACCACCAAAGGACAACCCAAAATAAATTCTCCTGCTCCTGATTGCAGCGGTACCACATATCTGTATGTTAGTTGTTGTTTGTACCCGTAGTACAGCTCAGAAACAATAGTGCAGATTTTGCTATTTTTTTCGTCCTACCTACAAACACACTGACACTAACTAACACATATACTAATTAAAAAAAAAAAACCCTGCCCAAAATATACTGACCCTGACCTTTGACCCTGACCTTCGACCCTGACCCTGACCCAAACACTAACCCTGGCACTGACCAAGATCAAACCTTGTTTTAGGTATTTTTTATTTATTTAGTTATTTAACTCTGTGTTGTTGTTTTTTCCTTTCTCTGACAGGACAGAAAGAGATGCAATGTATCTCTCTCCTCCATACAGAGAGGAAAAACACACAGGGGCAGGCTTCACAGTGACTGATCACTGTGATAGCCAATCAGAGGCTATCACAGCTATCAGGTGACCCGGAATCAGGAGTACCGGGTCCTGATTGTTAGTACGGGACCCGGGGCTCATGGTGCTACCCCGGTCTCTGTGCTGGAAGTGTGCCGTGCGGCGCGCTCCCAGCACAAAGAGAGATACACAAATATGTGGCCCCACGGCATAAAGCCCAGTGCAGTGAGGCCTCATATTTGTGTGAGGGTGGCATGAAAGGTAGGGTTGCTACCTTATCCCTTTAAAACCGAACACATATTAATGACACAGGTTCTGAGACTAATTTAAGGCAGATAAGGCAATAGGTGAGTTTAATTGCCACCTTAATCAGCCCCAGAACCTGTGTCATTAATATTCATTCAGTTTTAAAGGGATGAGGTGGCAACCCTGGTGAAGGGGTTAAGCATAGCCTTGGAAACTTTCCATTAGGAAAACATTGAAGTGACTGGAGGAATTATCCATCCAGCATGAACAAACTTTATTTAAACTTAGTAGGACAATCTCTATTACAGTAAGTATCTTGATACGTGGGTAATATTAACCACTTCCAGTCCAGACACTTATACCCCCTTCCTGTTCAGGCCAATTTTCAGCTTTCAGTGCTATCACACTTTGAATGACAATTGCACGGTCATGCAACACTGTACCCATATGAATTTTTTAGCATTTTTTTTGAGACAGATAAAGCTTTATTTTGGTGGCATTTATTCACCACTTCGAGTTTAATTTTTTTTGCTATGTAAATGAAAATGTCCAAAAATTTTGAAAAAAAATGTGTTTTTCTTATAAAAATTGCAAATAAATAATCTTTCTTCATAAATCTTGGCCAAAATGTATTCCGTTATCTTTTTAGTAAAAAAAAAAAAAAATACCCAAATGAGTTTATAACCAAAAATTATCATTTTTAAACTTTTTTTTTATATTTTTATATTATTATTTATGTTTTTTTTTTTACATACTGTCACCCTAGCAGTACAGTGTCACCATGATGACACTGTACTACTTGTGGGGGGGTGATGAAGATTTTTTTTTTTTTTTACACATTGCTTTTACACCCATAAAGGCTGTAAAAGCAATCATTTCTCCTTCTCTCTAGCTGCATTCTTGCAGCCATTGAAAAATACTGTGTGAGCTGTGATTGGTCACAGCTTGTCACATGGTACAAAGCTGTTGTGAATAGCCTTGTACCATGTGACCTCTGTGATCATTCACAGATTTCACACGTAGTAAACAATGATATCAGAAGTGACATCTTGCTTACTACTATTCATGTGATCACTGATTGGCCAATCAGTGATTACATGATCGGGACCTCGCACAGAGGTCCTGTACGACGATCGGTGTTCACTGTGTCATAGCGGGCACCGGATTGCGGTGCTGCATGCTCCCAGGGAGCGCGCACAAGCAGGGGGCGGGGAGGCTGTTTATAAACGGCCACCCGACCCTGCACTGCCACTGTCTGGCTGTTTATATACATGGGCCGGACAGGAAGTGGTTAACCAGTCTCATCCAGAAGCGAACTGAGGGAGGATTGGGCTTCTTCCAATGAAGTGTAATGGCTTTAAACTTTTAGGGCCAGTTCACACTACATGCATTCAGCTGTGTTTTTTCTGCATCGAAAATGCACAGAAAGTAGGTTATATGGTTGTCAATGCCATAGTTCACATCAGTGCTTGCAGTTCCAGGGTGGTCCAGGCGCAGAAACAAAAGTAGAACATGCTGCATTTTTTCTGCACAGAACTGTACTGGAACGCGGTAAAATGCACCAAAATGCACTGGATCGCACATGTCCCTTTGAAAAAAAAGAGAGGAAAAAATGAACTGGAAGGCATAAAAACGCACTGGAACACATCAAAAACGTGCCAAAAATGCATCAAAAACGCACATACAAAAATGCATCCGGAACGCATCTGGACTACATTTCTACTACTGTGAACCAGCCCTCATGGCTAGTTCACACTAGATGCAGTTCAGTGCGCTTTTTTTCTGCATCAAAAATGCATGCTTAGTGTTTTCCATGTATTCCAATGGCCCTGCTTCACACCAGTGCAGTTATTTCCAGTAAGTTTTCAGTGTAGAAAAAAAAAAAGTAGAACATGCTGCATTTTTTCTGCACATAACCATACCGGAACATAGCAAACTGCATGAAAACTGCCCCGGAACTGCGTGTGGTGTGAACTGTAAGCAAAAACATATCCGGAATGCATCCAGAGTCCATTCTTGTAGTGTGACCTGGCCTTCACACTTAAGCTGAGCGTCCTTGGTGTTTGACATTTTTGTTTTGTATGGCATTTTTGTGCATATTTCAGGCTTAAGTTTTTTTTTCATTCTTTATTTAATACCAGAACCAAATATAGGAATGAGGCAGCTTAAGGAAGAAAGACATACCAAAGAGCATCATAACATACGAGTTATGCAAGGGGAGTGGAAAGTATGCATGCACATGAAGCATAAAGTACCAGTCTGACATTAAGGCCCCACGCACATAAGACTTTTTTCCTCCTCTGGATGCCTACACTCCGGGTGAGGAGAAAGCAGCATTAGAAAACTCATGTAAAGCTGTGTTTTGCAAATGCATTTAAGCATTTCTGTTGCTCGGGTGTTCAATCATTCCATTGTCCAGAACATTAAAGTGGTTCTAAAGGCTCAGAGTTTTTTACCTTCATGTGTTCTATGCATGAAGGTAAAAAACCTTCTCTGTGCAGCATCCCCCCAGCCCCCTCACCTACTCACCTACTCACCTAAGCCCCTTCTCAATCCAGCACTGTGCACTGGAGTCTCAGCTATCCTGGGACTTCCTCTCCTCATTGGGTGAGACAGAAGCAGGAGCCCACTACTGTCAATCACATCCAGTGAGCCAATCAGAAGAGGTGGGTGGGGCCAAGCCACAACTCCATGTGTGAATGGATACACAGAGCAGCGGGTACCCTAGGGTTGCTACCTAATCCCTTGAAAACCAAACACATATTAATTACACAGGTTCTGTGGTTGATTAAGGTGGTAATTAAACTCACTTAGTACCTTATCTGCATTAAACTAGCCTCAGAACCTGTGTAATTAATGTGTTCGGTTTTCAAGGGATGAGGTGGCAACCCTAGGGTGCCCTCATAGCTCCTTGCTATGGGGGCACCCTACAGGAGGAAGGGACCAGGACAGCCTGCGAGGGACCTGAGAAGAGGAGGATGCAAAACCACTGCACACAGCAGGTAAGTATAGACATGTTATTTATTTGTTTATCCACTTGCCCTCCAGAGGATTTACCCCCCTTCCTGACCAGGCCATTTTTTTGTGATACGGAGCTGTGTTACTTTAACTCACAATTGTGTGGTCATGCAACGCTGTACATAAATTAAATTTATGTCATTCATTTACCAGAAATAAAGCTTACTTTCGGTGGTATTTGATCACCTCTGCAGTTTTTACTTTTTGCGCTATAAACAAAAAAAAGGACAATTTTGAAAAAAAAAAAACAATAATTTTGACTTTTTGCTATAAAACATATAAATAAATTATAATATTATATCCAATAAAAAAAATGTAAAAACTCAAATTTTGTCATAAATTTTGGCCAAACTTTATTTTACTACATGTTTTTGCTAAACAAAATCCCAATACGTGTAAATTAATTGGTTTATGTGAAAGCTATAGCATCTACAAATGGCAGTATATATACTGGAATTTTTTTGTTATACTAGCAATGGTGGCGATCAGCAACTTATAGCGGGACTGCGGCAGGCATTCTGACACTGGGTGGGAACTGACTAACTGCCACTGACATCCCCAGTGACACTAATACAGTGATCAATGCTAATAAAAAGCACTAACACTGTACTAATGACACTGGGCAGGAAGGGGTTAACATCTGGGGTGATCAAAGGGTTAATAGTGTGCTGTGTGTGTTTTACTAGGGGGACATGCTGCTTTGTATCTCTCTTCTGTGCAGAGAGATACACAGCAGCATGTCCATGCTGACAGGAGGGATACTTGTGTTGTTTACACACTGATCGATCCCCTCTCAGCCCTACCAACGATCACCAAGTGATTGACATCCTCAGCAGCCAATAGGAGTTAATAAGGAGTTTTTGTATCGCTTCCTGGCAGGGGCGGACTGACAACTCATGGGGCCCCCTGGGCAATAGGGGATCATGGGGCTCCGTGTCCTTGCCCAAACTCAAAAAGCCTATGAAAAAGGTACCAGGGGCATCTCATGGGGCCCCCTACTGACCCCGGGCCCTCGGGCAGTGCCCGAGTTTCCAAATGGTCAGTCCACCTCTGCTTCCTGGATAAATGTTGGCGGTGTAAAAAGAAGGCAGCAGGGTTGTCCCCCAGGTCAACGTCTGAGATTTTTACCCTTGTACCCTACCCCAGAAGATTTTGGGAGAAGTATATTCCCCAAAAATATGTAAGAATGTACCATTATCTGCCCTGCACAGCCAGCGAGCTGAAGTGACCTAGGAATAGCATTTGTAAAGGGTCAAAGGCACCCCGTAGCATCTCGATATTTTACATCTCAAGTTTACATCCCAACCCCTGAATCTTGTTGGCAATAGACAACTTGTGGGCAATGTAGAGAATGCTGGTGAGAAGTGAGAAATTCCAAGGTCACTTGCTTTAGGTGTAGCCCAAAACAATGAAAATAGTACTGCTCGAATTCCCCCTACAATCCCGTATCAGTTGGATCAGCATGTACGTAGACTGGTGGATGACAAACAGGATTGGCTTGTCAGGCTCTAGTAAACTACAACACAATGGCGGCTGTTTGCACACAGACACTGACTCCCTGTTGCATGATTGTGAATAAAATGAGTAAAAGATGGCTTAAAGTGGTTGTAAACCCTTCCATATACCCAGTGAAGTGACTGGCCTCAGGTGATACATAGAGATGAAACAAATCTTCCTATATAAGTTGTACATGTTTATCTGCAGACCACAACCACTTCAACCACTTTAAGTTCCTCTTCTCCACCTGTAGAGAACTCCTCAGACACATTTTGCCCTTTATGGGGCTTAATTGTAGAGGGCTCTATGATTGAGCCAAGAAAAGGGTGAAATGCATCTGAAGACTTCTCTGCAGGTGGAAAACAGGAGCTTAAAGTGGTTGTACACCTCAGATGTAAAATATGAACAAATCATATCCCTCTATAGTGTGTACTTCCCTAAATTAACTAGAATGTTTTCCCCACCTACAGTAAGTAATGGGACTTTACAGGTAACATACATGCATATAAAATACACTGCTCCAAAAAATTTTGATCAGAGTATAGCATCAAATCATTTAAACTCCTGGGATATTGACCTGGTCAATGAAGTAGCAGAGGGGGTTGTTAACCAGTTTCAGCTGCCTTGGTGTTATAATTAACACCAGGTGCACTAGATGGGCAACAATGACATGACCCCCAAAACAGGAATGGTTTTACAGGAGGAGGCTACTGGAAATTTTTCCCTGCTCATCTATTCTGACTGTTTTTCACTAGTTTTGCATTTGGCTACGGTCAGTGTCACTACTGGTAGCACAAAGTAATACCTGGACTCTACAGAGGTTACACAGGCAGTCCAACTCCTCCAGGATGGCACATCAATATATACCATCACCAGAAGGTTTGCTGTTTCTCTCAGCACAGTCTCAAAAGCATGGGGGAGATTCCAAGAGACAGGCAGTGACTGTAGGAGAGCTGGACAGGGCCGTAGAAGGTTCTTAACCCATCAGCAGGACCAATATCTGCTCCTTTGTGCAAGGAGAAACAGGATAAGCACTGCCTACAAAATGAACTCCAGCAGGCCACTGGTGTGAACGTCTCTGACCCAACAATCAGAAACAGACTTCATGAGGGTGGCCTGAGGGCCCGACATCCTCTAGTGGGCCCTGTGCTCACTGCCTGCCACTGCAGAGCTCATAGAACACCAGAATTGGCAGGTCCACCACTGGCGTCCTGTGCTTTTCACAGATGAGAGCAGGTTCACCCTGAGCACATGTGACAGACGTGAAAGGGTCTGGAGAAGCCGTGGAGAACGTTATGCTACCTCTAACATCGTTCAGCATGACTGTCTTGGTGGTGGGTCAGTGATGGTCTGGGGAGGCATATCCATGGAGGGAAGCACAGACCTCTACAGGCTAGACAATGGCACCCTGACTGCCATTAGGTATTGGGATGAAATCCTTGGACCCATTGTCAAACCCTATGCTTGTGCAGTGGGTCCTGGGTTCCTCCTGGTACACGACAATTGCTGGCCTTATGTGGTGAGAGTATGCAGGCAGTTCCTGCAGGATGAAGGAATTGATACCATTGAATGGCCCCCACGCTCACTTAACCTAAATCTAATAGAACACCTCTGGGATATCATGTTTCGGTCCTTCTGGCACGGCCAGGTTGCACCTCAGACTGTCCAGGAGCTCAATGATGCCCTGGTCCAGATCTGGAAGGAAATACCCTAGGACACCATCCATTGTCTCATTAGGAGCATGCCCCGAAATTGTCAGGCATGCATACAAGCACGTGGGGGCCATGCAAACTACTGAGGACCATTCTGAGTTGCTGCAATGAAATTTCAGAAAATGGACTAGCCTGCTGCATAATTTTTTCACTTTGATTTTCGAGGTGCCTTTGAATTCAGTCCTCTGTAGGTTGATGCTTTTCATTTCCATCAAACGATGGGGCATCCCTTTACCCAGTCCATATCAGTATAGATATCCAGCATGATATTTTTTTCCCCAGTGAGAACTGATGTGTTTTCAAAGTGTTTCTTTAATTTTTTTGAGCACTGTATAAATACATTTTATTACAAAAAGATTAAAAAAGTATTAGATCAACACACTTTGTACATGCAGCTGGAATATAGATCAACATTTACAGGAGGTTGCAAGAGAACATGCTGACTTGCTAGATTCAGAACTAAGTCTTTCATCAGGATTGAACTGAAGAAAGAGGATGGTTAGAAAACATTCTATAGAACACAATAAAGAACAGGAAGATTCCATACATGATAAGTGTACTACATTTGAAGACGTATATCCAGGGGCGGACTGACCATTTGTAAACTCGGGCACTGCCCGAGGGCCCAGGGTCAGTAGGGGGCCCCATGAGATGCTCCTGGTACCTTTTTCATAGGCTTTTTTGAGTTAGGACACAGGGGCCCCATGATCCCCTATTGCCCGGGGGCCCCATGAGTTGTCAGTCCGCCCCTGCGTATATCTGTGTTACATACCATCCAAGGAGTTCTGAATATTCCAGATGAAGAAATATCCGCATTCCTTCCCTCTCTACCATTTTGAAGAGGTTCTATTTCCACAGCAAGTTAGCATGTCATCTTGCAACCACCTGCAAATATTGATCTATATTCCAGCTGCATGCACAAAGTGTGCTGCTCTAATACGTTTTTTAATATTTTTTTTGTAATAAAATGTATTTATATTTTATATGCGTGTATGTTACCTGTAAAGTCCCATTACAGGGACTTTACAGGCAACATACACGCATATAAAAACATTTTGCTCTATACCTTTCTGGATGTTGGCAACTAGGCAGTGAAACCTGTAGTGGGATCATTTACTCTTGTCTCAATTAAGAGCACTAAATGTCATCTCTGTCTGCTGCATAATTCCTCTGTTATCAGCATAAATCACTTCTGATGAGTTTTACTGACACCAAGAGAAAAATGGTGATGGGGAGGGACCATGCGTAGATTGACAGCCTCAGCTCTGCTCCTGTGAGCTGTGTGACAGGGGTGTGTCCCTTCCCTCCAATCAGCTCTCTGAGCTCTCCTCATTGAGCTCTGCAGTGTGTAACGTCAGCTCTCTGCCTCGTATTTTCTGGTAGCTCAGACAAGCTTTATAAATTTGGCATTTTGTAAGGATGTAGAGAAGAAAGTGTGGCAGATAAACAAAGAAAGTGAGGCAGTACAAATTACATAGGAGGATTAGTTTCATCTCTATGTATCACCTGAGGCCAAACTAGTGAAAAACAGTCAGAAAAGAGGAGTAGGGAAAAAAATGTCAGAGGCCTCCACCTGTAAAACCATTCCAGTTTTGGGGGTTGTCTCATTGTTGCCCATCTAGTGCACCTGTTGTTAATTATAACACCAAAGCAGCTGAAACTGATTAACAACCCCCTCTGCTACTTAACTGACCAGATCAATAAACCAGGAGTATAATTGACTTGATGCTATACTCTGATTAAATTTTTTTTGAGCAGTGTATTTTATATGCATACATGTTGTCTGTAAAGTCCCATTACTTAGGTGGGAAAACTTTCTGGGTAATTTAGACAATTACACACTATAGAGGGATATGCTTTGTTCATATTTCACATCTGAGGTTTACAACCACTTTAAGCTCCTGTTCTCCACCTGTAGAGAAGTCTGCAGATGCATTTCACCCTTTTCTTGGCTCAATTGTAGGGGCCTCTACAAATAAGCCCCATAAAGGGCAAAATGCATCTGAGGAGTTCTCTACAGGTGGAGAACAGGGGCTTAAAGTGGTTGTAAGTAGTTGTGGTCTGCAGATAAACATGTACAACTTATATAGGAGGATTCGTTTCATCTCTATGTATCACCTGAGGCCAGTCACTTCACTGGGTATATGGAAGGGTTCTCTGTGTGCAAACAGCCGCCATTATGTTGAAGTCCACTTGCTTTAGGTGTTTTTATATTTTTAAGCTATAGAAACCTAATCGCTAAGTAAGAAAATGTACAAAAAGCTGCTCTCATTGGAGTCAAATGTAGCCAAACAAACAACTCTGCCAAAAAAAAGAAAAAAGAAAGAAGTTCATGTACTTTCCATGTGACATGTTTCAAACTACACTTTGCTAAGGTGTGAACAGGCAATAGAATGGAAATCCTAGTGTCAAGTGCTAATGTTCTAGTAAAGCTTCAAACCATGCTTCATATCACTCAGGTGAATGAAGAGCTATACTGCAGAGCTGCTGTAACTCCCCTTTTGCTGAGAAAGAAAAACATTCCCCTCTGGGTGATCTATGAACATTGCAAGGATTTGACCAAACTTTGTGGCAGATTCCTACCTTTTGTTATTCTGAAGAAAGCTGTTTGTTTGTCTGTGTCCATGTGTAGACTGAATGTGTATGGGAGCGGCTTTATAATTATCAGTCAGCTGCTGCACCTGCAGGGCTGTACTGAGGAAAACCGCAGGGTCTGCATCACTTTAGATGTGATTTCCCTTTGGGAGTATCTCACCAAAAATGACATTTTTGTTGCAGGGGATGCCAAAAATCTGACTTGTATCTTAGTGAAGACTTCTGGGAAAATCAATAAGCCAATCACTCAAGCAGGAAATGACATTTTCAGGGGGAGTTCTATACAGCATCTGTGTAAAGAACGCCTCCAGGTAGCCATATTGCATTGCATTTTACAAAAAATTACAGAGCTGCAGATTGAAAAGGAAAGGTCATTTTTAACCCTTTTGCTGCCAGGTCCGTACATTGTACAGACCTGACAGCGGGTTTTTTTTATACACAATCCGATGGCTGCAGCTGTATAATGTATAAAACTGACAGGTGGAAGCAGTCAAGTGGCTGCGCTGCTGCCCGACCGCTTCCACAGCCCCCGGTAACACACACATCCTGCTATGCATCTGGGCCCTGCTTGCCCATCTGTGGGCCCAGGGAGCACCATGTTGGGTGCTGGCAGATGAAGGGGAGAGAGGAGAGCGGACACACGTATGTTCTACTTTTCTTTCCTGCAACCGGAACGCACTGGAACTGCAAGCACTGATGTGAACTATGACATTGACAACCATATAACCTACAGTTGTGACCAAAATTATTCAACCCCCACTGAAATTGAGTGTTTTGGCCAGTTTGACATTGCTTTTGATCATTCAGTCATCTTGCTTACATTTACATTAAAGAGGCACTTGTAGGTCAGACAAATATAACATAACAGTTATAATGAAATAACCACAAATGTCTTTTCTGTGCTCACAGCATTATCAGTTTTATTCAACCCCCAAGTGACATTCAATCTTAGTACTTAGTACAGCATCCTTTTACAGTTATAACAGCTTTTAAACGTGAAGCATAGCTTGACACAAGTGTCTTGCAGCGATCTACGGGTATCTTCGCCCATTCTTCATGGGCAAAGGCCTCCAGTTCAGTCACATTCTTAGGCTTGCGCACTGCAACTGCTTTCTTTAAGTCCCACCAGAGGTTCTCAATCGGATTTAAGTCTGGTGACTGCGATGGCCACTCCAAAATGTTCCAGCCTTTCCTCTGCAACCATGCTCTAGTGGACTTGGAGGTATGCTTGGGATCATTGTCCTGTTGAAAGGTCCAACGTCTCCCAAGCCTCAGGTGTGTGACGGACTGCATCACGTTTCCATCCAATATCTCCTGGTACTGAAGAGAATTCATGGTACCTTGCACACGCTGAAGCTTCCCTGTACCTGCAGAAGCAAAACAGCCCCAAAGCATGATTGACCCTCCACCATGCTTCACAGTAGGCAAGGTGTTCTTTTCATCATAGGCCTTGTTCTTCCTCCTCCAAACATAGCGTTGATCCATGGGCCCAAACAGTTCTAATTTTGTTTCATCAGTCCACAGAACACTATCCCACAACTTTTGTGGTTTGTCCACATGGCTTTTGGCATACTGCAGTCGACTCTTCTTATTCTTTGGAGACAGCAAGGGGGTACGCCTGGGAGTTCTGGCACGGAGGCCTTCATTACGCAGTGTGCGTCTTATTGTCTGGGCTGAAACTTCTGTACCCACATCTGACAAATCTTTTCTCAGTTCCTCAGCAGTCACACGGGGACTTCTCTCCACTCTACGCTTCAGGTAGCGCACAGCAGTCGAAGTCAGCATCTTCTTTCTGCCACGACCAGGTAGCGTTTCAACAGTGCCCTTTGCCTTGAATTTGCGAATGATGCTTCCTAAGGTGTCTCTTGGTATGTTTAACATCTTTGCAATCTTCTTATAGCCATTGCCCTTCCTGTGAAGAGAAATCACCTCTTCTCTTGTCTTCCTGGACCATTCTCTTGCCTTCACCATGTTTGTAACCACACCAGTAAATGTCTAGAAGGAGCTGAGTATCACAGTCATTTTAAAGCTGCCTAATTGGTGCTTATTATGCTTGATTGCTGCTCGGTGACATCCACAGGTGTTTTCAATACCTGATGGAAAGCACCTGTATGAACCTCTGTTCTTCAGAGTGGTAGTCTTTAAGGGGTTGAATAATTGTGGCAATGAAGAAACCACATAAGAACCATTTACTACTGTATTACATAAACAATTGATGTCATTTTAGTTGCATTTGGGTAGTTACAACGTCCTTGTAGGATTTGATTCTGAATACAATTCCAAATGTACACTATAGTCCCTAAACCCCTTTACAGCATTGGGGGTTGAATAATTTTGGTCACAACTGTACTTTCTGTGTGTTTTGGATGCAGAAAAAAAGCAACTGAAACATATGTAGTGTGAACCGGCCCTTAAGGCTGGTTCACACCATAGTATGCAGTCCAGATGTGTTCCGGATGCGTTTCTGCATATGCGTTTTTGATGGTTTCCGGTGCATTTTTTACGCGTTCCAGTGTGTTTTTTATGCATTCCAGTTCATTCCCCCCCTTTTTCTTCAATTTAAATAAAGACATGTGCGTTCTAGTGCGTTTTCGGTGCGATCTGGTGCATTTTTTATGTGTTTTATCTTGTTCCAATACAGTTCTGTGCAGAAAAAATTAAGCATGTTCTACTTTTTTTTTTTTGCAACCAGAACGCCCTGGAACTGCAAGCACTGATGTGAACTATGACATTGACAATAAGAGCTAGTTCACACTAGATGCAGCTCAGTGTGCTTTTTTTCTGCCTCAAAAATGCATGCAGTGTTTTCCATGTATTCCAATAGCCCTAGTTCACACCAATGCAGTCAGTTCCAGTCAGTTTCCGGTGCAAGAACAAATGTAGAACATGCTGCCTTTTTTCTGCACAGAACTATACTGGAACAACTGCATCAAACCTGCACCGGAACTCCGTGGGGTGTTAACGGTAAGCAAAAACGTAGCCGGAGTACATTTTTGTAGTGTGAATTTGCCCTTAGACTAGGTTTACACCTATGCAGTTTGCGATTGATCCTTTTCTGCAGAGGGTTTTGTGTTTTTGTACATGCGTTTTTGATGCATTTTGCAGGTTTTTTTGTTATTTTTTTTTTATTGCTAGGCAGATTTAAAATGCAAAACTCATTTTTGTAGTGTGAACTGGCCCTTAGGCTAGGGTTACACCTATGCAGTTTGCCTTTGATCCATTTCTGCAGTGCGTTCTTGTACATGCGTTTTTGATACATTTTACCTCGTTCCAGTACAGTTCTGTGCAGACAAAATGCAGCATGTTTTGCTTTTCTTTCCTGCAACCGGAACGCCCTGGAACTGCAAGTATTGATGTGAGCTATGACATTGACAACCATATAACCTACTTTCTGTGTGTTTTGGATGCAGAAAAAGAGCAACTGAAACGCATGGAGTGTGAACTGGCTCTTAGGGCCGGTTCCCGCCATAGAAATGCAGTCTAGATGCGTTCCGGATGCGTTTTTGCATACGCATATTTTATGCATTCCAGAAAAAAAGTAGAACATGCTGCATTTTTACTGCACAGAACTGTACTGGAACATAGCAAACTTCATCAAAACTGCACCGGAACGGAGTGTGATGGGAACTGTAAGCAAAAACATATCTGGAGTGCATTTTTGTATTTTGTAGTGTGAACTTGCCCTTAGACTAGGTTTACACCTATGCAGTTTGCGATTGATCCTTTTCTGCAGTGCGTTATGCGTTTTTGTACATGCGGTTTTGATGCGTTTTGCGGGAGGGGTTACATTTTTTTCTTATTGCTAGGCAGAATTAAAATGCAAAACTAATTTTTGGAAAAAATGTGACTTGGCCCTTACGCTAGGTTTACACCTATGTAGTTTGTGATTGATCCGTTTCTGCAGTGTGTTTTGCGTTTTTGTACATGCATTTTTGCTGCGTTTTGTGGGTTTTTTTTTTTTAATTTTGTTGTTGGTAGGCAGATTTAAAATGCAAAAAGGCTTTTTTGTAGTGTGACCTGGCCCTTACGCTAGGTTTACACCTATGCAGTTTGCGATTGAAACGTTTCTGCAGTGCATTTTGCGTTTTTGTACATGCATTTTTGATGCATTTTGCGGGGGTGTTTTTTAATTTTGTTGTTGTTGGTAGAAAGATTTAAAATGCAAAATGCATTTTTGTAGTGTGAACTTGCCCTTAGGCTAGGTTTACCCCTATGCAGTTTGCGTTTGATCCGTTTCTGCAGTGCATTTTTGTACATGCGTTTTTTATGAGTTTTGCGGGGGGGTTTTTACATTTTTTTTCTTGTTGCTAGGCAGATTTAAAACGCAAAACTTTTTGTAGTGTGCACTGGCCCTTAACATCAAGCCTGACTTTGAAATCATGCGACTTACAGTGAAGCCGATTTCAGTTGCGATTTGCAAAACATCTGACACAAATGTCTATGCAAATCGCACCAAAAGTAGTGCATGTACTAGTTTAGAAATCGGTGCTGCTCTGACCAAGACGGAACCATATCAATATGACCGCACCAATTGCGGGCAATAGGGTGTGACTTGGCATGCAAGTTGCAAGTCGCAGGGCATGCAAATCTCATGCCAAGTTGCATCCAGTGTTAACCAGGGCTTAACCTACTTTCTGTGCATTTTGGATGCAGAAAATATGCAGGAAATATCCGGTTGCCTCTTGGGGGATCAGGAAGGAATTTTTTTCCCCCGCAGGAGGAAATTGGATCATGCTTTGCTGGGTTTTTTTGCCTTCCTCTGGATCAACTGTGGGTATAGGATTATAACTTCTCACCAAATCGTGACAAAGGACTGGCTAATCTCACACCACGCTGTCACCTAACAATGCCACTCTCAGCTGCACCCTGCACAAACATTTTCCAGCTTCCACAATCTAGGTGCCAGCAACCTGAGAGCGATTGTCACTGGGTTAAGTTAATTAAACGATTAACCCTTTAAATGCCACCACTGCATTTTTACAGAGAAGGAGGAAACTCACAATATTAGCAATAACAACTATGATTTTAGAATAAACGTCTGTACACACACTGTCACCACAGACAGGTATACTCAGAGATTTGTCATATACAGTAGCACTCTTCAAGAGACAGGAATTCTTTTGTTTGCATTAATAGCCTTAGAGACAGTTTTAACACTTCAAAATAGGTTTCTTTACAGTGAGAGCTGTGAAAATGTGGAATAGACTCCCTCAAGAGTTAGTTCTGGCCAGCTCAGTGGATTGCTTTAAAAAAGGCCTGGATTCTTTCTTAGATACACAGAATATAACTGGATAAAAACATTTATAGGTAAAGTTGATCCAGGGAATATCCGATAGCCTCTAGGGGGATCAGGAAGGAATTTTGTTCCCTGCAGGAGCAAATTGGATTTTGCTTTGCTGGTTTTTTTTTGCCTTCCTCTGGATCAACTGAGGGTGTAGGATTATCATTTTTTTTAAATGGTTGAACTGGACGGACTTTTGTCTTTTTTTCAGCCAGACTAACTATGTAACTATGTAATCAAAGAAAAAAAAGCAACTTAAACACATGTAGTATGAACTGGCCCTTAATCTGCATGGCAACAAGTTGGCCCCAAAAAAACAAAACTCAAAACGCACTGCAAAACGGACAAAACGCCAATGGCATTGGTAGAACCGGGTGTATCATATAATGACTCTCCTGGAAAATAACTCCCCAGTCATTATTATATATAATAACTCCCCAGTCATTATTATATATAATAACTCTCCAGTTATTTTTATATATGAATTAACTCCCCAGTCATTTTTATATATATGAAATAATAACTCCCCAGTCATTTATATATATATATATGAAATAACTCCCCAGTCATTTTTAGATATGAAATAATAACTCCCCAGTCATTTTTATATATGTAATAATAACTCCCCAGTCATTTTTAGATATGAAATAATAACTCCCCAGTCATTTTTATATATGTAATAATAACTCCCCAGTCATTTTTATATATGTAATAATAACTCCCCAGTCATTTTTAGATATGAAATAATAACTCCCCAGTCATTTTTATATATGTAATAATAACTCCCCAGTCATTTTTAGATATGAAATAATAACTCCCCAGTCATTTTTATATATGTAATAATAACTCCCCAGTCATTTTTATATATGTAATAATAACTCCCCAGTCATTTTTAGATATGAAATAATAACTCCCCAGTCATTTTTATATATGTAATAATAACTCCCCAGTCATTTTTATATATGTAATAATAACTCCCCAGTCATTTTTAGATATGAAATAATAACTCCCCAGTCATTTTTATATATGAAATAATAACTCCCCAGTCATTTTTATATATGTAATAATTACTCCCCAGTCATTTATATATATATGAAATAATAACTCCCCAGTCATTTTTATATATGTAATAATAACTCCCCAGTCATTTTTATATATGTAATAATAACTCCCCAGTCATTTTTATATATGTAATAATAACTCCCCAGTCATTTATATATATATGAAATAATAACTCCCCAGTCATTTATATATATATGAAATAATAACTCCCCAGTCATTTTTATATATGTAATAATAACTCCCCAGTCATTTATATATATATGAAATAATAACTCTCCAGTCATTTTTATATATATGAAATAATAACTCTCCAGTCATTTTTATATATGTAATAATAACTCCCCAGTCATTTATATATATATATGAAATAATAACTCTCCAGTCATTTTTATATATGTAATAATAACTCCCCAGTCATTTATATATATATATGAAATAATAACTCTCCAGTCATTTTTATATATGTAATAATAACTCCCCAGTCATTTATATATATATATGAAATAATAACTCTCCAGTCATTTTTATATATGTAATAATAACTCCCCAGTCATTTATATATATATATGAAATAATAACTCTCCAGTCATTTTTATATATGTAATAATAACTCCCCAGTCATTTATATATATATGAAATAATAACTCTCCAGTCATTTTTATATATATGTAATAATAACTCTCTCTCTCTCTCTATTTAATAATAACTCCCCAGTCATTTTTATATATGTAATAATAACTCTCTCTATGTAATAACAACTCCCCAGTCATTTTTCTATATGATATAATCATAATAATAACACTCTATATGTAATAATAACTCCCACACAGAAAAAGGCGTAAGTTATTTAAAATAAATAAAATAAAATTTTTGAATTAAATGTTTGTTATTAAACAAATGTGAATAACGATGGTTTTTTAAATTTTTTACATTGTAGATTTTTATTAAAGTAAACAATAATTACATGAATTGGGCATTTTAAAGAATTTGGTGCTTTAAAGAATTGATCCTCTAAATAATTAATTAATGATAGCTTTCACTAATTAAAACCTGTTAACACTCTTACGTATATATTAACAGATAAGGCATATCAATTTAAGCTCTTATTTTCAACTTTTACCTCATTTAGCGTCTTCAAAACTAGGGGAGTTATTATTTCATATATAAAAATGACTAGAGAGTTATTATTTCATATATATATATAAATGACTGGGGAGTTATTAATTCATATATGTAAAAATGACTGGACAGTTATTATTTCATATATATAAAAATGACTGGGGAGTTATTATTTCATATCTAAAAATGACTGGGGAGTTATTATTTCATATATAAAAATGACTGGGGAGTTATTATTTCATATATAAAAATGACTGGGGAGTTATTATTTCATATCTAAAAATGACTGGGGAGTTATTTCATGTATAAAAATGACTGGGGAGTTATTTCATGTATAAAAATGACTGGGGAGTTATTATTTCATATCTAAGAATGACTGGGGAGTTATTTCATGTATAAAAATGACTGGGGAGTTATTTTATGTATAAAAATGACTGGGGAGTTGTTTCATGTATAAAAATGACTGGGGAGTTATTATTTCATATCTAAGAATGACTGGGGAGTTATTTCATGTATAAAAATGACTGGGGAGTTATTTTATGTATAAAAATGACTGGGGAGTTGTTTCATGTATAAAAATGACTGTGGAGTTATTTCATGTATAAAAATGACTGGGGTCCAATACAATCTCTGGCCTCTTGGCGGTGCTAGTAGTAGGTGTGCTGTATTTCTCGATTCTGGGGTGTAGATGGCGCTGTGCGTTCACAGACCGGCTCAGAGCCGCTCGTAGCATTAGTAAGCTCCATGGTACTCCCAGCAGGCACTTCCTGTTTCCTGTGTGAGCAGCTGCTGAGAGCGCGACGGGTCCGGTGGGGAGGAGAAGGTGAGGAGGCGAGGGACAGGGGGCGGAGGGACCGGAGAGGTGGCGGCGGGGCGGGTATAAGGGCGCGCCTTCGTTGTAAGGCTCTAGAATGGACAGTGCCCTCTTGTACAGTCGGTGCTGTGCGCTTGTGGTCTCTTCTCATTGTAGTGACAATCCCGGAGTGGTGGAGGAGCAGTGCTGGGCTCCGGGCACATCTGCCGCCCCCAGCCCTGCATCCATATATCATTGTTTGTGAGCTCCGCACTGCCCCCATTGCACTGTGGTGGCCGGGCAGCAGAGCTCTCTAGTACGCAGTGTCCTCAGCAGGGCAGCCGTACCCCGGGGGCTGATGGGGTGTGTTCATCCTGCTCAGGGGAACACTTGCAGCCTTCTGCTCCTGTCTCCTATGAAGAGTCATCAGAGCTTTCCTTCTACAGTCCGAGGGTGCTGCTCATAAAGGTAGAGCTGTGCCATCCATGATCTGGTATGACAGACACAAAGGCTTGTTAGTAAACATGTATATTGTAGGGCTGGGGAGCAGTGCTACCCTGGAAGGTGGGACACCACTGATCTCTAAGTGTGTTCATTATGTGTAATTACAAGGCAGCCTTTCTTCCCCAGACGCTTTGATTGGATTCTATGTCCTTTCATGTCACACCAGTGTGTTCTCTAGCACTTTACAGCCATCCTCAAACCCCATCAGTCCGCCCACAAAGGATTCTGCAGCCAATCACAGCCTTAGATGCGCTTATGTTAAGGTGGAACTCCAGCCAAACATTGTTTTCTAGTTTGAGGGCTCTTTCACACTATGGTGCAGAACCGGCCGTTTTTCTGCACCGGCACAGCAAAATCAATTGTTCTCCTATGTGCCCTGTTCACACCACAACACTGGTGTCGTGTGCAGAATTTTTCTGTTCATCTGCAACGTTTATAAAACTAATTGGAGCGCGATCTCTGCAAGTGAAATCTGCCCATCAGTTTTTCTGCAGGTATCGTGGGAATGAGGCCTTAAAGGATAAGTTTACCTGTAGTACAAACAAACAAGTGCCCCAATCTGTAACTGGCCTTTGCAGCAAGGAGCACATGGAAGGGCGACACATGTCAAACAGTGACACATGTCAAACAGCCACAACAAAGAAAAATCCAAAGCTTGACTTACCGGCCAGCCTGCAACAAAGCAAATTGTCCTGACAGTTCACATAAAAAAAAAAATATGTTTAGTATGCGCACATTTGCAAACACATGCGTAAGCTGCAAAGTATACAACGTGGCACCCCTGTGTTATCTGCAGTCCTAACTAGGGATTCACCAATACCGCTTTTTTGATCGGCAATACTTTTGGTCAAATACTTGCCGATACCAATTACTGACACTTTCCAGTGCAATTTGTGTCTATACGAAATGTATGGATGCAAATTGCACTGCAAAGAATGGAATGCGATCTGAACAGGAATGCTTTACAATTCCTGTCCAAATTGCATGCGGTTTCCCTACACTCCTGTGTGAACCACCCAGGCTTGTCAAAGCCCGAGTACACACAGGAGCAGTGTGGGAAACCTCCCTGTGGCTTCGGATTTTACACACTTCCCAGACTCCTCCAACCCCCCCCCCCCCCCCCATCCTGGTACCCTAGGCACAAGGACTGCCAGCCAGCATGGTCTAAAGATGGGACCCCTGTCCCTAGAGAAGATGGGGTGGTGTATGGAGGAGATGAGGTTATCTCACTCACCCAGTAGAAGCATCAAGTTGTTGGAGTGCAGGTACTGGATTTGGCCGGCCGGCATGGCCTGGCTGTGCCACCACATTGTGTCCCTTGTAGCCAGTGAGGAGGTTGGCACCTAGCTGGAGCTGTCACCTGTCGCTGGAGCTCCTTCCTGCAGCACAGACACAGAAATCAGCACAAGAGGCTGCATCCTCTCCTCCATGTATTCTCCGGTGGACTCTTTTGTGAAGGGGGTAGCGGGGGGCTGGAACACGAGCCTGCAGTGTACTTTGAGTGTCATCCCTGCAAGGAGAGGTCTGGGAATATGAAATCCCTGCGCTTTCTCTCGTCTCCTTGCAGGGATGACAGTACAGGCTAGACGGCTTCTGATTGGTTAGTACCGTGACTGACTAATCAGATGCCATCTAGCCCATATTGTCATCCCTGCACTGAGAGGAGAGAGAGCACAGACCTCTCCTTGCAGGGATGACACTCAGAGAGGAGACTGCAGGCTTGTGTTCCAGCCCCCTTCACAAACAGATGTCCACCGGAGAATACATGGAGAGGAGGATGCAGCCTCCTGTGCTGATCACCATGTCTGTTCTGTGACAGCATGGATCTGTGACAGGCTTCCCGTACTTCTCCTGTTTGAACTCTATGACAAGCCTGGGTTCACACAGGAGCAGTGGGGAAAACGCATGCAATTTGGACAGGAATCATATCGCATTCCTGTTCAAATCGCATGCCATTCTTTGTGGTGCAATTTGCGTCCATTGACTCAAATCGCATCACAAAGTATCGGTTTCAGGTATCGGCAGTATTTTCACGAGTACTCATGCAAATACTTAGTATAGGCACCAGTATCGGTGCATCTCTAGTCCTAACTATGAATTTTGAGATCCTCCCTAGTAGGAGCACATGAATAATAATGGATATATTGAGGGCAGGTATGCCTGGAGGGAGCCCCCCTCCTTAAAGGATAAGTTCACCTTTTTCTAAACATGTTACACCCATATTTGGGGTGTAAGATGTTATGATCAGACCGGCCCCTGCTTTGACAGCTAGCAGGGGGTTTTCTTCCCCCTTGCTAATTGCCAAATTAAAAAAACAACGTGGCTGAGTGGGGCTGCGCCTGCCCAGCCTTTTCACTGTGTTCTATGAATGAGAAATTACAAGACCCGAAAGCCTTAGCAGCTGACGGCTTGAAGATCTCATATAGAGTGACATGGTAGTTTATGGAGTCTTCCTGTCAGTACATCTCTTACAGACAAGCAGATATACTTACAGATCTGCAGGAGACCTGCATGGCACCAGTGATCTGCTGATTGTTGGTGTAATGGTTTACAGGCTCCTGCAGACAAATATAAAATATGCAAATTTTTTTACCTGCAAAAAAAATGTGTATTTATCATCATTTGTATAAAGGCGAACTTATCCTTTTAAAGGCATAGGGACGCACTGGACACCCAGCAAATAGCAAAATGGCAGCATAGGTGTCCAATGCACCCCCCTCACCAAGTACCAATGGTACAAACAAATGGCAACTGCCCCAACCTATAACTGGTCTTCGCAGCAAGAAGCACATGGAACAGTGATGCATGTCAAACGTTCACCTTAGTAACATGTTACATTCGTATTCATGTTACTAAAGCATCTGCCAGCACCCTGACATGATCCCCCATTGTGTCATTGGGTGGGGGATTTTCTCCCCACACCCGCTGTCAATTCAAATACAGTGTGGCCGTGCGGAGCTTTGTCCACACAACCGGAGTTCTGTGAATGGCAGACAGCTTGTAGTTCTCAGTGAACTGTGATGGCACTGGTGAGCACTCTCATAGTTCATTGATTCTTCCTGGACTTCAACAACTGTCTGCTTGTACTGGAGGTGCGGGCAGACAGCTGACTGAGAGTTTGCCGGAGCCTGGCATTGCACACGATTGTGGGTACAATGCTTTACAGACTGCAGAGTAGAAAATAGTAAATGTACTTTTTTTTTATTTTTTTTACATGCATTTAATATTTTATTCTTACTTTTTTTTATTTTTACAAAAGGTGAACTTAGCCTTTAAACAGAGTGGAGTGGGGTAGAACTTGTTGGGTTTTTATTGGTATGACCTCACTGGGGACAGTTTCTGTAAACCATTGCCACCCTAACAGAGCAATTCCAGAATTTTACCTCTGTCTCCGAACAGAAGGTGTGGGTAGATCATACAGCCTGTTTTGATAAAAGCTGTCAGAAGATTAGTTTTTTCCTTCTTTGGGGGAGATTTGTACTCCCTCCATGAAGGAAGGCAGGCTGCAATAAGAATCTGACACCAGCTGTATGGCATTCCCCTTTAACCGTTTGCCTTCCGAGGCAATTTTGACATTTCTCACATGTAAAAATATCTCTTTTTTTTCGGCTAGAATGTTATTTAGAACCCGCCACGTTATATAGTTTCTGAAAGTGAAGGCCCTGAAAAATAAAATGGTGGTTGCGATTTTTTTTTTTTTTTTTTTTTTTTTTTTTTTTATGCCACACAGTATTTGCACAACCGTTTTCTAAATGCAAATTATCAGGAAAAAATACACTTTAATAAATTTTATCAGGAAAAACTACATTTTAATAAGTTTTAGTGCACACAGACACCATATTATACAAATTTTTGGGAAAATATTAAAGATGATGTTACCCTGAGTAAATATATACCAAACGTGTTGCACTTTAAATTTACACAAACCCGTGGAATGGCAACAAACTATGGTACAATAAAATATCATCCATAGACAACATTTAAAAAGCTTTTACAGGTTACGAGTTTCGAGCTAAACGGGAGGTCTGGCATTAGAATTATTGCTCTCTCTCTCACATTTGTGGCGATGCATCACATGTGGTGCGGTTGTCGTTTACATATGCATGTGGGACCTATTTGCACGGGGGGATGAGGGTGCTGTAGTTGAACTATAAATATGAGCAATTAAAGTTCCTATTGCTACTATGCTGCCTGAAACATTGTTGTTGTCATGCAGACTTGTCAGTTCAGAGTACTTCAGAACATCATGTTTTATGTTTGGGCAACAGTGCACGTGATTATCCCCTTTTTTATTTGATTTGGTATTTATATATTCACCGGCCTCTTTATCAAGTGCACCTGTTTAATTGCTTGGTAACACAAATTGCTAATCAGCCAATTACATGGCAACAACTCAGTGCATCTAGATGTGAAGATGACTTGCTGAAGTTCAAACCAAGCATCGGAATGGGGAAGAAAGGGGATTTAACTGACCTTTACCTTGGCATGGTTGTTGGTGCCAGATGGGCTGGTCTGAGTATTTAAAAAAACTGTTGATGTACTGGGATTTTCACGCACAACCATCTCTAGGGTTTACAGAGAATGGTCGGAAAAATAGAAAATATTGTGTGAGCGGTAGTTGTGTGGACAAAAATGCCTTGTTGATGTCAGAGAAGCATGGACAGACTGGTTCAAGATGATAGGCAACAGTAACTCAAATAATCTCTCGTTACAACCAAGATATGCAGAATACCTTCTCTGAACGCACAACACGTCGAACCTTGAAGCAGATGGGCTACAGCAGCAGCAGACCACTCCGGGTGCCACTCCTGTCAGCTAAGAGCGGGAAACTGAGGCTACAACTTGCACAGGCTCACCAGAATTGGACAACAGAAGACTGGAAAAACGCTGCCTGTGTGATACGTCTCTATTTCAGCTGCAACATTCAGATGGTAGGGTCAGAATGTGGTGTAAACATGAAAGCATGGATCCATCCTGCCTTGTATCAATGGTTCAGGGTGGTGTAATGGTGTGGGGAATATTTTCTTGGCACACTTTGGGCCCCTTAGTATTAATTGAGCATTGTTTAAATGCCACGTCCTACCTGAGTACTGTTGCTGACCAAGTCCATCCCTTTATGACTACAGTGTGCCCATCTTCTGATGGCTACTTCCAGCAGGATAATGCACCATGTCACAAAGCTCAAATCATCTCAAACTGGTTTCTTGAACATGACAATGAGTTCACTGTATTCCAGTGGCCTCCATAGTCACCAGATCTTAATCCAATAGGGCACCTTTGGGATGTGGTGGAATGGGAGATTTGCATCATGAATGTGCAGCCGACAAATCTGCAGCAACTGCGTGATGGTGTCATGTCAATATGGACCAAAATCTCTGAGGAATGCTTCCAACACCTTGTTAAATCTATGCCATGAAGAATTAAAGCAGTACTGAAGGCAAAAGGGGGTCCAACCTGGTACTAGCAAGGTTTACCTTTTAAAGTGAGCCTTGACTGTATATAAAATTTGTATCAAGCTGGCAGTCTCTGAACTGACAGAATTTGTTTGGTGACCATCTGTGTTTTACAGACCACACTTTAGATAGAAATAACAGTTATAGTAGTTGTTTACATATAATCAGTGCTTAAAGTAGAACTAAAAGTGATTGTAAGAGTTTATTTTATTAAAATAACAAACATGTCATACTTACCTGCTCTGTGCAATGGTTTTGCACAGAGCAGCCCTGATCCTCCTCTTTTCGTGCTCCTCACTGGTGCTCCCGGCTCAACCCGTGTACCCGCATAGCAAGCCGTTTGCTATTGAGGCAGTTGTGTGCTCTCTACCAAGCTGTGCTCTGTCCATAAAACACACAGAGCTGGGCTTTGTCCCACCCCCTGCTCCCTCAACACTGTCTCTGATTGGTAGCGAGAAGCAAGGGCTCCTGCTACTCTATCTGAGCCAGTGAGGCGCAAATGAGTCGAGACAGCCTCGCCTCTCGTGCAGATTGGGCTCATTTAGGTATTTATTGGGGGCTGCGGGGGAGCTGCATGCAGCAGGTTTTTACCTTACTGCATATAATGCTTCTTTTTTTTTTTTTTTTTTTTTTTTTTTTTTTTTCCATTTTGCAGAAAAGGAAGGTTATAACTGCTAACTTTTTTAATATATATTTTGCCATCTTTGTCCCAGTAGGGAGATTTACCCTTGCTTTCTGTCCCATGGCCAAAACAGGGTGAGAGGAAATCCCTTGGGGACCAGGACTAGTGTCCCCAATGAAAGATTTCCCCTGTATTACTTTATTTCCTGGGACAACCTAACATCTTGGATTTTCTTTTATTTTTACTTTTAGTGATCATGGTAAACAGGACAAATGGAAAGGGTGAATCTCCCTCATGGGGGCACAGACAGTATTACAAACCTAATAGGTGTTCTAATCCATCTCCACTCTGTCCAAAACTAAAAAAAACTTTTGCTTTTAGTTATACTTTATTACAAAGTGGCTGGGGGTCAGGTGTTATTTCTCCTTGCTCAGTATGGGCTACTGCTCTTTGCTTTTTTTTTTTGTTAACCACTTCCCGCCTGAGGTACACATATATGCAGACTCTCAGCGGGTAGTCTTTAACACCAAGTGGCCGCATATATGCGTCCCTATTTAAACACATTACTGTGCTAAAAGCATGCTCCTTGCGCATTCCCAGCACAATAACCGGCTGGTACCGGAAAGCTTGCGATGCATACTTGCAATCAGAAGCTGTCCAATCATGTGTCTGCCAATCACAGTGGTCACGTGATCAGAATGCCCTCCTCTGCCTCCCAGCATTTGGAACCTCTTAAAGAGGAACTTAACCCATAACAACTTGATAAAAAATAATGTTCTTTAGCAAGGAACATTCATTTCATTTCACATTCATAATTATGCTACCAAAATTAGTGTGTGCTGTAAATTGCCTCCAGCATTTCTTGTTTTTTTTTTTCTTGCTGGAGGCTGCCATTTTGCTGAAGCCCACAGCCCCTGAACAGCAGTAAATCAAAGCAGAACTAAATCCATTGATTTAACTGTTTTAAAAAAAAGTTACATTCCTGGAATTCTGGGATTACTGTCACCTTTGTTTGTGTCCTCTACCACACTGTTAAACCAGCAAATGGCTGGAGTCATAACTGATCACATGTGCAGCACCATGGCAGTTGCAGATCTAACAGAAGCAGCTTCCTTGGCTGTAGGTCCTCGTGCATAAAAACTGACATCTCTGCACCATGGAGTGAATGAGCCCTAAAGGATAGGAGGGTTTAATTCTGCTTTAAGACCGCCAGCAGATCAGCTTCTGCAGTGCCTAAAAGTGCTTACAATTGAGAGCAACTGAGCTTGTGCAGAGCAGGGTTGGACAGCGCATTACTGGACTTTAAACAGCAGAGGCACTTATTTTTAATGTTTTACATAGCTATAACTGCACAAGGGGCCAGCACAAAGTGATCTAGCAGGACTTCATTTTCTGACTAAACTTCCACTTTAAAGTGGAGCTCCAGGCAAATGGCTAAATGCAGTTTATGTGCACATTTACTGTTGCGTGCCAAAAGAATTCTAATTTTTTGTAATCACTCTGATGCTTCCTAGTTTAGTATTTCTGCTTCCTGGGTCAGCTTATGCAGGCCATGGACTGTTTGTTTATCGGCCGATTTTTCGTCCGAAAGAATAATCGTCCGATTTTCGCACTGTTAGTAGGGCAATGGCATCAGCTGATTTTCGCAGTTCCTCCTCAATTCGTTTATCGCTCATGCTGGAAAATTTGTGAAAAATGGCCGATTTTCAAAATCATTGGTTTACAGAACAAACAATGTTTAGTTTTTCGGACGTCTAAAACAGTCTATGGCCTGCATTAGTTCCTGGATGGTGTTGATAGTGCCGAGGAAGCTGGATGTGGAGATGTATCATAGGAAGCTGAGTTGCTTAACCGCCTCCCGCCCGCCAAGTAAGGAAATGGTGGACAGGTGGTGGTTCGCTGGTTCTGGGAGGTGACGGCTGACAGCTCGTGAGGAGAGCTGGTAATTGGCATTCCTCAGAGGGGACATCTACACTGATCATCGGGGCACTGATGGTCTGTGCCCCGATGATCAGTGTGGCCCCATCAGTGCCACCTGTCAGTGCCCATCAATTGCCACCTGTCAGTGCCCATCAGTTCACAGCAATGCCACATATCCGTGCCTAGCATTGCACATCAGTGCCACATATCAGTGCCCATCTGAGCTGCCTTTCAGTGCCATCAGTGCCAGTCAGTGCTGCCTAACAGTGCCAGTCAGTGCTGCCAGTCAGTGCCATATATGAGTACTGTCTTTCAGTGCCCATCAGTGATGTCTGCCAATGCCCACCGGTGATGCCTGTCAGTGCCTCCTCACCAATGCTGCTTATCAGTGCCCATCACTGCAGACTCATTAGCACACATCAGTGAAGGAGAAAAATTACTCATTTATAAACTCTTATAACAGAAACTAAGTTTTTTTTTCAAAATTTTCAGTTGTTTTTTGTTTGTTTAGCAAAAAATAAAAAGCCCATAGGTGATTAAATACCACCAAAAGAAAGCTCTGTCTAAAAAAAATCATAAAAATGTCATATGGGTACAATGTTGCATGACCGCGCAATTTGTCATTCAAAGTGTGACAGCATTGAAAATTGGCCTGGGCAGGAAGGGGGTGAAAGTGCCCGGTAGACAAATGGTTAATCAGGAGTTTTATGTATCACCTATCTGCCAGTGCAGAGTGGAAATCAGAAGAATGTCAGTACAGAATTTGCAAATCTTTTGGCAGATAAAGCAGTAAACATAAATGTTACAACTGTATATTAGTTTGCCTAGCATTTTGCTTTCACAAAAGACCATAATGTTGGCATGCAGTCTTCATTTTGGTTATTGCCATTTTTAGCTATAATTAAAGCCTAAGGCCATATTTAGAAAGTAATGTGTAATATGCTCCAGTACCTGACCCCCAATTCCCCCATCCCCTTGACAGCGGGTAGGGGTCGTTCTCCCCTGCACCCGTTGTCATTTCAAACTGGGGCTCAGTGGCATCATTCATTCTAAGCAATCTGTGAATAGATAAACTACACAGCAGCAGCTGGCTTCTACTTTTCTGAGCACCGTCGTATTTCATTGACATTTCCTCTAGCTTTCTAACAGCCCATACAGAGGTACAGGCAGGAAAGCTGGAGTAAGTGTCTGAAGCAGCCTGACTTTACACCCACGATCCACTGATAATGGTGGAGAGGCAGGCCAATGACATCCTGTTCTCCACCTCAGCCAGTCCGAGAAAGCCTTGTATTCATTTATAAAATAGCTTCCTGTGGATGGTTGGGCAGCTCTAAGGCTCAGTTTACACTGCTGCAACTTGGGATCCTACTTGTGAGACCCCAAGTTGCATGACATGGGAAATCCCATGTTAGTCAATGAGAGCTGTCTTAATTAGCACTACTGAAGTCGCTCTGACTTTAGAAAAGGTTCATGTACTACTTCAAGGTGACATCTATCCGACTTGTGCCCATAGACTTTAATAGAAGTGAAGGGTATAGCTCATTTGGACCAGCTTGCTCCAAACAAACTAATTTAAACTGACCAAAAGCTGAACTTAGGTTTTAATACAACACACCACAACACAGTACTGTGCTTTAGTGCGTTGGGGTACCATTTAAAATAAATTGCACTGCTACTCTCCCTCAAAACATGCTAAAGATGTTCCAGTGCATAACCACAATGCACAGGTCTAAAAGGTTCCATAAGAATTTGCACAGAATTTCTTATCGTAAGGCTTACAGTGTATATAAGAAAATGATTGTGCAAATGCTATTCTTTCACTGTCCCCACTCTTTAATGTAAAAGCCCCCATCCACCAAAAACAGAGCTGTGCCTACCAAAAAATAGGATGTACCTGTGCAGCACGATCTTCCCCGCATGTCTCCCAGTCTCAGAAGCAGCACTGAGACAGCAGCAGCTCCTCCACCATGGCAGGCTACATAGCAGCAGCAGCAGCAGCAGCAGCGCATTGGTTAATGATTCACAACAGGCAAGGGGAGACTTTGAATAGGCCACCCGCGCCATGCTACTCAGACATCACAGGTGTCCGAGTTCAGAATCATCTGTCTCGGAGGCTGCACATGTGCAGTGTGTTTTAACCAGAAGCAGGGACGTTTGTACTGGCACTTGCTCCAGTTTGGACAGTTATGGATGGGAGCAAAACGCTACTTTTTTGGACCCCCCTAACTCCCCCTTATCTACGCCCCTGGTCTGATGTCCTTATTTGTGTATGTGTTCCAGGTAATTAATACAAAGTATTGAAACAAGATGGTCAGCATGACAAACAGGCACCTGGAATTACAGAATGAGAAGTAGTAATAGTAACCTCTATATTACTGTTTGTACAAAAATCAGAAATGCAAATAAGGTAATTGTAAATGAAGAATTGCATATAGTTTGGCCCTTTGGTGGTCATTGGTCTCAGAATGGGTTAAGATTGGTCATTTTGGTGTAGTCCATTTAGCAATAGTGTGCTGGACTAGAGTGTTGTGCGGTGTTCGATGTAAACAAAGAACATTGATATTTATTCCAAGAAAAGGTAGTTTTCTTATCTGTTTCCTTAGGGAGTTTCTCCAGGAAAGAATTAAACTCCTTATTCTTAAAGTGGGGGGTGTTCAGTGACTTACAGCTTTCAGCTCATTAACGCCCACCAGAGAGCCCTGACTGGCCCTGGTGGGACAGGCGACTTGTAAGGGGACTTGCTGCCATGGATACCTATTTAGGTAAGTATTTACTAAAAAATAAAATGTTCGCTTTCAGTAAAATGTCCCTTTAAGTTAATTAGGACATGACAGATGTGCCCACTATTGTCTGTGAGTATAAGATTACAATAAGCCAATGTTTTTCAGACTTCTAATTCTCTCTGTGTTCTTCCACAACAAAAACATTTAACTATAATAACGATATCCGGCAAATTACACTGACAAGATCTATTGTTGTACTTGCTTTAATGCTCCAGTGCATCATTCTTTTTAGTTCAATGAAACTGTAGAAAATACTTTGCCTATCATACCTTATCATTCATCCCTTACAAAAGAAAAATAATTGTTAAGCAGAATTATGAATTTTTCTACCTCTAGAAAGCTGATTTTCCTAGATTAATCCGAGGGAAACATATTCTTGTAATTTGGCTGGATTTGGATCCGTGCAGTCTGTTGTGCATACATCCTAATATGCATTAACACTAACACGCAGTAATGGACTTTACCGCAGCTCACAGTAATGTGCAAACATGGTTCATTGCAGCACCATTGATTTTGCTAGTGAGTACTGTAAATGCAATGTATGTACATATGTTCACTAATCTTTGTGTTTGCTGTAATTAATTTGCTGTTTTGTTTGATCTTTTTTCTCTCGGATATTGACTAGGCAAGTAAAAAAAAAATCCATTTACGAATAACCATACATGTGCCTGTGTGTGGCCCTCATGCATCTTTTTTTTATTTTTTCATAGTATTCAGAAGTTGATTAGAAATATCTAATATCCTTCTGTGTGGAATTTTCCCTGTGCAGAAGCATTCATACATGGCCAAATCTGTAAGGGTAGATTTAGATGTGCAACGAAATCTCCTTTGCCTCTGTAGCCTGATCTGCGTTAGGATCGTGCTCCAGAGGCTACTGACAGGTGGTGAGGAAACAATGCAACACCTCCTCACCACCTTTTTTTAACCCCATTTCAGCTGACAATCACACTGCAACTGTTTGTGGCGCTTCCCCATTGACTTGCATGTGTAGCATTGGGTCAACACTGCCGCTTGCAAAGCATTGCGGCTGTAGAGTGAAAACATCTCTGTCTGCTGCCTATTACAGCTTAAGAAATGGCAGTTGGTGGGCGGCAAAAACGTGGCTCAACAGCACAATTTTGCTGCCCTCCAACTGCTAGTCTAAATGAGTCCTAAAGGTGTTGCCAAAAGTTGAGACTCCTAACCTGGTCAGTGTGTGGCCAGCTTTAAATGATAGGAACTGTCCATATTAAACAATATTAAAAATGTCTTATCAGTAAAGAATATACACTCACCAGCCACTATATTAGGTACACCATGCTACTGCCAAGAAAATATCCCCCACACCATTACACTACCACCACCAGCCTGAACCGTTGATACAACGCAGGATGGATCCATGCTGTCATGTTTATGCCAAATTCTGACCCATCTGACTGTCACAGCAACCGGTCTATCCATGTTTCTCTAACATCAACAAGGCATTTTCGGCCACACAACTGCCGCTCACTGAATATTTTCTCTTTTTCGGACCATTCTCTGTAAACCTTAGAGATGTTTGTGTGTGAAAATCCCAGTAGATCAGCAGTTTTTGAACTACTCAGACCAGCCCGTCTGGCACCAATAACCATGTCACGTTCAAAGTCACTTAAATCTTTCTTCTCTATTCTGATGCTCGGTATGAACTTTAGCATGTCGTCTTCACCATGTTTAGATTCCTAAATGCATTGAATTGCTGCCGTGTAATTGACTGATTAGCAATTTGTGTTACCAAGCAATTGAACAGGTGTGCCTAATAAACTGGCCGGTGAGGGTATGTTATTTATTTGTGAATGAAAGCAACAGACAGTTTTGTGGATAAAGGTCCCAAAGGGCATTGCAAGCTGCTGGACGACATGATTGTTATTCTGAGCATACCCATCAATTAAGCCAGGTGTGCAAAATTCCAATCCCTTGGGGTAGAAATAGCTTTGGGGATATGAATATCTGTAGTTCAGCAGCTGCCTGCTGGATTTCTGAATACTTGTTAATGCGGTTTCCTGCAGTAAGTCATCTTTAATATTTGTGGCTTATATCATTCATTTCAATTGAATACATTTCTTTTAGCATCTATCATTGACCTTATTTGTTAACCGTGGGTGGTCAGTTAAATTTATAATTCAGTTCAATCTAGGTGGCTCTTTTAAAAGCTGTAGCAATATCTGCTTTTTCAGTTGTACCTACAAGTAAGCTTACCTGTAGGTATAGTGAATATCTCCTAAACATGCACCATTTAGGAGATATTCACATCAGTAGCAGCTGGTGATGTCACTGGTGCATGTCGATTGGACTACACTCTGAATGGATAGGATGCTCGTGCGTGGGAATGACATCGTGGCTCAGCCATTAAAGCGGCCGGAGCCCCCGAACTCAGAATGAAGACCATGTAAAGATGGAAGCCCTGTCAGTGGTGACAGTGTGCTGCTGAAGGGATCCATTTCACAGGTAAGTCTTTCATAATGTGCTAGTATGCAATGCATACGAACACATTATGACATTAACTTGCAGGGGGACTTTTTTTTTTTTTTTTTGGACTGCTTTAAGAAATTCAGTACAGGAAATTTCCACTGGATTCTGGTATTTGCCATAGCTTAAATTTGTTTGTTTTTCTTGTTTGTAATTAACTTCTTGTACTTGATAGTGAAATTAATGATTCTTCATCTGTTTCTAGTAGGTTTCTAAGATCAGAACCATGGACAAACACAAAGTGAAGAGACAACGTCTGGACCGAATCTGTGATGGTTAGAAAATGATTTATAATTTGTTGTCTTTAATATTGTTCTATTGTGTAGTATCATATTTCACTCTTTAAAGTAATACTAAATGCTCCAATTTTTTTTTCTGTTTTTTGAATCACAAACATGTTATCCTTACCTGCTCTGTGCACTGGTTTTGCACAGAGCAGCCCAGATCCTTCTCCTCTTTGGTCCCCTGCTGGCACTTCTGGGCCTCCCCCCCCCTGCCGAGTGCCCCCATAGCAAGCCACTTGCTTTGGGCACTTGTACCTGCTTGCTGCCAAGCTGCGCTCTCAGGGGTGTGGAAATTTTTTTTTTTTAAAAAAACTACTTGTCCAGGGACTATATCGGTTTCCGAATCTACTTGTATCTCATGACAATCTACTTGTCTTGATTAAAAATAAATACATTTTAACCAAAACCTTATTTAAATCTGAGATGCTTTTTAGAATGTCTGGGGCTTTCAAAAACAAAAGGGGCTTTATGGCAACTTAAATGTTTAATATTTTTAGCATTGCGCTGTTTATCCTCTCCTTACCTCCCTGCCTGTCTCCAGCACCGCACCCGGTGTCTAGAAACCTTGCAGTATAATGAGCACCGATTGGGTGCTCATAAGGAAAAGGGAGTGTCGGGCTTATCCTTTATTCCTTTCGCTGCCAGAGCTGTTTCTGCATGTTTAAAAAATCTTGTAAGGCCTGAAGATTACTCATAACCCCCAAACATTATTTATGTTCTGAAATCAGTGAACCTAGAGAATAAAATAGTGGTAGTTCCAGTTTTTTATGTCGCACGATATTACTGCAAAATTTCAGTTAAAAATTCACTTAAGTTAATTTTATGGCACAAAAAAGCAATAAATTATCCAATTTTTTTGTAAAGGTGAGGTTACATCAAGTAAATAGATATCCAACATGTCAAAATTTGCGTGTGCTCATGAAATGGCAACAAACTTTAGTACCCTATATTTTCTATAGGTGAAGCTTTTAAAGCCCCTAATAGGTCATCCTTTTAGCATTACAGAGGAGGTCTGGTGCTAGAATTATTGCTCTCATTCTGGCATGTTCAGCGATATGTAACGTGTATCGCAATTGTCGCTTTCATGTGTAGGCGCCCTAGTGTGTCATTTTTGTATGTGCATACATATATGTGGGGGGGGGGGGTTATGAGCTTTCGTGTAACTTTAATTTTTTAAAAAAAAAATTTTTATCACATGGACAAAAAGTCATCTATGTGTTGATTTTTTTTTTTTTTTGGTGACAGGTTCTCTTTATTTAGACATCCAGGATGTCTCCCCTGTACTCTGCTGGATGTAATGCAGTGCACATCGCACTGCATTGCATTCTTTCCTGGCCTCGATGGCCAGGAAATCTGTCAACGGGGACCCATAAGTGACGTCACAGCACTTCCGGGTCAGGACAAGAAGGGGAGGGGAGTGGATGTGCCAACTTTCCTCCCTCCCCTATACCCACTGGTACCCACTGAATTGGTCCCGGGCCCACAGATGGGAAAGTGGAGCCCGCGAGACATAGGGGACGGGGGAGTGGAGGCTGGCACCATAGTGGGCTGTGTGGAAGCAGCCGCTCAAATGCTTCCACCTGACAGATGAGCCCTGCTGCTTACCCGCAGCAGGGCTAAAGGTTAAAAAAAACTACCTGCCCAGCGCCCGGAACTACATGTCGCGGGCATCGGGCGATATAAATTGAACATCCCTGGTTCTGTGTTTTCATAAAGACACACAGAACATGGCTCAGCCCCACCCACCAGTTCCTCCTCACTGGTTCTGATTGACCAATGGCTCCCGCTGCTGTGTCTGAGTCAATGAGGAGGCAGAGAGCTAGGACAGCAGCAGCTGTAATGCACATCGCTGGATATTGATCGGGCTGAGGTATGTGTTTAGGGGGGTTGGGGGAAAGCTGCATACTGAAGGTTTTTTCTTTTTTTCATGAAGGTAAAAAAACCTTCAGCCTTTACAACCACTTTAAGTTCAAATCTAGCCTAAATGTTTTTGTTTTGAATAGAGAGGGAATAGGTTAGAACTTCTGTCAGATTATCACTGCCAGTGAGCCTGTTGGATAGATCATCTTTTTTTTTAAATCCGTTACACCAGAAAGACAAAGCCAACAAAATAAGTCTCAAATAGGTTCTACCTTTGTTATATTCTAAAGAAAGAAATGTTGCTATCTTTGTCCCCCATTAACTATGTTCCATAAAAGGACGTACCTGTATGTCCTTGGGTTTAAGTGGGTATACCACCAATTTTCTGCCAGGAGGTTTTTTTTTTTTTTTTTTGTAAAAGTGATTCAATCCCCCTCCTTTCTGCCGTTGTTCTCGGACTCTCCCATCCCCCCCATTCCCCAAACTTCTTGTATGAACCTGGAAGCAATAGGCATTTCATCACTTCATATTTCAGTTGTTTGTTTGCTAGCCAATAAACCACTGCGCAAATATCGTGTGACAAAATAATTGCAACCACAACCATTTCATTCTCCATGGCCTTTGCTTTTTTGTTTGATATTCAGCAATATATAATGTTTGGGGTTCTAAGTAACATTCTAGCAAATAATTTTGGTTTTCTCATGCATGTAAAAAATGTCAGAATTTCCTTGTGCAGCAATTGGTTAATAAGATTTCCATTGTTTCCTGTTATTCTCAATCCCTGTCAATGGCATAGGAATGAGGAAAATTATTCCCAGTTGGGACAGAGCAAAATTTTTTAAATAAAACTCTATGGAACAAAAACTGTTTGTCAATTTAGGATGCCTTTTATGGCCTTTCCTTGATAAAATACTAGTTTCATTTCTATCCATCCTAACCAGTGGCTTTAATACTTTGAAATCTAGAACAAATATGCTTTTTTTATGTTCATCATATGAGTACTTGTATTGGTTCAGTTATTCTGAATGTAAAGTAAGTTCCTGGTATTTATAGAATAAGTAACACTATATTGCTGGTATGGCAGGTTCTCCTTAAAAGTAAAAAAAAAACTAAAAACTTGACGGCCCCTTTGTTCCTACCAAAGAAAATCATGCTTTTAAATAGGAAAAAAGTTAAAGCGAAGCTCCAGCTGTGTTTGTGTTTATTAAGTCAGCAGCTACAAGAATTGTAGCTGCTGACTTTTAATAAACACACACTTACCTGTCCCAGGGTCCAGCAATGTACTCATCCGCACCATTCCTTCTCCCCTTCTCTCCTCCACGGTGCCAGTACCTCTACTGTGTGCACCAGGCTGTGACAGCTTGCAGCTTCATAGCCTGGTGCCCATTGCGCATGCACGAGTCGCGCTGCGCCTCGTAATTGGTCCGGCAGTGTTCTGGGACCTGTGAAAGTGCCTGTAGGGAAAGAGTGGCCGAATTTCCGGCTCACTGGTCAGCGGCGAACTGAGTCGGAAGTGGGAGCAGGTATCCGTCAAAAACAGGTATTCGCTCCCCCCCAAAAGGTGCCAAATGTGGTGGGGAGGGAGGCAAATAAGGGGAGCTTCCGCTTTTGAGTGGAACTCCACTTTAAGGTATAACTAAAGGCAAAACCTGTTTTTTTTTTTTTTTGTTTTTTAGTTTTGGATAGAGTGGAGAGGGATTAGAACACTTGTCGGTTTTTTATTGCTGTCTGTTCCCGTTAGTGAGATTCACCCTCTCTTGTTTGTCCTACTTACCATCATATCATTGAACGTGAATGTAAAGGCAAACCAAAATTTTGGGTTGTCCCAAGAAAAATAATAGAGGGGAAATCTTCCAATGGGGCACTAGTTCTGGGGGCACCCAAGATATTCTCTTAATTTGCAGGGATTTCCTCACACTTCCTGTTTTGGCTATGGGACAGTAAGTGGTGGTAAATATCCTGAATTCTCAAAAATGGTGAAAATAAACCTTACAGATGTATCCAAAAAAAAAATTTGCCTATAATTCTACTTGAATAGGAAGGTGGACACATATAAAGCCAGGATTAGAGGTTCTAGGCCTGTAAAGGAATAAAGTCTAATCTGCTTTATTTCTATGGGAAAGCAATAAAGGAAAATTAGAAATTATCTTCCTGCATAGAGCTAATAAATAACAATTGTTTTGTAAGTTTTACATTGCGTTTTTTGTGAAATGGTGAGAATTGAAGGTACGCAAAACTGTAAATATGCAATTTACTCTAACAATCTGGAGATTATCATTTTTCACTTGCAGCTTTCAGAGTTTGTAAAAAAAAAACCTTTCAAACCATATATTATTTGAAAGTATAGTACCAGTAGAATAAAAGAAGGTGCTACTGATATTTTAGGTCTTGTAATATTTGCTGAAATGTTTGTCAAAATTATATTTTTGGTAAAAATACACTAAAATCATTGAGCACGCATAAACACAACATAACTTACAAAATTGCGGCTAAATTCTTACTAAGGAATTGTTTACATGGGGCATAGGTACTAAAGGGTATGTCTGTGAAGGGCTGGCATACACAGGTGTTCCAGTGTTCCATGCCTCTCCATGCAGGCAGTCTCATTTGTGGCACAGTGGCTGCATGGCCCTGAATACAGACAATGTGAGTTCAGGGACGTGTACCATTACAGATGTCAAATTGAGAGCAGTGGCTGTGTCCGGCAGCCCCTGTATCCCAGTTAACATAAATGGAAATGCCTGCACAGGGATGCACAGGCCACCTATAGTATATATCCTCATGTGACTAAACATGGCCTTCCACAGGCGTACACTTTGGTACTCCCCATGTATTTGTGCCTAAACACTTGCTGGTTCCTGGAATGTTATGGTACCTTTCAAATCTGCAGTGCAGACACCCAGACATGTTTTCAGTTTCACTAAAACCTATTGGCCTGTTTTATTTGGCTATTATTCTCCTGTGGGTCACAGGACTGCACTTAGTTTTGCAAGCCTATGACCCAGATTGAGCCGACAGTGGTGACTGTCAGCCACTGCTTTTTGCTCAGAACAGACCCAAGAACTGAGCAATCAGAGGTCTTTGATCACTCAGTTCTCAGTGTAGAGCCAGCGGGGAACATCTGCAGCTGAGATGGATGCTGCTGTCATGTAGGTGAGTATTCATTTTTTTTTTTTTTTTCCCCCACACTTATAATTTTAATTAGCCTCACCAATAGTGGTGTACTGCAGGCTTCTATTTCTTGGTCTCCTTTAGCTGTCACTTTCCAAGGGTTTTCTGGTATATTTTGATTATCCCTTCTTTTTTTTTCTTTTTTTTTTCCCACTACTGGATGCATCTTAAAAATGCTTAAAGGGTAACTCCACTTGTAAGGGAAAAAATATAGTTTATACAATTGCAGCACAAGTTGTATTGTAATTGAATATTATTAAAAATGACCTTTCCTTTTCAATCTGCAGCTCTGTAATTTTCTCTAAAATGCAATGTAATATGGCTACCTGGAGGCATTTTGAACGCAGATGCTGTACAGAACCTCCAGAAATGTAATTTCCTGCTTGTGTGATTGGCTTACTGATTTCCCAGAAGTCCACACTAAGATACAAGTCAGATTTTTGTCATCCCCTGCAGCAAAAATGTCATTTTAAGTGAGATACTCCCAAAGTGAAATCGCATCTTACAGGATGCAGACCCTGTGGTTTTCCTCATTAGAGCCCTGCAGGTGCAGCAGCTGATTGATTATTATTAAGCCACTCCAATACAGATTCACTCTGCACATGGACACAGAAAAACGGCTAAATGTTCAGAATAACAAAAGGTAGGAATCTGCAACAAAGTTTGTTAAAATCCTTGCAATGTACATAGATCACCCTGAGGGGAATGTTTTCTTGTCAGCAAAAGTAGACTTACTCTTCAAGCTCTTCCATCATTTTCTCCTGTCTTTGCAAGTGTATTTGAAGAGCAGCCATTGCCTCTATAATGGAGGGGTCATCCATTTTTTTTTTTTCTCTGCCACTTAGGGAAAGAGACTATACCCTGGTATCTATAGTTTTTCTTTATGTACTGAAAAGGATTTTATGGTAACTTAACAACCTTTTTGTTAATTAGACCAAACAATATTTTGAACAAGGTATATACTAACTAAGTTGATTGAAAAAAATCAAGACCTTGTCAACATATTTTTAATGTTCACTATTGCCTTTTGTAGGTATCCGACCACCAATCCTTAATGGTCCTATGCCAGTCCGTCCTTTAGTGGCTCTTTTGGATGGAAGAGACTGCACAGTTGAAATGCCTATATTAAAGGATGTTGCTACAGTGGCATTCTGTGATGCTCAATCTACACAAGAAATTCATGAGAAGGTAATGGTTTTTTCCTTCTTTATTTCAGGTTTTTTTTTTTTTTTTTACTGATGAAATAAAAACTTTTCTGGTTTCACTGGTTTTTGTGCCTTGCTGTTAAAATTAGGACACATTGGGCTTCATTCACCAAAGCATATTGTCATATCACCTAAATACCGCATTTAGATGATATGACACATTTTCACCAAATCTCACATGCGATGCTGATGCAGTAGTTACCTTGAAAAACATAAACGCTTTGTAAATACTGCATAAGACAGCATTAAAGTCAGTTCTCTAAAGGAAATAAATATATGCACGTTAAATAAGTAGTGGTCCAGGTATGCAATATTGAAGGAATATAATTTTGGAGTAGTAGTCTCAACAGTAATACATAGAAGTCAAAATATGGATAAAAACACAGAAATGTTATATTTAGTGAAATATATTTCTTTTCTTCTGTCATTTCACCAGATTTTCAGATTTTTTTGTGTATATACAAGCATATACATAATTTGCTGCATAAGCCTCCCAATCACTTTAGATATAACACAATGTACATGCACATCAAAATGGTCGAATCCCTTGTTAGAACATATGTAGTGGGATTACTTTAATTTTTCACAAATCTCTTTAGAGATCTCTTTGGTGAGAATTTTCGCAAGACTGAGTCGGATTAGGAATAGACAAGTATTCTTACAAAGGTGTGGAACTTGATCTGTTAGGAGAGGGGTGTTATCAATTTGAAGGTTTGGCAGATGGGTACCAGAGTGAGACTTTGAAGAACATCAGAGAATGACATTAGGGGAGATTTACTAAGCCTGGGTTCACATTGAATAGGACTTTGAAATTGTGCTACTTCACTTGAAGTCGCATTTCAAAGTCAGATGTCTGCGACTTCAGGTGTGACTTATAAGACATCTGTGTGACTTCATGCACAGCTGTCTATGCAAGGCGCACCTGAAATTGCCAAATATTGTGCAGGAACTACTTTTCAAATCTATGCAACTCTGGCTTCATCAAAGTTGCACCAATTAGAGTGGTTCCATTGCCAATCATTGGGTGCAACTTAAAACTGAAGTACAGAGAATCTGGTGCAGCTGTGCATAGTAACCAGCTACTAGGTGTTATTGTCAAAGTTTCATTGAACTAGCTGAATTTAGAAGCTGGTTACTAGGAACAGCTTCACCAGATTCTCTCTGACTCCAGTTTTCGTAAATCTCCCCCAGTGGCTATACTTTAGCAAGACAAAACAGACCAAAGATATAGTAATGAATTTGCCAAATATCACAGCATAAACTATTTTAAATTGTAACTAAAGGAAAAACTTTTTTTTTTTCCATTTTGGATAGAGTAAGGGAGGGTTAGAACCTCCTATCCGTTTTTGTTTTTTTGTTTTTTGTAATCTGTTTCTCATGGGGAAAATTTTCCCTCCGTTAGTATTCCAGTGTCAACCCAAAATGTGGGATTTTTTTTACCTTTCACTTTCAATGATGAGAAACAGAAATAGAAAAGAGTGACTCTTTTTAACAGGAGCACAGACATCAATAAGAACTGACAGGTGTTCCAACCCTCCTCTGCTGTATCCATCCCAGTGGACATGATGTCATGCAATAAAATACAGATTGGTTTCATGAGATAAATGCCTCAGATCTTGATGAAGTATGCCATTCCTTATTTTACGAGCATTTGTTAGTGAATTACAAAAAATTATTTTGAAAACCGATATTCTGTATTTTACCACCGATTTTAAAGCTGTAGGTACTGCTTCATGAATAAGTCCAATAAGGCTAAGTTTAGACGTGTGGTTGGGGGGCAGTTAAAATGCATGGCTAACTATTTCAGTTGTTAGGTGCATTTGGGTTCGGCTCTTCCTTTTTGACTCTATTGCGGGCTCTGTATTGTAATCCCTAAGCCCAGGTCTCTATTCGTGGATATAAATCAGCTCCTCTGTCTATTGGGAGAGGTACTAGACAGGGTTGCCCCCTTTCCCCTTTACTTTTTGCATTCGCAATGGAACCACTTGCTATAGCTATTCGTTTTGACCCTGCTATCTCTGGTATCTACTGTGGCCAACAAGATCATAAATGTGCCTTATTTGCTGATGATGTCCTTTTATATATGTGTTTGCTCCTTGAGTGTCTTTACCTAGTCTGCTCAATTTACTTCACCGATTTTCTATGGCCTCAGGTCTTACTTTGAATTCCTCTAAAACAACTGCTTTAAATATTTCTTTACCCACATAGGAAGTTCAATATCTTCAGGACAACTTCAGTTTTCAGTGGGCCCCTCGCTCTCTTCCCTATTTGGGGATCCATCTCACGAGCTCTATTTCAACGCTATATCGTGCTAACTATCCTCTTTTTAAACGACTCAAGACCGATTTACATAATTTTGCAGATCTCCCTTTTATCCTGGTTTGGTAGAATCAATTCCGTTAAAATGACGTTTCTGCCAAGACTGCTATATTATTGTCGGAATTTGCCGGTTGCGGTCCCCAGACGGGAAATCTTACTCTTACAATCTGCTCTGTCTAGATTTATATGGGAGGCAAATGTCCTCAGATCAATAATTCAAATTTATTTTCTCATAAAAAGCATGGCGGTATGGGACTTCCCAATCTTATGACTTATTTTCATGCGGCTCAGCGCAGCTCTCTTACACTACAGCTAGGGGCTATGTACCTCAATGGGGTGGCATTGAGGCCCTATCTTGTTATCCGTATGCTGTTGGCTCCCTTATGTGGCTTTCCAGTCGGTTGCGTCTTCTTATCCTCTGCCCTACATTATCATATTCTTTAACGATCTGGGAAAGATGGCAGGCCTGCAAGCCTTTGTTGTTATTATTATTATTATACAGGATTTATATAGCACCAACAGTTTGCGCAGTGCTTTACAATATAAGGGAGACAGTACAATTACAATACATTTCAGTACAGAAGGAATAGGAGGGCCCTGCTCGTGGAGCTTACAATCTAAATTTTCCCTACATACCCCTCTGGCCCCAGTCTTTTGTAATCCTGGTTTAATACCATCTGTGTTTCACTGGTGGATCAATAAGGGCTTTTTGCGTATCGGGGATTATTTAGAAGGACATCTTCCATATTCTTTCCAATATTTTCAGGCAAAATGCCACCTGCCTTCTAGAGAATTGTTTCACTATAATCAAATCATGTTTTTTATCACTAGCAAGCTTAAATTACTGACGGAACCCTGTACGCTCACCTCTCTCGAGGTCTTCTGTGGGGCTACGGGGATGGTGAAAGGTAGTCTATCTAATATATATGCTTCCCTTGTTGATCCAAATATTAAGCTCTCTTATATGATGCACTGGGAAATGGATTTAAATATTTCTCCGGAGTTAGACACTCCGGAGAATACGGAATACGGCTGATGCTTTATCTAAAATCTCAATTAACACTACAATCATTGAATCTAACTACAAAACGCTTCTTCGGTGGTATTTGGTCCCTACACGTCTTGCTAAAATTTACCCTTCTGTGTCACCCATCTGTTTTTGAGATTGTGGACAGGAGGGTACTATGCTCCACATATGGTGGAAATGCCCTGTGGTGACTAGGTTTTGGATCTGTTTATTTAATTTCCTTTACTCTGTAATAGGGGTTAATATTCGTAGATCCCCTGAAATAGCTCTATTTCATTTATTGCAAACTGATATTCCTAATAAATCGGTTAAATTGATACTTTATATCCTGTTGGTGGCGAGAGTTACGATAGACAAACATTGGAAACGGTCAGCAATCTCGCTGGACTTAGTCAAACAGAAACTTAATTAGATTATGATTAATGATAAACTTACTAGTATACTTAATAACAATACTTCTAAATTTGAGAGCACTTGGGACCCATGGATTCGGTATATTTCTGTTACTTAACAGACTCTTGGCTGGCCCTCTCTATTTCTTTTCAGGGTTTTATTCTTTACTTTTCTTCCTCAGTTCTTTCCTCACTTTTCGTTCTCTCTTTGTCTACTATTTTAATGATATGTGTACCACTTTGTTTATGGTGCAATTTGCTCATAATCGATCAAAATCTGAATGTGCTACCAGTGTATTCCTCTCATTATGCATTATTGGTCGATTTTGTTGAAGTGTTGCCACACATTGTACTTGAATATACTGCTTCATTGCTTGATGTTCTACAACTCATCATGTTGGTGTGTTGCATTTCCTGTCTTTCTGTATAATGTTTCTAAAAATTCTTAATAAATATATTGAAATATAAAATGCATGGTTAACCCCTTCACGCCTAAGGATAAAACAAATCTTAACGGCTAAGCACAATTTTGCAACATTGACATGTGTTAGTAAAACCATACATATCATCACAACTACTTTGTACATCCAGGTGGATTATACCGCGTTTTTTTTTTCAGGACAAATTGGGCTTTCATCTGGTGGTAAATGGTAATGGATATCTCCCTGATTTTTTTATTTATTTCTTTTCTTTTCATTATCAAATGAAAACTGACCCAAAATAGTAAAAAAAAAAAAAAAAAAATATATATATATATATATATATATATATATATATATATATATATATATATGTTTTTTTTTTTTAATTTAGTTGTGTTTCTTGTTTTTACCATAAGATACCACCAAAGAACAACCCAATATAAATTTTCCAGCTCTTGACAATCGCAGTGATGCCATATATGTGTATGTTTGTTGTTTGTACCCACAATACAGCCCAGAAACAATAGTGCGCATTTTTTTTTTTCTTTCACCTAAAACACACTGACACCAATTAAAAAAAAAAAAAAAATTCTGACCTTGACCCAAACACTTACCCTGGCACTGAACTAGATCAAACCTTGATCTAGGTATTTTTTCTTTATTTTTATTTTATTTTTTAATATATATATAATTTTTTTTTTTTTAACAGGTTTTTTTTCCCCCCTCTTTGCAAGGAGAGAGATACATTGTATCTTCATTCATAGAGGGAGCACAAAGACAGGTATGCAAATATGCAGCCTCACTGAAAAAAGCCTAGTTCTGTGAGGCCGCATATTTGTGTTACATCGGCGTGAAGGGGTTAAGCTCCGTTAGCCTGTAAATGGCAGCTGACCAAAGTAAGGTGTTTACATATGCTTTGCGTCTGTGGCAAAATCTATCCAACAAGTGACCGGCGGTTGAGAAGCCTGCCGAACAGGGAAGTACCGCAAATGCCCCTCAACTGCGTGCAAAGCATGCAATTGGGGTGCATTTTTTATTTGTCAAAATCGGAGTTAAAACAGGCAGTGAGGAGGCATCACAATACCTCCTCACTGCCTGTCAGTTGCCTCCAAAAGCAGATCGCTCTACAGAGGAGTGACGAATTTAGACCTGTGTTTTTAAATCCAGTCCAAATGTTTTTTTTTCTAGGACTTTCTGTGTGCAGTACATTTACAATATCTTGCCCTAACCATTTATAGCACTTTAATAACAATTCTCCCCAAGAGAACCACATTCACACTTAGAATTTTGTTTGTTTTTGACCATAGTGATGAACAATTTGAAGGAGCAGAATGGAAAAATTCTCTTGAACAAAGTTGTATTACCAGCTTTACTTGTGTTACCAGCTAGTAGGCTGTATCTACTGTGACTTCAGTAGTTTTACTGTTCTTTACTACAGAGCATTTAAATCGTAGCCCACGTCGCAATAACTATTTATGCTGGCTAAATGAGACTCGCCACTAGGGTAATAACACTAATGTAATTATCCATGCTTTGAAGTTTTGTTTTCTGTAACCAGTGTTTTCTCCGCCACACATTATTTTGCTATAGGTATTAAGTGAAGCTGTGGGAGCCCTTATGTATCACACAATTTCCCTATCTCGAGAAGACTTGGAGAAATTCAAGGCGCTTCGTATCATCATAAGGATTGGCAGCGGTTATGATAATATTGATATAAAATCTGCAGCTGAATTAGGTAAATTGGAAGTATTTGGGTTTTTTCTTGTATAGTTGTAGAAGACTAATGATACTGATTATGTCATTTTTTTTTTTTTCCCCTTATATTAGGGATTGCAGTTTGCAATGTTCCCTCATCCTCAGTAGAAGAGACAGCTGATTCAACACTCTGCCACATTCTGAACCTATACCGAAGGGTCACATGGCTGCACCAAGCTATGAGGGAGGGGAACCGAGCAGCCAGTGTGGAACAAATTAGAGAGGTTGCTGGTGGGGCTGCCAGAATTCGTGGGGAGACTTTAGGCATCATTGGACTTGGTAAACCTCAGCATAATACAAACATAGACTAAACATTAATAACCATCTAATTGATTAGTATAATCATTAGTATTTAAATGTTCTATTATTTCGATTTGTAAAGTGGGACATTTGTTATAAATAATGACTTTTTATGGCCTATTGGTTTGTAGGTCGGGTTGGACAAGCTGTTGCTCTGCGGGCAAAAGCATTTGGATTTACTGTCATATTTTATGATCCCTATCTTCCGGATGGAGTTGAGCGTTCTCTAGGCCTGCAGAGAATGGGAACTCTTCAGGAACTGCTAATGCACAGTGACTGCATTACACTTCACTGCAGTCTGAATGAGCACAACCATCACCTCATTAATGATTTCACCATAAAACAGGTATGCTACCTTTTTTGTTTTCAGAGCATCTTTTTAAGGTTTTTGTTTATGCTTGAGAAATGAACACTTTTTGAAATATGTGACATTTAAGAGATTAGCATAATTTGCAAACAATCTTGCAAGATTATGGAGATTTCAGAATTACAAAACTGGTGCAGTGGTTTCTCTTGAATAGAAAAGCTGCAAAACATGTCAGATTTAAACAGTTTCTTTTTTTACAGTCGTATTTATCCCATGGCTACTGGACGTCCTGCCGTTAACGTCTACATTTTGTAAACCATTGAAGCAATTACCAAGTTCAGAATCGCCCATGAATTATCATCATCTAATGAAACCCTACATTATCTTAAAATGGAGAAATTTTATGGTGCAACCTGTAGACATAAGTATATCAAATAGGAGTAATATAATAAAATAAAGGCAGTAAGGAAAACGGTTAAGAGCAAATTTCAGTTGAACAGGAGCCAACTTGTTACTTTTTTTGTCTGTGTTATGATATAATACAAGTATATTCCTTGAGGCTTGTTTTCAGTGAAAACCGCAGTACAGAATTGTCTTTTCAGTGTATTATGGGGATTACGGCAAGACATGAAGTCTTGGGCAGTTACACATTACAAAGTAAAAGTGCACTAACTCATTGCAACCATTCATTTTTCAAAATAACCCAAGTAAGAACAGTGGAAGACTAAATCGTATTTGCTGTTCTCAGTTACTGTGTTTTTGTCCTAGTGGTTTAGTCTGGTAATCTTGACATCTTGTTCAAGCTTTGCTTTCTGCGAGAAGCCCCTTTTTTTGTTGGTGAAATTACGGAATATAAATCCTTTCTAATCTAAAATCCCTTTTTGAAGTACTACTCGCACGCACACAAAAACTTTTAAATGTTCATTCATTCAGAAGACCGTTTTTGATCACTCTTGGTGGCCAGTGTAGACAATGGAGGTTAACCCTTTACACTGCATTAATTTTAAAGGCCATCACAGTACTTTAGTATTTTAGTTCGGCAGTTGTTTTCAAAGTGTTTGGTTATAGATATACTGATATAATTTAATGTTTGCAAAATATTCCCTTGAATCTTTTTAATATTTTAATGCTATTTTAAGGTCCTCACAATAAAAATTCATATGGATTTCTCTGCTTGCTCAATCATTTTGTTGCGTTTTTTTTTTTTTTTTTCTTACATTTGCTTTTTTTGTACATTTTTATGCAGATTAGGCAGGGTTGCTTCTTGGTAAACACAGCTCAATCATTTTGTTGCGGTTTTTTTTTTTCTTACATTTGCTTTTTTTGTACATTTTTATGCAGATTAGGCAGGGTTGCTTCTTGGTAAACACAGCTCGTGGAGGACTTGTGGATGAGAAAGCGCTAGCCCAGGCTTTAAAAGATGGCCGGATCCGTGGTGCTGCTTTGGATGTCCATGAGTCTGAACCTTTCAGGTGTGCATTTTTTGTTTTCTAAGCTGATATGTTTAATGTTTCACTCTGATAAACAGTGGCAAAGCATTACTATTCTAACTCAACATCCACCTTTAGCTTTTCTCAGGGACCGTTGAAAGATGCCCCAAATTTGATTTGTACCCCACATACTGCTTGGTACAGTGAGCATGCTTCAATTGAAGCAAGAGAAGAGGCAGCTAAAGAAGTTCGTAGAGCCATTGCAGGTATGTATAAAAAGAAAACATATTTGTGTTATAAAGTAGGCATCATTGTTTAATACTTCTTGTGCTGTATTGCCCTTGAACTTGAATATGGGCTTTGGTTTTCTTTTTTTACAGGTCCAATTCCAGATTGCTTGAGAAATTGTGTAAATAAGGAGTATTTGTTGGCAGCTGCACAGTGGTCAGGAATGGAGACTGTTCATCCAGAGCTTAATGGGGCTGCAGGATATAGGTAAGTGGAGTTCAAGTAGTTGTATAGAAATATTCATGACAGTCGCTATCTCTGTGTTTTAATAATAAATAAAACATGCAAGTTTCAATTGTGCATATGTTATTATGGATTCATTTTTCTTAAACCAATTTTATATACATATCTTAGGGTCACCATTTGTTACAATCTGACTGTATAATCTCTGTGCAATCAACTTTAGATTTACCAAAACTATTTAGTATAATGGCTTTCTTAAAGAACTACTTAGTTGATGGTAGATCTAAAGCAGATTGTACATTCAGACTGTGTGGTGAGCTATAGTTTTTATATGAAGTTTTCTTCAGGTTACCGGCATATGATGAATTTAAGAAACTGGGTCAATTGAACGTTGTGTGAGCAACAATAATAATAATTTTGCTTAAAAGTGGTAGTAATCTGCGAGACAAAAAAAAGTGCCTCTGCACGTTTAGGTTATAATGTACTAGTATGCAGTACGTTATGACAGACTTACCTTTACACGGAGCTCTCCAGCGCAGCATTGTCACAGATCCCCGGCGCTGCCATCTTTACCTGGTCTTCCTTCTGCGTTCGAGGGATCCAGCTGTATGAATGGGCCGGGTGCCGTGATGACGTCACTCTCACCCATACTCGCGGGAGCATTCAGCTACGGCATGAAGGTCTGGCATGATATGCTGTCCCTTCAGAGTGCATGTGCCAGTGTCATCACCATTTTTCTAGGTAAATATGTTTCTAAAGGTGCTTTTGAAATGACATTTTCACCACATGTCGGTAACAACCTATGCCATCCATACATACAAAGAAACCAAAACAAGTTCAGAAATTAGGTTATGTAAAATGTAATGACACAAAAGTATTGAACACATGAAGAAAGGGAGGTGCAAAAAGGCATGGAAAGCCAAGACACCAGCTGAATCTATCGGTAATTAGAATGCAATCCTTCCCCTTGCCAGTGCAAATTAATATCAGCTGGTTTAGTAACAACTGATGGCCTATTAAAATGTCTCATTACCAAGGTGTCACACAAGAAACATCTCATGGTGGGTAAAAGCAAAGAGCTCTCGCAAGACCTTCGCAACCTTATTGCTGCAAAACATACTAATAGCATTGGTTACAGAAGGATTTCTAAATTCTGAATGATCCAGTGAGCAAGATTTCCAACAGAGGAACGAAAAGCTTTATCAGAAGAGTTGTCTAAGAGCCAGTGACCACTTGTGGAGAGCTTCAGAAAGACCTGGAATTGGCAGGTACAGTTGTTTCAAAGAAAATAAGTAATGCATTCAACCGCCATGGCCTGTATGCATGTTGACCACGCAAGACTCCATTGCTGAAGGAAAAGCATGTTGAAGCTTGTTTAACGTTTGCTGCACAACATTTAGACAAGAAATGCTGAATACTGGAAGAATATAGTTTGGTCAGATTGAACTCTTTGGATGCCATAATACACACCATGTTTGGAGGTCAAATGGCATGTACATCACTCCAAAAACACCATACCAACAGTGAAGTTTGGAGGTGGGAACATCATGGTGTGGGGCTGTTTATCAGCATACGGTACTGGAAAACGTTATCCTGTTGAGGTCCGGATGAATCGAAAAATGTATCGAGACATTCTTGATAAAAATCTGCAGCCATCTACCAGGATGATGAAGATGAAACGAGGGTGGGCATTTCAGCAAGACAATGATCCCAAACACAAAGCCAAGGAAACACTCAATTGGCTTCAAAGAAAATAAAGCTGCTAGAATGGCGCAGCCAATTGCCTTACTTGAATCCAATAGAAAATCTATGGAAAGAACTAAAGATCAGAGTTCATAGAAGAGGCCCACAGAACCTTCAAGATTTGACGATTTCTTTGTGTGGAAGAATGGGCCAAAATCCCACCTGAGCAATGCATGTGACTAGTTTCTCCATACAGGAGGCATCTTGAAGCTGTTATTACTAACAAAGGATTTTGTACGAACTAATAAATTTCAGTAGCGTGTGCAATCCTTTTTCCATGTGTCATTCCATTTTATTACACATAACTTAATTTCTGAACTTATTTGTTCTGGTTTCTTTGTATGTATGGATTGCAGGGGTTGTTACCGACGTGGTGAAACTTTCATGTCGATAGCACCTTTTAGAAGTATATTTACCTAGAAAAATAGTGACGTGTTCAATACTTATTTTACCCGTTGTACATACCTCCATGCTGCAGCATCTGTCTGATGCTGCAGCTATCCCCCACCGACTTGAAACACTGAGAACTGGGCAGTCAAATGAATGCTGATCGCTCAGTTCCCGGTCAGTCATCTCTACTCTGCCCCGCCAGTGCTCACTGGACTGGACAAGAGCCAGGAGTGGCTAGCTTTAGCTCTCAGCAATGCACTGAGATTCAGTGTCTGGTCTGGCATCTTGGTGGATCCCTTGCTTGTTTGTGAGGGGGCTGTGTCAAAACATCTCCCTGGACCAGCCAGCAAAGAAGCAACATCACAGGAAAATTTGTGGTCTCTTAATGACCCTGAAACTGGCAAGTTGTTGCTAGTGTGATATGAGTCTAAGGCATTACTATTGACTATTTTTGAGAATTAGTTTTGTGTGCATTTCCTACTGGCATAGTTGCAGCTTCTTTCTTATCCATGGGAATCATATTTTGTTGCTATTTTCATTGCAGGTTTCCCCCAGGAGTTGTTGGCGTAGCTGCCCCAGGACACCCAGCTGCAGTGGAAGGGCTGGTGGCTGCCTCACACCCGTTAATCCCCACTGTTTCTCACACTCCGTCACCTGGACAGACCACCAAACCTGACCCAGACAGAGAGATTCCTACTGACCAGTAGCAATACTGCGCCTAGTTTGGTCTCCTTTATTTTGTTTGTTATGCTTTTTGTTTTTCTTTGTTTTTTTTTTTTTTAAACCACCACTCCCATATTTGTGCTCTGTTTCCCCCTCAGTGTAGTATGGGGGTCAAGGGCAGGAATCCAGGTTTTTTCAGCAGCTTTACCCGGTTGATGGAATCAGGCTGCAAGCCCTGAGGTGTATCATCTCTCCTCACACCGGAAAGGAGAATGTTCTTACCAATGTCTGGAAACCTTTAGATAATGCCTTTCAACAGATCTATTTTTTAACTGATTAAGTTTTAAGTGAAATATGATACGGGTGGGTTGTGCTTCTGTGTGCTGGGGTATGCTGATCTCTTCTGCTTCCTCTAGTACAAGACATGCCCGGTTGTCTCAGGGAGCTGAGGCATCACCAAATTTTTTTATTAGTAGTAGGTGTCTGCATGTTAACCCCCTCAGTGCTGGAGGATCTGTAATGAGTTTTTATAGTCTTGCTCTCCTCCTTTATTCAAGGGTTGACTAAGGCAGGAGAGTGTTTATATCATCTTTTATGAGAGGGTTATTCTTCAGCAAAAGGAATTATGTGAAATTAGTTGAATGATTTGCTAAGTTTCTACATTGGGTTCCAATAGTCCTTGTTACCATCTCTGTGTAGAAGAAAACAGTAACTGGATAGCAATTGGTGTTTTAATTGCACACCAGCTGAAAGTCTTATGATTTTTTTAAAATGCTGAGCATGGGCATTCATTCAGTTATTCTTCACCATTAAATATTTTTGATGTACTGAGAGTTCAACAGCATTGGTTCAGGATTTTTCATGCTGGATATTTTGTGTAGAGGTATGATTTCACAGCTGCAGAAGCATTTTTTTTTTTTTGTTTTTTTTAAGAAAATCATCACTGAAGATGGCATGTCATCAGTGTATGTAGGGTTTTTTGTTTTAATTGTACATCTTAAAATTTTCATTGGTCGCAGGATAATAATGAGTTAATGTGCAAAGCATTTATTTTATTTTGTATAACTGGCTATATGGATGTTGTAGCAGCTTTTTCCTCTAGTCCATACTCATCTAGCTTTGTAGAGGTGGGGATGGGAGTTCTGCTGGAGAAACAAACTGTGCCACTGTCAGTACTATGACTTAGGACTTTTGTTAGGCTTGGGTTACACAGACAAACTAAAAATTAAAAGTATATTTAAACATTAACATTGAATTCCCATCTTTTACTTCTTTTGGGTTTTGTAAATATACAGCTGAAAGTGATTTATCTGTTTGATAATTGCAAAAAAGACCTGTTGATCATGTCCCAAGGAAATATGTTAGGACCACATATCACTTCCCCCCTATAATATGAAGAGGGGAGGATGTTTGTTGTTCTAACAGACTTTCTGACCTAGGGTGATGATGCTGTTCCACCATAGATACATTATAGTGCTGTCACCTCAGGCCCTGGAAGTGTGTTAATGGTAGGGTTGCCAGGTGACAAAAAAAAATGCCTGAATGAAGAAAAACAATACAGCCCCCATATTTTAAGAACTAGCTAGAATATATTATATTTGTTCTTGGTTTTAAATAAGCTTGTTAGTAGTTCCTTTTAATTTGTAGCACACTGAAATCAATGTAATGCCAATGAGGTAACTGACAATAAAGAGCTTTATTTCCATTGTAGCCCTAGCCTTAGGGCCCTTGTTTACCATTGGGCTGCCTTAAAGGTTAAGTTCATCTTTTCTAAAATAATAATAAATGCACATCTTTTTGCAGGTAAAAAAATATATGCATTTATTTATTATTTTAACTTTGCAGCCTGTAAGGCATTGCATCCGCAATCAGCAGATTATGGGTGCAATGCCAGGATCCTGCTAACACTCAGTACAGCTGTATGAACGTACCTCATCTAGGCAGGCAGTTACTGAATGGCAGGAAAAATCAAAGAACTATGAGAGCGCTCACCAGCACCCTTGAAGCTGTCAGCTGTGGCAGCCAATGGTACTTGAAGTTCATTCACAAATGACATGGCCGTGTATGCGGCGCCCTGCATGGCCACGGTGTTGGTTTTTTTTTTTTCCAATTCTGAAAGCAGGCGTAGGGAAAGGATCCACTGCCCACTATCATAGGGAGGGAGGATCGGGGGGAGAGGAGGAGGAAGCTGGAACCTGTTACATTTTCCACGCTAAATACAGGTGGTACATGTAACATGTTCCTGAGATGAACTTGTGTGTTTATGCAACAAACCTGACTAGCGTGAATGGATCCTGGTGAGTAGGATTTTTGTGTGTGAACATTTCTGCAGGGAAGACCATGAAATAGAAATTTTCTTTTTTGGTTCAATGGTAGAGATAAGATGTATTTATTTTAAGTTTTTATTAACTGTGACATTTTTCCATGTATATTTGTAAGTGTGTGTTTAAAGATGTGCAAGTTGTGACCGAAATTGGTGTTCCCCAGTCATTGGTCCATGGGCCACAAATGGCTCCTCAGTCTTTCCAAAATACTAGTCTGAACCTATCCAGCAATGTACACTTCAAAAGCATGAAGGCAAGCAGGTGTTATCAGATTTATGTAATTAAATTAAAATATTAAACTACTTTTACAAAACAGAACTGGTGTTAAACTTGCCAGCACATATAAAGTTGAAATGTGGTTTGGAACATAAACTATCAGTTATAAAACTGTGTTTAAATGGTTTATCCTGCCACCCTATGGAATCTGGGGAATTAATGAAATGTTGATAGTTTGTTTAAATGTATAAGCGCCTGTTAAGGTTTTAACGTTCACCGTACTGAACAGAAATCTTGGTTACATAGATATGGCACCTTTTGATCTGCCATGAAATCTGCATACAGTGTGCTTGTCATTGTTTTTCAGAGACCACAGAAGGGAGGGTCTGTTTTTGACTTAGATTTGGCCATGATTTGGAAGAAAATTGTGTCGTGCTAGCTTCATTCTGTAGATTTCTAGGTGCTTTGCTTGTTTCTCCAGCAGACTTCTATCCACTTTGTGTGTTATGGAGCTTTTGTACTTGCAGATAGTCATATTTCATCAATACACATCTGGGTAATCTGTAAGGTAAAGCTGTGAAAACCACCAAAGAATACCTCTAATGTGTAAACGCCTAAAGTTTTATTTTGACAGGTAAATGAAAAACAAAGACATTGGTATATCATTTCATAATCACTACATCCCACCTATAGCATTCCTGCATTGCCAGTCACTGAGCTGCCTGCTTCTCATTCTACCTAGTGGATGTACAAATCTTTTAACACTATCTTCGTGCAAGATAGATGGTTCATAATGGCCTTCATCTAAAATTCTTCTTTGCAAAAAAAATAGGGTTAGGTTATACAGTAGAATTACAGGATTTTTGTTTGTGTGTGTTCCAGTGGGGGCACATGAAAAACTGTCAGTTTCTTTCTGTTGCTCACTCTGCTTAAAAGAAAAAAAATTTGGCTAATGTTCCACTTTAATTCAAAGTACAGAACAAGTACTATTACAGATCTAAAGTGGCATGAAATAATTACAGAAATGACTAACTGTAAGAATGTACAGTATCTTTTTAGAATTGGATATAAGGGCTTCTGTTGATGGGCAAATGCAGTGTGCTTTCAGGTGTATTCCACTTGCATTTGAGCTCAGTTTTAGATATCTTGTAAGATCATTTCGAGTTCATTGACAGGTGCATTTGACCTGCTTTTTACCTCCTAGCTGCTTTTGCATTCGCTGTGATTCAAATCATAAGAAGCGCATGATGTTTACAACATCCTATAAACACAAGCCTTTCCAATGGCCCAGCTGCCGTGTGTCCCATAATCTTATATGTTATAGCTTTTGAAGACCTCACTTGCACCTTGCCCTCTTTTCTGCAGTCAAGATATGGAGAGGCATTTTTGGAGTTATGCTAGGTACCACAACACAGAATCCCCTTTTCTGTGGCTTAGTTGACCACTAGGGCCAAAGATTTTCAGTATCTGTATCATGTACTATATTTAATTTGCTGTAAACAATTTAGCAATTTCAGGTGATTTACTATCTGTCACATTATTTCAGCCAACTGAAATGCTCTGTAGAAAGTACTTTTCCTTTTTTTAACCTCATGCCACCATTGCAAATAATTTACAATGCAAATTTTAATATTACATAGTAACATCTGAACAATTTTTTTTGGAAACCTGCTACTATTTCCGTTCAACGTTTCTATCAATTTATACCCAAGAACTGTAAGCCAGCACCAGTGCAGTGGGTCTATGGGGATAGGCTGCAGAACCAAGACATTTTATTTGTAAAAAAAAAACTTCTATATAAAAAAAGCTTTGTGAATCATGCACATATATGTAAAATTCCCCATTCTTTTACAGACTTATAGATGCTGACCAATTTATTTATTATGCAGTTGGATGCAAGCTGTTAAATCTATTTTACTGCAGTATGTTTTGTTGTATTTATTGATAGAAAACTAGCATAAAATTATAAAACCCACCCCTTTTTCTAATTATTTTTTTTTAATGGATTTATATACTGTTCTGCTCATCTGCATGTACTTAGATAATTCTTATTGTTCTTCGTTGGCATTTTAAAATGAGCCTGTGTGTGGGGTCAATCCTGATTATTGGTAGCTGTAGTGGTTCCTTTTACTTAACAAGGACAGTGGGTATCCCTTTTACGTTATATATGAGAAAACAATCAAATTATATTTAGTGATTTTCCTATTCAAGTACTCAAATAAAACGTGTTTTTATTTTTTGTTTGTTTTTTTTGTAAATTATTAACCTGTATGGAAGACACATTTGTGTGTTGAATAAACATTGTCAATTGTGTTCCTATGTACTTAGTACACAGTCTATATTTTCCAGATAATTGAAAAAACAAAATTGCTTGTGTGCCTCCAGTATTTTCTGGATTTTTTTATTAAAAAAAAGCTTGCCTTTCAATATGTTATGATCAGTGTAATGGGAACTGTCAAGCCTTGGCAGCTTGGTAATCTTAGAACTATACCTGACCTGATACTCTGATGGTAATATGCATGAGGGTAAAAAAAAAATTAATCATTGTAAGTGATGCCTTCTAGACCATCTGATATTAAATTTCATACTATTTTATAAAAAGGTAGAAAAAAAAACGTTAACTGTGTAATACATTCATTGACAGCCCAGTATATGAATATTCTCCTATTTATCACACATTGTTTTCATTTTTCACACAAAATCTAAGCTTTCCCTAAGTTATCCACTCAGAAGATTGTATTGGCATTTTTTGCATAAATATGTACATATGTTGGACAAATAGAAATAATAGTTTGCCATAAGTTATCTTTTCATACTAGTGGCCCTTAGTAGATGACCTAAACCTGAGATATACATTCACATTTTGTTAAAGCCTAATTGAACATTCAGTTTAAAGGATAAGTTCACCTTTTAGTAGAAAATAATAAATGCACATATTTTTTGCATGTAAAAAAAAGTGCATTTTATTATTTTTGTCTGCAGGAGCCTGTAAAGCATTGCACCAGTGATCAGAAGATCACAAGTGCCATGCAGGTCTCCTACAGATCTGTCAGTATATCTTCTTGACAGGAAGAATGAATGAACTACCACAGCGCCGCGGAAGTTCATTGAGGACTACAAGCTGACACAGCCGCTAAGACTGTTGGGACTTTTAGTCTGTCATTTACAGAGTACTGTGAATGAGTGATGTGGCCAGGTGGGCGGATCTCCACACAGTTATTTATTTTTAAAATTGACAGCTAGTGGTGGAGGAGATCCCCTGCTAGCTGTCAGAGTGGGGGCCGGTCTGATCGTAACATGTTACACAAGGTGAACTTATCCTTTAAATACATTCTAGGCGCATTAAAACAAAAAGTGCATTCTTGGTTGTCTTTGGAAAGCAGCTACATCCTTATTTTAAAAAGCCCTGTCCCCTGTCGGCATGCTGCAAAGGACACTTGCTGTCGGTGTGGAAGCAGTGGACTCTGTGCAGTGGTCTGATACCCCCCTGCTGCATCAAAGCTAGAGCTCCCGATCAGATGGAAGCACGAGCTTTGTTGCTTGCAGATCTAAATATATGACCCAGTAGGGGGCATATGGGACCTTGGCAAAAGAGCACTGCTTCCATATAGCGAGCAAAGGTCCTCCTTTTCAGTATGCTCGCAGATGCCTGGCTTTTCTACTCAGGCTGTGGCTGCTTTCTAATGAAAACAAATTGTTATACTTTGTTTTGATGCATCTAGAATGTATTTTAGCTGTTTTTAATTTGAAAGTTTAATTGGGCTTTAAAAAGAAGCTCTATTTTTTTTTTTACCACAGATCCTATCATATAGGACTACTGGGACTAAGGCTTCACTGGGACTAGGAATTGTTATTCCAAATTTCACCTGAAATAATTTAGGCTTGTAGTGTGATTGTATAGTGTAATCATAAAATCCACTTGTTCTTCATTGACACCATTGTATCTCATTGGTTTGGTTTATGTCCACCCAGCTGTGTTAGCAAAAGTGGGAGGAAGGAAAGGTGATTGCAGATTTTAGCCTGGCAGTTTCCTGTGTGTTCATTATTATTATTATTTTTTTTTTTCATTCCTTTTTGGTTGAAACATTTCAGCAAGCTACATGTAAATTTTGTTAGTCTGATGTCATCATGTTTAGATTTTCTGATGTCCATTAAAGTGTTTGCAGGTGTGCTCAATCTAAATGAGCATTTAGCTCTTATAAGCAAAGTAAACTAGTATGCAGCCGGAATCTTCTATATTCCCTATCTCACTCATTAGTGAAGAGTTGGGCCCTTAAAACAATGCAGAGCACAATATGTACAAGTTAGAGGAAAAGGTTGGTGCAGTTTGGTAGTGCGGATGTAATCATTTCTAACTGGGATGTCTGGGAAGCAACTCACCAAAGTCTTAAGGTTTTTTTTTTCTTTTGTTTTTTCTGACAGCCTCCCAGCACACAGAAAATAATCTCCTCGTGAATCCTGTGATATAACATGTATTTTATCCGCTCTCCTTTAAAAGGAGCCTTTTTTTATACTGTTTTAAAACCAGCTTCATAAATCAGCTCAATGCAAGACTTTGCGCGTCTCAGTATGACATGCACATAGCAGGTTTCTTTTTCTCCCATTCAAGGTTTTTGTGGATGACTAGGGGTTCATAAATTCTGGTTACCGCAAAAAAAGCTTGTGTAGATAAGCAGAGGGCCCTCATGATAATCTGTGAATACAGGCCATGCATTTAATATTTGGCTAATAGCTTTAATTCCTTGCATTATAGTAATTGATTGGTTTGTTTCTCCCTATTTATGTGGGATTCTGTTATTTTTCATTATTTTCCCCAGAACTTCACATCTGATATGGGATTGATTATGAGGGTGAAAAAAAGCCCCTCAAAAAGTCTCCTCCTCCTTCCTGGAGCCTTGACTAGTTTCATTTTCCTGTATAGGTGATGTCCCAATCTGCATGTAGAGGATATTAGAACGTATGTCTCCCTGTACAGTGGCCCTACATCTGCAATGGGTGATCTTGTATTAACCCCGCATGGACTGAGCTGAGATGTGACCCTGTGTCCTAAAGGTGCAGTGTTTTGTGGTCAATCTTGTGTTGGTTTGTTACAGGTTATGCACAGCTGACCAGCTTTTTATAAATTACTCGGAGTGTCAGAAATATATTTTTGTAGACGATGAACAATATGCCTTTTTCAGCTGGATAGCTAAAACTGTGAAACATTGAAAAGCTGTCTGTAAACAAGTGTTCTGTATTTTCATTGTTTTTTTTTCCCTTTTTTATTTTAATTTGTCTGACTGCAAATACTTTAATTTTTCACTTATAGTACTTAGAAAATGATTTGTTAGAGGATAGTTTTGTCTCCTAATCATTTCTCTATAATATTTTAATAAAGTCCTACAACCAATGATTTGTCTGTACAATGATTCTTGCAAAAACTTGACACTGTAATAAAGGGGACATCTTAGGTTAGACATACAGTATATCACAGAAGTGAGTTCACCCCTCACATTTTTGTAAATATGTGGTTTTATCTTATTATTATTATACAGGATTTATATAGCGCCAACAGTTTGCTCAGTGCTTTACAATATAAGGAGAGACAATACAGCAACAATACAGTTCAATACAAGAGGGATAGGAGGGCCCTGCTCCTTGGAATCCTTACAATCTAGGAGGGAGGGGCTAGTGGTACAAAAGGTAGTAACTGTGGGGGATGGACTGGTTGGAAGAGTAGAAGATTCCATTATTAGCAGAGGGCAGGATAGGCTTCCCTGAAGAGAGAAGTTTTCAGAGATCGCCTAAAAGTGCTGGGGGTCGCGTAACTTTTCATGTGACAACACTGAAGAAATAACACTTTGCTCCAATGTAAAGTAGTGAGTGTACAGCTTGTGTAACATTGTAAATTTGCTGTCCCCTCAAAATAACTCAACACACAGCCATTAATGTCTAAACCGCTGGCAACAAAAGTGAGTACACCCCTAAGTAAAAATGTCCTAATTGGGCCCAAAGTGTCAATATTTAGTGTGGCCACCATTATTTTCCAGCACTGCCTTAACCCTCTTGGGCATGGAGTTCACCAGAGCTTCACAGGCTGCCACTGGAGTCCTCTTCCACTCCTCCATGATGACATCTCAAAGCTGGTGGATGATAGAGACCTTGCGCTCCTCCACCTTCCGTTTGGGGTAAGGAGTACAAAGACAAGTGGTCTTGGGCTGCATGAGTGTTGTCGGCACTGGGGAGCTACAGTTCATTGAGGAAACCATGAATGCCAACATGTAGTGTGACATACTGAAGCAGAACATGATCCCCTCCCTTTGGAGACTGGGCCGCAGGGCAGTATTCCAACATAACGACCCCAAACACACCTCCAAGACGACTACTGCCTTGCTAAAGAAGATGAGGGTAAAGGTGATGAACTGGCCATGCATGTCTCCAGACCTAAACCCTATTGAGCATCTGTGGGGCATCCTCAAACGGAAGGTGGAGGAGAGCAAGATCTCTAGCATCCACTAGCTTCGAGATATCGTCATGGAGGAGTGGAAGAGGGCTCCAGTGGCAACCTGTGAAGCTCTGGTGAACTCCATGCCCAAGAGGGTTAAGGCAGTGCTGGAAAATAATGGTGGCCACACTAAATATTGACACTTTGGGCCCAATTTGCACATTTTCACTTAGGGGTGTACTCACTTTTGTTGCCAGTGGTTTAGACATTAATGGCTGTGTGTTGAGTTATTTTGAGGGGACAGCAAATTTACACTGTTATACAAGCTGTACACTCACTACATTACATTGTAGCAAAGTGTCATTTCTTCAGCGTTGTCACATGAAAAGATATATAATAAAATATTTACAAAAATGTGAGGGGTGTACTCACTTCTGAGATACTGTGTGGGAGCTGCTGTAGCTAACTGGGTTTTCAAAGCCCTGGGCTCCAGCATCTGTTAATCCTGGGTTTGTTGTAACTGACTTGGAACAAGCATTCAGTACTAGAGTTTAGACTTTTCAGTCATTTGCTGCATACTTTCTCACTTTGGTGTTTCATTAAAGCCTAACTCCAGGTTTTCGTGAACTTTAAATAGTTTGTTTGGACTAAGATGGTTCAAACAAACTATTTCCTTTAGGGATGCATTGGTATTGGTATCGTTGCCGATACAGAGTATTTTCATGAGTACTCTATTCCTGAAAATGCTCCAAATATCTGAAACCAATATTTTGTAGTGCAATTTGCGTCCATACAAATCGAATGGACACAAATTGCACTGCAAAGAACAGCATGCAATTTGAACAGGAATGCGGTTCGATTCCTGTCCAAATCGCATGCTGTTTCCCCACAGCTCCTATGTGAACCCTGGCTTGTCATGGCCTGAATTCGCACAGGAACAATGTGGGAAACCTCCCTGTGCCAATTGCATGCTGTCACAAAACGAAAAGCTGCTTCACAGGTCTGTGACTTTCACTCCTCTTTTTGCAATGGTGCTGATCAGTCAGAAGCTGTCTAGCCCGTACTGTCATCCCTGCGAGGAGAGGAGAGAAAGCAACAGGAATTTCAAATCCCTAGACCTGTGAAGTTTCTTTTGTGTGACAGCTTGGGATCGGTTTCCCGCACCACTACTGTGTGAGCTCCGACTGTGTGGGTTCACACAAGAGCGGTGGGGAAACCGCATGAGATTTGGACAGTCATTGCATCGCATTCCTGTTCAGATTCCATGCTATTCTTTGCAGTGTGATTTGCGCCGTTTCATTTTGTATGGATGCAAATCGTACCGCAAAGTATCGGTACTTGCCAATTTAAAAAAAGGAAAAAAAAATATCTGTGCATCACTAATTTCTTCACTAACATGCAGTGGCTGTCATTGCTATGTAAACTGTATGTAGTCTCAGCTACACACAGTATACAGTGTTGTGTTTTGTGCAGCACGGTGGGAAATTCTCATCGTGCTCACGGTGTAAAAACAAGTTGGGCTGAGCACTGCTCAGCTGTTCACAGGAAACTTGTATTTGTATTTTACAAATTAAAAAAAAAAAGCTTCCTCCAATTGGCTGTAGCAGAGCTGAAGTCATCTGTTCACCTCAGTAGAGATGAGCGAATCGAAGTATCCGAAGTGGAATTCGAGTCGAATTTCGGAAAAATTTCGATTCGTGCCGAATCCGAAAAACAGCCTAATTCGGACGCGCGAATCGAAATTTTTCCGAAAATGGCGGCTGACATGTGCGGCGACGGAGCGGGGATGTCGGGGAAGGCGCGCAGACAAGGCGCGCTGCCCCATAATGCATTCCTCAACGACATGTGATCGCATCAGCCAATCAGCAGCCAGCCAGCCAGCACTGTGTAATGGTCGAGGTATATATAGCGGCCATTTTGGAAATCTTCATTTGCCTGCAGTCATTGAACAGAGGCAGACCGCTCTGTACTAGGGACAGGGACAGAGTTAGGGCCACAGAAACGAGAATTGGGGACAGAGAGAAGTTACTTAGGGACAGAGAACCATTACTCAGGGACACAGACTTGTTAATGAGGGCCACAGAATCGTTATTTAGGGACAAAGAAACGCTAGTTAGGGCCACAGAATTCATACTCAGGGACAGACAGAATTGTTACTCAGTGCCAGAGAATTGTTACTTAGGGCCACAGAAACGTTATTAGGGCCACAGAATTTTTACTCAGGGACAGACAGAATTGTTACTGAGTGCCAGAGAATTGTTACTCAGGGACAGACAGAATTGTTACTGAGTGCCAGAGAATTCTTACTCAGGGCCACAGAATTCATTCTCAGGGACAGACAGAATTGTTACTCAGGGACAGACAGAATTGTTACTGAGTGCCAGAGAATTGTTACTCAGGGACAGACAGAATTGTTACTGAGTGCCAGAGAATTGTTACTCAGGGACAGACAGAATTGTTACTGAGTGCCAGAGAATTGTTACTCTCACAGACACAAAATTGTTACTTGCACAGACACAGAATTGTTACTTGCACAGACACACAATTGTTACTCAGGGCCACAGAATTCATACTCAGGGACAGACAGAATTGTTACTGAGTGCCAGAGAATTCTTACTCAGGGCCACAGAATTCATACTCAGGGACAGACAGAATTGTTACTCAGGGACAGACAGAATTGTTACTGAGTGCCAGAGAATTGTTACTCAGGGACAGACAGAATTGTTACTGAGTGCCAGAGAATTGTTACTCTCACAGACACAAAATTGTTACTTGCACAGACACAGAATTGTTACTTGCACAGACACACAATTGTTACTCAGGGCCACAGAATTCATACTCAGGGACAGACAGAATTGTTACTGAGTGCCAGAGAATTGTTACTCAGGGACAGACAGAATTGTTACTGAGTGCCAGAGAATTGTTACTCTCACAGACACAAAATTGTTACTTGCACAGACACAGAATTGTTACTCGCACAGAGACAGAATTGTTACTCAGGGCCACAGAATTCATACTCAGGGACAGACAGAATTGTTACTGAGTGCCAGAGAATTGTTACTCAGGGAAGACAGAATTGTTACTGAGTGCCATAGAATTGTTACTCAGGGACAGACAGAATTGTTACTGAGTGCCAGAGAATTGTTACTCTCACAGACACAAAATTGTTACTTGCACAGACACAGAATTGTTACTCGCACAGAGACAGAATTGTTACTCAGGGCCACAGAATTCATACTCAGGGACAGACAGAATTGTTACTGAGTGCCAGAGAATTGTTACTCAGGGACAGACAGAATTGTTACTGAGTGCCAGAGAATTGTTACTCTCACAGACACAAAATTGTTACTTGCACAGACACAGAATTGTTACTTGCACAGACACACAATTGTTACTGAGTGCCAGAGAATTGTTACTCAGGGACAGACAGAATTGTTACTGAGTGCCAGAGAATTGTTACTCAGGGACAGACAGAATTGTTACTGAGTGCCAGAGAATTGTTACTCAGGGACAGACAGAATTGTTACTGAGTGCCAGAGAATTGTTACTCTCACAGACACAAAATTGTTACTTGCACAGACACAGAATTGTTACTCGCACAGAGACAGAATTGTTACTCAGGGCCACAGAATTCATACTCAGGGACAGACAGAATTGTTACTGAGTGCCAGAGAATTGTTACTCAGGGACAGACAGAATTGTTACTGAGTGCCAGAGAATTGTTACTCTCACAGACACAAAATTGTTACTTGCACAGACACAGAATTGTTACTTGCACAGACACACAATTGTTACTGAGTGCCAGAGAATTGTTACTCAGGGACAGACAGAATTGTTACTGAGTGCCAGAGAATTGTTACTCAGGGACAGACAGAATTGTTACTGAGTGCCAGAGAATTGTTACTCAGGGACAGACAGAATTGTTACTGAGTGCCAGAGAATTGTTACTCTCACAGACACAAAATTGTTACTTGCACAGACACAGAATTGTTACTCGCACAGAGACAGAATTGTTACTCAGGGCCACAGAATTCATACTCAGGGACAGACAGAATTGTTACTGAGTGCCAGAGAATTGTTACTCAGGGACAGACAGAATTGTTACTGAGTGCCAGAGAATTGTTACTCTCACAGACACAAAATTGTTACTTGCACAGACACAGAATTGTTACTTGCACAGACACACAATTGTTACTCAGGGCCACAGAATTCATACTCAGGGACAGACAGAATTGTTACTGAGTGCCAGAGAATTGTTACTCAGGGACAGACAGAATTGTTACTGAGTGCCAGAGAATTGTTACTCAGGGACAGACAGAATTGTTACTGAGTGCCAGAGAATTGTTACTCTCACAGACACAAAATTGTTACTTGCACAGACACAGAATTGTTACTCGCACAGAGACAGAATTGTTACTCAGGGCCACAGAATTCATACTCAGGGACAGACAGAATTGTTACTGAGTGCCAGAGAATTGTTACTCAGGGACAGACAGAATTGTTACTGAGTGCCAGAGAATTGTTACTCTCACAGACACAAAATTGTTACTTGCACAGACACAGAATTGTTACTTGCACAGACACACAATTGTTACTCAGGGCCACAGAATTCATACTCAGGGACAGACAGAATTGTTACTGAGTGCCAGAGAATTGTTACTCAGGGACAGACAGAATTGTTACTGAGTGCCAGAGAATTGTTACTCTCACAGACACAAAATTGTTACTTGCACAGACACAGAATTGTTACTCGCACAGAGACAGAATTGTTACTCAGGGCCACAGAATTCATACTCAGGGACAGACAGAATTGTTACTGAGTGCCAGAGAATTGTTACTCAGGGAAGACAGAATTGTTACTGAGTGCCATAGAATTGTTACTCAGGGACAGACAGAATTGTTACTGAGTGCCAGAGAATTGTTACTCTCACAGACACAAAATTGTTACTTGCACAGACACAGAATTGTTACTCGCACAGAGACAGAATTGTTACTCAGGGCCACAGAATTCATACTCAGGGACAGACAGAATTGTTACTGAGTGCCAGAGAATTGTTACTCAGGGACAGACAGAATTGTTACTGAGTGCCAGAGAATTGTTACTCTCACAGACACAAAATTGTTACTTGCACAGACACAGAATTGTTACTTGCACAGACACACAATTGTTACTGAGTGCCAGAGAATTGTTAATCAGGGACAGACAGAATTGTTACTGAGTGCCAGAGAATTGTTACTCAGGGACAGACAGAATTGTTACTGAGTGCCAGAGAATTGTTACTCAGGGACAGACAGAATTGTTACTGAGTGCCAGAGAATTGTTACTCTCACAGACACAAAATTGTTACTTGCACAGACACAGAATTGTTACTCGCACAGAGACAGAATTGTTACTCAGGGCCACAGAATTCATACTCAGGGACAGACAGAATTGTTACTGAGTGCCAGAGAATTGTTACTCAGGGACAGACAGAATTGTTACTGAGTGCCAGAGAATTGTTACTCTCACAGACACAAAATTGTTACTTGCACAGACACAGAATTGTTACTTGCACAGACACACAATTGTTACTCAGGGCCACAGAATTCATACTCAGGGACAGACAGAATTGTTACTGAGTGCCAGAGAATTCTTACTCAGGGCCACAGAATTCATACTCAGGGACAGACAGAATTGTTACTCAGGGACAGACAGAATTGTTACTGAGTGCCAGAGAATTGTTACTCAGGGACAGACAGAATTGTTACTGAGTGCCAGAGAATTGTTACTCTCACAGACACAAAATTGTTACTTGCACAGACACAGAATTGTTACTTGCACAGACACACAATTGTTACTCAGGGCCACAGAATTCATACTCAGGGACAGACAGAATTGTTACTGAGTGCCAGAGAATTGTTACTCAGGGACACCTAATCGTTGAATTAAATAGTATGTCAGACAACATGCAGAGGAGTGGCAGAGGAGGCAATGTTTTAGGAGCGAGCAGACGTGGCAGCAGAGGAAGGGGTCGAGGCAGCAGTATTCGCAGCCAGAGGCCAGTGCTCCCGGTGTCATCCAGCGGTCGTGTCTCCACCGACAACCCTGCCGTCATTGATTGGTTGGCTCGGTCGTCTTCCTCTTCCCAGGTCACCTCTGACACCTACAGCCAACGGTCGGTGGGTACGTCAGACACAACCGTTAGTTGGCATGGCCCGGGACCAAGCCCACTGAAATCACGTGTCCTCTACCTGCCCCTGTCCTTTGCTGTTCCCTCACCAAGCGAAGTATCGCATGCTGTGGGCTCAGCCCCACTGTACAGTGAGGAAGAGCTAACAGAGGGCGGTCAGGAACGGGGGGAGACATCGGCCTTTTCAGCAGCCAAGCGAACAAGTACTGGCGAGGAGAGTGGCTCGGTAGCCGGTCTAGAGACAGGTCTGTCTCCTGACCCAGACGCAGCCGAGGGGGCTAGTAGTGAGGCGGAGACCCTACTTGATGATGAGGAGGTTGATCGCACTTGGCAGCCTCGTCGTCATCAGGCAATTTCTTCCGCATCATCAGGAGAAGAGGGTGGCAGCTTGGCAGCGAGCAAAACAGTCGGTGGGTTGCCCAGGAGACAGCAGCAGGGTCGCATCAGTGTCAGTGGAGCCAAACGTCCACGGAGTAGAGCACCAGCTCCACTGCAGCCTACCACCACGGCCAGTAGTGGTGCCGGTGCGCACGGAGGAAGTAGCAGTCAGCCAGTGAAGAGTAGCGGGGGCAAAGTTTCCTACTCGGTGGTGTGGCAATTTTTCCTCAAGCCGCCCGAGGAAGTAAACGTAGCCGTATGTCGACTATGTGGCCAGAAATGCAAGCGTGGCCAGGGGGCCCATGTTGGGACTACAGCGTTGCGTCAGCATATGCAGCGTCACCATTCGGTGGCCTGGGAAAACCGTGATAAACATACGGCGGTTCTGCCTGCCCCAGCCCCCGCTCCATCACCCGCTCCGTTACTTGCTCCGTCACCCGACGTCGTCAATCGCCCTCTATCAGCCAGTCAAGGCTCCAACACCTCTGCTGAGGGGAGTTGTCGCTCATTGGCATCTTCCGCTCGTTCAGATGCTCCTTCTCCTGCTACTCCTCTTCTCGGATTCCGTCAACAGTCTTTCTTGGAATCCGTATCCAAGAGACAACAGTTTGCGAGCACGCACCCGACGGTGCAAAAGCTGAACGTCCTCCTGTCCAAGTTGCTGGTGCTGCAGTCCCTCCCTTTCCAACTGGTGGACTCAGCACCTTTCCGAGAAATGATGGCTTGTGCCGCGCCGCGGTGGAGAGTGCCAAGCCGTCATTTCTTTGCCCAAAAGGCAGTGCCAGCCCTGCATTCACATGTAGAAGAGATGGTGGGCCAGTCTTTGAGCATGTCGGTCTCTGCCAAAGTGCACGGCAGCGCCGACGTGTGGAGCTGTAACTACGGTCAGGGACAGTACATGTCATTTACGGCCCACTGGGTGAACGTGGTGCCGGCACAGCCGCACCAGCAACTTGGACAGGTCACGACGCTTTTGCCTCCACGTTTGCACGTCCTTGGTCCAGCAAGCATGTCCGCCTCTACCACCTCTTTTTCCGCCGTGTCCTCAGCCGCCACCCCCGTGCCAAGTCCCATTACCCGACCGGCATATCACATGTGCAGGGCGCAACGGTGTCACGCTGTGCTGCACCTGGTATGCCTTGGCGAACGTAGTCACACAGGGGAGGAACTGCTGAGTGTAATGAACAGAGAAATCGACAGATGGCTGTCTCCGCGCAAACTAAAAATCGGAACCATGTTGACTGACAACGGAAAGAACATGGTGTCTGCTCTGCGTCAAGGAAGGTTGTGCCATGCGCCATGCATGGCTCACGTGTTCAATCTGGTTGTCAAGCGGTTCCTAAAATCCACCATCCCACTGCAAGACATCCTTAAAATGTCACGTAAACTGTGCATGCATTTCAGCCATTCCTACACCGCAAAGAACACCCTCATTGAGCTGCAGCGGCAGAACGGAATTCCACAGCATCGCCTGATCTGCGACGTTGCAACAAGGTGGAATTCAACCCTACACATGTTAGACCGCCTTTACGAGCAGCGAAAGGCCATCACCGATTTCCTGATGTTACAAGCGGATAAAGGTACTCCCCTGTGTAACTTAGATGTCAGCCATTGGCAGCTCATGCGTGACACCTGCCGCTTGCTCAGGCCCTTTGAGGAGGCCACGCTATTCGTGAGTCGGCAGGACTATGGGATGAACGACGTCATTCCTCTGTTGCACGTCCTGGAACAAATGCTGTTAACAATGGCTGGTCAGGGTGCGGTAGACGTGGCGCACAGATCTCAACGCCACATGACCCCTGTGGGGGCAGGACAGGAAGAAGAGGAGGAGGTAGAGGAGGACATTTGTGCTCAGGAATTATTGAGTGAAATGGGTGGTTTTTCCACTCAGCGGACAGGAGTGGAGGAGCAGGAGCATCTGGTAGAGGAGGAGGAGGAGGAGACAGAGGACCCAGACGCACCGTGGCAGTATGCTGTGGAGATGGAGGCAGGGAGTCCCTCGCATTCCTTGGCACAAATGGCCCATAGCATGCTCGGTTGCTTGCGTAGCGACAGCCGAATAATAACCATCAGACAGAGGGATGACTTTTGGCTGTCCACCTTGTTGGACCCTCGCTACCGGTCCAAAATGGTGGCCTTTTTCACACCTGCTGAGAGGGAGGCCAAAATTACGTACTATAAAAACCACCTATGTAGTCAGTTGGTCTCTGCCTTTGTGCGCCAACGTCCATCCTCAGACACTGTGGGCCCTGTGCGCTCGCGTTCCGCTGGCATGGCAGCAGGGGAGGGGTGGGGTGGTAGGAGCAGTGGCAGCTCCACCAGCAGCGGCTGCCTCAGTCTGCAGTCGATGATGAGTAGCTTTCTTCACCAGCGCAGTGAGGAAACTACTAACCAGCCGCAGCAGCAGCAGCAGCATCAGGTGGACCTGGAGCAGGAGCTCAAACAACAGGCTTGGGCCTACTTGGACAGCACCCTGCCAACCGAGGTAGACAATCCCCTTGACTACTGGGCAACGAAACTTGACCTTTGGCCCCAACTAGCTGAATTTGCCCTTGAAAGGCTGTCATGCCCGGCCAGTAGCGTGGCATCGGAGCGCGTGTTTAGTGCGGCAGGAGGTATTGTAACTCCGCGGAGGACACGACTGTCCACCCAAAGTGTGGAGAGACTCACGTTTGTGAAAATGAATCAGGCGTGGATTAGTCTGGATTTCAAACCACCAGTTCCTGACACAACTGACTAAATCCGCCATGAATCATGCCTCAAACATGTGCCACTTTCAGGTCTCCTCACACTGCTGGTGTGTTGAATTTTTTGACATAGGGTGCTGGCAGATTACGGGCCTCCTATAGCTGCTGCCAGGCCCCTAATCTGCCATAGGCCCCTATATACCGCCTCCTCCTGCTGCTGCCAGGTCCAGAGTCTCTCATGGGTCCCTGTACGGCCTCCCATTGCTGCTGTCTCCATCGCCACACTCTGCTGCCATGTGCCACTTTCAGGTCTCTTCACACTGCTGGTGTGTTAAATTTTTTGACATAGGGTGCAGGCAGATTACGGGCCTCACATAGCTGCTGCCAGGCCCCTAATCTGCCATGGGCCCCTATATACCGCCTCCTCATGCTGCTGCCAAGTCTAGAGTCTCTCATGGGTCCCTGTACGGCCTCCCATTGCTGCTGTCTCCATCGCCACACTCTGCTGCCATGTGCCACTTTCAGGTCTCTTCACACTGCTGGTGTGTTAAATTTTTTGACATAGGGTGCAGGCAGATTACGGGCCTCACATAGCTGCTGCCAGGCCCCTAATCTGCCATGGGCCCCTATATACCGCCTCCTCATGCTGCTGCCAAGTCCAGAGTCTGTCATGGTCCCTGTACGGCCTCCCATTGCTGCTGTCTCCATCGCCACACTCTGCTGCCATGTGCCACTTTCAGGTCTCTTCACACTGCTGGTGTGTTAAATTTTTTGACATAGGGTGCTGCAAGATAACGGGCCTCACATAGCTGCTGCCAGGCCCCTAATCTGCCATGGGCCCCTATATACCGCCTCCTCATGCTGCTGCCAAGTCCAGAGTCTGTCATGGTCCCTGTACGGCCTCCCATTGCTGCTGTCTCCATCGCCACACTCTGCTGCCATGTGCCACTTTCAGGTCTCTTCACACTGCTGGTGTGTTAAATTTTTTGACATAGGGTGCAGGCAGATTACGGGCCTCACATAGCTGCTGCCAGGCCCCTAATCTGCCATGGGCCCCTATATACCGCCTCCTCATGCTGCTGCCAAGTCTAGAGTCTCTCATGGGTCCCTGTACGGCCTCCCATTGCTGCTGTCTCCATCGCCACACTCTGCTGCCATGTGCCACTTTCAGGTCTCTTCACACTGCTGGTGTGTTAAATTTTTTGACATAGGGTGCTGCAAGATAACGGGCCTCACATAGCTGCTGCCAGGCCCCTAATCTGCCATGGGCCCCTATATACCGCCTCCTCATGCTGCTGCCAAGTCCAGAGTCTGTCATGGTCCCTGTACGGCCTCCCATTGCTGCTGTCTCCATCGCCACACTCTGCTGCCATGTGCCACTTTCAGGTCTCTTCACACTGCTGGTGTGTTAAATTTTTTGACATAGGGTGCTGCAAGATAACGGGCCTCACATAGCTGCTGCCAGGCCCCTAATCTGCCATGGGCCCCTATATACCGCCTCCTCATGCTGCTGCCAAGTCCAGAGTCTGTCATGGTCCCTGTACGGCCTCCCATTGCTGCTGTCTCCATCGCCACACTCTGCTGCCATGTGCCACTTTCAGGTCTCTTCACACTGCTGGTGTGTTAAATTTTTTGACATAGGGTGCTGCAAGATAACGGGCCTCACATAGCTGCTGCCAGGCCCCTAATCTGCCATGGGCCCCTATATACCGCCTCCTCATGCTGCTGCCAAGTCCAGAGTCTGTCATGGTCCCTGTACGGCCTCCCATTGCTGCTGTCTCCATCGCCACACTCTGCTGCCATGTGCCACTTTCAGGTCTCTTCACACTGCTGGTGTGTTAAATTTTTTGACATAGGGTGCAGGCAGATTACGGGCCTCACATAGCTGCTGCCAGGCCCCTAATCTGCCATGGGCCCCTATATACCGCCTCCTCATGCTGCTGCCAAGTCTAGAGTCTCTCATGGGTCCCTGTACGGCCTCCCATTGCTGCTGTCTCCATCGCCACACTCTGCTGCCATGTGCCACTTTCAGGTCTCTTCACACTGCTGGTGTGTTAAATTTTTTGACATAGGGTGCAGGCAGATTACGGGCCTCACATAGCTGCTGCCAGGCCCCTAATCTGCCATGGGCCCCTATATACCGCCTCCTCATGCTGCTGCCAAGTCTAGAGTCTCTCATGGGTCCCTGTACGGCCTCCCATTGCTGCTGTCTCCATCGCCACACTCTGCTGCCATGTGCCACTTTCAGGTCTCTTCACACTGCTGGTGTGTTAAATTTTTTGACATAGGGTGCTGCAAGATAACGGGCCTCACATAGCTGCTGCCAGGCCCCTAATCTGCCATGGGCCCCTATATACCGCCTCCTCATGCTGCTGCCAAGTCCAGAGTCTGTCATGGTCCCTGTACGGCCTCCCATTGCTGCTGTCTCCATCGCCACACTCTGCTGCCATGTGCCACTTTCAGGTCTCTTCACACTGCTGGTGTGTTAAATTTTTTGACATAGGGTGCAGGCAGATTACGGGCCTCACATAGCTGCTGCCAGGCCCCTAATCTGCCATGGGCCCCTATATACCGCCTCCTCATGCTGCTGCCAAGTCCAGAGTCTGTCATGGTCCCTGTACGGCCTCCCATTGCTGCTGTCTCCATCGCCACACTCTGCTGCCATGTGCCACTTTCAGGTCTCTTCACACTGCTGGTGTGTTAAATTTTTTGACATAGGGTGCAGGCAGATTACGGGCCTCACATAGCTGCTGCCAGGCCCCTAATCTGCCATGGGCCCCTATATACCGCCTCCTCCTGCTGCTGCCAGGTCCAGAGTCTCTCATGGGTCCCTGTACGGCCTCCCATTGCTGCTGTCTCCATCGCCACACTCTGCTGCCATGTGCCACTTTCAGGTCTCTTCACACTGCTGGTGTGTTAAATTTTTTGACATAGGGTGCAGGCAGATTACGGGCCTCACATAGCTGCTGCCAGGCCCCTAATCTGCCATGGGCCCCTATATACCACCTCCTCCTGCTGCTGCCAGGTCCAGAGTCTCTCATGGGTCCCTGTACGGCCTCCCATTGCTGCTGTCTCCATCGCCACACTCTGCTGCCATGTGCCACTTTCAGGTCTCTTCACACTGCTGGTGTGTTAAATTTTTTGACATAGGGTGCTGCAAGATAACGGGCCTCACATAGCTGCTGCCAGGCCCCTAATCTGCCATGGGCCCCTATATACCGCCTCCTCATGCTGCTGCCAAGTCCAGAGTCTGTCATGGTCCCTGTACGGCCTCCCATTGCTGCTGTCTCCATCGCCACACTCTGCTGCCATGTGCCACTTTCAGGTCTCTTCACACTGCTGGTGTGTTAAATTTTTTGACATAGGGTGCAGGCAGATTACGGGCCTCACATAGCTGCTGCCAGGCCCCTAATCTGCCATGGGCCCCTATATACCGCCTCCTCCTGCTGCTGCCAGGTCCAGAGTCTCTCATGGGTCCCTGTACGGCCTCCCATTGCTGCTGTCTCCATCGCCACACTCTGCTGCCATGTGCCACTTTCAGGTCTCTTCACACTGCTGGTGTGTTAAATTTTTTGACATAGGGTGCAGGCAGATTACGGGCCTCACATAGCTGCTGCCAGGCCCCTAATCTGCCATGGGCCCCTATATACCACCTCCTCCTGCTGCTGCCAGGTCCAGAGTCTCTCATGGGTCCCTGTACGGCCTCCCATTGCTGCTGTCTCCATCGCCACACTCTGCTGCCATGTGCCACTTTCAGGTCTCTTCACACTGCTGGTGTGTTAAATTTTTTGACATAGGGTGCTGCAAGATAACGGGCCTCACATAGCTGCTGCCAGGCCCCTAATCTGCCATGGGCCCCTATATACCGCCTCCTCATGCTGCTGCCAAGTCCAGAGTCTGTCATGGTCCCTGTACGGCCTCCCATTGCTGCTGTCTCCATCGCCACACTCTGCTGCCATGTGCCACTTTCAGGTCTCTTCACACTGCTGGTGTGTTAAATTTTTTGACATAGGGTGCTGCAAGATAACGGGCCTCACATAGCTGCTGCCAGGCCCCTAATCAGCCATGGGCCCCTATACCGCCTCCTCCTGCTGCTGCCAGGTCCAGAGTCTCTCATGCCATGTGCCACTTTCAGGTCTCTTCACACTGCTGGTGTGTTTAATTTTTTGACATAGGGTGCAGGCAGATTACGGGCCTCACATAGCTGCTGCCAGGCCCCTAATCTGCCATGGGCCCCTATATACCGCCTCCTCATGCTGCTGCCAAGTCTAGAGTCTCTCATGGGTCCCTGTACGGCCTCCCATTGCTGCTGTCTCCATCGCCACACTCTGCTGCCATGTGCCACTTTCAGGTCTCTTCACACTGCTGGTGTGTTAAATTTTTTGACATAGGGTGCTGGCAGATTACGGGCCTCCTATAGCTGCTGCCAGGCCCCTAATCTGCCATGGGCCCCTATATACCGCCTCCTCATGCTGCTGCCAAGTTCAGAGTCTGTCATGGGTCCCTGTACGGCCTCCCATTGCTGCTGTCTCCATCGCCACACTCTGCCATGTGCCACTTTCAGGTCTCCTCACACTGCTGGTGTGTTGAATTTTTTGACATAGGGTGCTGGCAGATTACGGGCCTCCTATAGCTGCTGCCAGGCCCCTAATCTGCCATAAGCCCCTATATACCGCCTCCTCATGCTGCTGCCAAGTCCAGAGTCTGTCATGGGTCCCTGTACGGCCTCCCATTGCTGCTGTCTCCATCGCCACACTCTGCCATGTGCCACTTTCAGGTCTCCTCACACACTGCTGGTGTGTTGAATTTTTTGACATAGGGTGCTGGCAGATTACGGGCCTCCTATAGCTGCTGCCAGGCCCCTAATCTGCCGTAGGCCCCTATATACCGCCTCCTCATGCTGCTGCCAGGTCCAGAGTCTCTCATGGGTCCCTGTACGGCCTCCCATTGCTGCTGTCTCCATCGCCACACTCTGCCATGTGCCACTTTCAGGTCTCCTCACACTGCTGGTGTGTTCCATTTTTTGTCATAGGGTGCTGGCAGATTATGGGCCTCCCATAACTGCTGCCAGGCCCCTAATCTGCCATGGGCCCCTATACCGACTCCTCATGCTGTGACGTTGCAACAAGGTGGAATTCAACCCTACATATGTTAGACCGCCTTTACGAACAGCAAAAGGCCATCACAGATTTCCTGATGTTAAAAGCAGATAAAGGTACTCCCTGTGTAACTTAGATGTCAGCCATTGGCAGCTCATGCGTGACACCTGCGCTTGCTCAGGCCCTTTGAGGAGGCCACGCTATTCGTGAGTCGGCAGGACTATGGGATGAACGACGTCATTCCTCTGTTGCACGTCCTGGAACAAATGCTGTTAACAATGGCTGGTCAGGGTGCGGTAGACGTGGCGCACAGATCTCAACGCCACATGGCCCCTGTGGGGGCAGGACTGGAAGAAGAGGAGGAGGTAGAGGAGGACATTGGTGCTCAGGAATTATTGAGTGAAATGGGTGGTTTTTCCACTCAGCGGACAGGAGTGGAGGAGCAGGAGCATCTGGTAGAGGAGGAGGAAGAGGAGACAGAGGACCTAGACGCACCGTGGCAGTATGCTGTGGAGATGGAGGCAGGGAGTCCCTCGCATTCCTTGGCACAAATGGCCCATAGCATGCTCGGTTGCTTGCGTAGCGACAGCCGAATAATAACCATCAGACAGAGGGATGACTTTTGGCTGTCCACCTTGTTGGACCCTCGCTACCGTTCAAAAATGGTGGCCTTTTTCACACCTGCTGAGAGGGAGGCCAAAATAACGTACTATAAAAAACACCTATGTAGTCAGCTGGTCTCTGCCTGTCTGCGCCAACGTCCATCCTCAGACACTGTGGGCCCTGTGCGCTCGTGTTCCGCTGCCATGGCAGCAGGGGAGGGGTGGGGTGGTAGGAGCAGTGGCAGCTCCACCAGCAGCGGCTGCCTCAGTCTGCAGTCGATGATGAGTAGCTTTCTTCACCAGCGCAGTGAGGAAACTACTAACCAGCCGCAGCAGCAGCAGCAGCATCAGGTGGACCTGGAGCAGGACCTCAAACAACAGGCTTAGGCCTACTTGGACAGCACCCTGCCAACCGAGGTAGACAATCCCCTTGACTACTGGGCAACGAAACTTGACCTTTGGCCCCAACTAGCTGAATTTGCCCTTGAAAGGCTGTCATGCCCGGCCAGTAGCGTGGCATCGGAGCGCGTGTTTAGTGCGGCAGGAGGTATTGCAACTCCGCGGAGGACACGACTGTCCACCCAAAGTGTGGAGAGACTGACGTTTGTGAAAATGAATCAGGCGTGGATTAGTCTGGATTTCAAACCACCAGTTCCTGACACAACTGACTAAATCCGCCATGAATCATGCCCCAAACATGTGCCACTTTCAGGTCTCCTCACACTGCTGGTGTGTTCCATTTTTTGTCATAGGGTGCTGGCAGATTACGGGCCTCCCATAGCTGCTGCCAGGCCCCTAATCTGCCATGGGCCCCTATACCGCCTCCTCATGCTGCTGCCAAGTCCAGAGTCTCTCATGGGTCCCTGTACGGCCTCCCATTGCTGCTGCCTCCATCGCCACACTCTGCCATGTGCCACTTTCAGGTCTCCTCACACTGCTGGTGTGTTCCATTTTTTGTCATAGGGTGCTGGCAGATTACGGGCCTCCCATAGCTGCTGCCAGGCCCCTAATCTGCCATGGGCCCCTATACCGCCTCCTCATGCTGCTGCCAGGTCCAGAGTCTCTCATGGGTCCCTGTACGGCCTCCCATTGCTGCTGTCTCCATCGCCACACTCTGCCATGTGCCACTTTCAGGTCTCCTCACACTGCTGGTGGGTTCCATTTTTTGTCATAGGGTGCTGGCAGATTACGGGCCTCCCATAGCTGCTGCCAGGCCCGTAATCTGCCATGGGCCCCCGTACCGACTCCTCATGCTGCTGCCAGGCCCGTAATCTGTCATGGGCCACTGTTGTCGCTTGTTGGCATATTCCGCTCGTTCAGATGCTCCTTCTCCTGCTACTCCTCTTCACGGATTCCGTCAGCAGTCTTTCTTGGAATCCGTTTCCAAGAGACAACAGTTTGCGAGCACGCACCCGACGGTGCAGAAGCTGAACGTCCTCCTGTCCAAGTTGCTGCTGCCAGGCTCGTAATCTGTCATGCGCCCCTGTACCGCCTCCTCATGCTGCTGCCAGGTCCAGAGTGTGTCATGGGCCCCCGTACCGACTCCTCATGCTGCTGCCAGGCCCGTAATCTGTCATGGGCCCCTGTACCGCCTCCCCATGCTGCTGCCAGGTCCAGAGTGTGTCATGGGTCCCTGTACGGCCTCCCATTGCTGCTGCCAGGCCCGTAATCTGCCATGGGCCCCTGTACCGACTCCTCATGCTGCTGCCAGGCCCGTAATCTGTCATGGGCCCCTGTACCGCCTCCTCATGCTGCTGCCAGGTCCAGAGTGTGTCATGGGTCCCTGTACGGCCTCCCATTGCTGCTGTCTCTATCGCCACACTCTGCCATGTGCCACTTTCAGGTCTCCTCACACTGCTGGTGGTTTCCATTTTTGTCATAGGGTGCTGTATGGCCTCCCATTGCTGCTGCCTCCACCGCCACACTGTGGCTCCACACTCTGGTTTTGGCCCCGTGACTGCCCAAATGAGTGAAGTGTGCGGTGATTCTAAGATCGACGGCACTCATCTGCATGTCATACTGACTGACAGTATTATTTCTCTTCCCCAGCAGACTCCAAGGGCATTTAAATTAAAGGTACAGTGTTCTGCACTAATATTAAGTCTCTCTGAAGCCTAGAAACACCCTTTTTTAAGTTAAATTCACAGCGAATTTATTCGACTCGAATCGAATATTGTCCACGAATTCGCCGAATCAGTCGAATCGAATTTTTCATTTCTTCGCTCATCTCTACACCTCAGTCAATAAGAGAAGCCTTGTATTGAGAAAATATAAAGTATCCTGTGAATGGCTAGGTGAGCAGTGTTTGGCCCACTCAGTTTTGCTCCGGGAGCAGGACAAAGCGTACGGTGCATCCAGAAAGTATTCACAGCGCTTATCTTTTCCCACATTTTGTTATGTTACAGCCTTATTCCAAAATGGATTAAATTAATTTTTTTCCCTCAACATTCTACAAACAATACCCCATAATGACATTGTGAAAGAAGTTTGTTTTGAAATCTTTGCAATTTGTTAAAAATAAAAAAAACAGAGGAAAACCACATGTACGTAAGTATTCCCAGCCTTTGCTCAATACTTTGTTGAAGCACCTTTAGCACCAATTACAGCCTCAAGTCATTTTGAGTATGATGCTGCAAGCTTGGCACACTTATTTTTAGGCAATTTCTCCCATTCTTCTTTGCAGTACCTCTCAAGCTCCATCAGGTTGGATGGGGAGCGTCAGTGCACAGCCGGTTTCAGATCTTTCCTGAGATGTTCGGGTTCAAGTCTGGACCACTCCAGGACACTCACAGAGTTGGCCCGTAGCCACTCCTTTGTTGTGTGGGCTGTGTGCTTAGGGTCGTTGTCCTGTTGAAAGATGAACCGTCGCCCCAGTCTAAGGTCCAGGGCGCTCTGGAACAGGTTTTCACCAAGGATGTCTCTGTACATTGCTGCATTCATCTTTCCTTCTATCCTGACTAGTCTCCCAGTTCCTGCCACTGAAACACATCCCCACAGCATGATGCTGCCACCACCATGCTTCACTGTAGGGATGGTATTGGCCAGGTGGTGAGCAGTGCCTGGTTTTCTCCAGACATGATGCTTGGCATTCAGGCCAAAGAGTTCAATCTTTGTTTCTTCAGACCAGAGAGTTTTGTTTCTCATGGCTTGAAAGTCCCTCAGGTGCCTTTTGGCAAACTCCAGGCAGGCTTCCATTTGCCTTTTACTGAGGAGTGGCTTTCGTCTCGCCACTCTACCATGCAGGCTTGATTGGTGGAGTGCTGCAGGGATGGTTGTTCTGGAAGGTTCTCCTGTCTTCACAGAGAAACGCTGGAGCTCTTTCAGAGTGTCCATTGAGTGCTTGGTTACCTCCCTGTCTAATTGCAGCAAAAGGTGGTTCTACAAAGTATTATTCAGGGGGGCTGAATACAAATGCACACCACACTTTTCACATATTTATTTGTAAAATAATGTTGAAAACCATTAATCATTTTCCTTCCACTTCACAATTATGTGCCACTTTGTGTTAGTCTATCACATAAAATCCCAACAAAATACATTTACGGTTTTGGTTGTAAAATTACAAAATGTGGACAATTTCAAGGGCTATGAATACTTTTTCAAGGTACTGCGTGTGTGTATGTTTTTTCCGCCTTCAGATGTTCATGTGTTCTCTCCCTGTGATGTACACATCCTGGAGACATTTTTCCGAATCTCCTGTGGAAATATACATGATCCTGTGGTAGCTGAACATCACAGGTTTACTGTGGTGACCAAAGTATAGTTAGTACACTTTGCATTGGTAAATCTGCTTCTAGCTCAACTCGGGAGCATGCAAGAAAGGGTGACATCACTGCAACTGGATTAAGTAAGCATTGTTACTCTTAAGAAAGAGAAGTGGCTTTGGATAAACCTTGCTGGTAGGATTTACCTCAAATAAAAAAAATTATTTAAAAATTGTATTTTTGAGATAGGAATATGCACAACAAATTTGGTTTAAGGGTTTGGGTTTAGGCATACTTTAAATTGCAGTAGAAGTGTGGGGGCTGCCATTGCTTCAATACTTTGAATCACTGCCGAGGAACAAGTGTGCTTATAGATAAAGACCTAGGAAAGTCAGAATTCTTGATCAATATCCTTACTGGTTTGGTGACTCAAAGTATTAAAGCATTTTCAGAATGAAAGGACAATGCCAGTCTTCATGGTTTTTTCATTTCTTGAGGCCCCTTTCACACTGGTGCTCTTTTGCTGTGCTTTTTCAGGGCAACAAAATCACATGAAAACTATCCCCCCCCCATTACATCTAATGTAACTGTTCACACTGCAGGTGCACTGGGCTTTGAAAAGTTGTGCATGCTGCATCTTTGGTGCAGTTATTAAAAAAGCACACCAAAAAGACACTTTCCATTGTAAGTCAAAGAGAATGCATAAAAAGTGCATCCATGTGAAAGGGCCCTTAAGCTGCACAAAAGTGCATCAGTGTGAAAGGGCCCTTACTGTGTACTGTGTGGGGCATTATCTTGAGTAGCATTATCACAGACCATCAATTTGAATTGACTGCCATTGCTGGTATGTCAGCAACCTACTCTACCCATGTGTTGAGTGTTGTTTGGAATAAATGACACTGCAATCCGCCTCACATGTGGATTTTACTACAGGTTAGCTTGCCACATACAGTATCTCACAGAAGTGAGTACACCCCTCACATTTTTGTAAATATTTTATTCTATCTTTTTATGTGACAACACTGAAGAAATTACACTTTACTACAATGTGACGTAGTGAGTGTACAGCTTGTATAACAGTGTAAATTTGCTGTCCCCTCAAAATAACAACACACAGCCATTAATGTCTAAACCGCTGGCAACAAAAGTGAGTACACCCCTAAGTGAAAATGTCCAAATTGGGACAATTAGCCATTTTCCCTCCCCAGTGTCATGTGACTTAGTGTTGCATGGTCTCAAGTGTGAACGGGGAACAGGTGTGTTAAATTTGGTGTTATCGCTCTCACTCTCTCATACTGGTCACTGGAAGTTCAACATGGCACCTCATGGCAAAGAACACTCTGAGGATCCAAAAAAAGATTTGTTGCTCTACATAAAGATGGCCTAGGCTATAAGAAGATTGCCAAGACCCTGAAACTGAGCTGCAACATGGTGGCCAAGACCATACAGTGGTTTAACAGAACAGGTTCCACTCACAACAGGCCTCACCATGGTCGACCAAAGAAGTTGAGTGCCCGTGCTCAGCATCATATCCAGAGGTTGTCTTTGGGAAATAGACATATGAGTGCTGCCAGCATTGCTGCAGAGGTTGAAGGGGTGGGGGGTCAGCCTGTCAATGCTCAGAACATATGCCGCACACTGCATCAAATTGGTCTGCATAGCTGTCGTCCCAGAAGGAAGCTTTTTCTAAAGATGATGCACAAGAAATACCGCAAACAGTTTGCTGAAGACAAGCAGACTAAGGACATGGATTACTGGAACCATGTCCTGTGGGCTGATGAGATCAAGATAAACTTTTTTGGTTCAGATGGTGTCCAGCGTGTGTGGCTGCAACCAGGTGAGGAGTACAAAGACAAGTGTATAGAAAAGGTGCAGCGCTAATGAGAATAAATATGACGCAAATGAAATGGAAAAACAATTATAAGCTGAACGTGTAAATTAATAAATATAATAGATGCAAATAAAGGTGACTTGAAAGTGAATATACGGCAACAGATAATGCAATCTCAGTGAAGTGCACTGATCGGCGCTAAAGTGACATAAATTAATAATATATAATTATAGTGTAGCAGTGCAATAGTGTCAAAAATAGTGACTGTAGTGAAACAAATGTGATGAATGGGAACAAATTCAAAGTTCAATATTAAACAACGCAAAATGAGTCCAAATGAAGATCGTGACTTCCAGTGATAAGTGAATCCGTGAAAGTGACTTCTTTACAATGCACTCACCAGAAGCGCATGTAAAATGCGCATATACAGCAAAGATAGCAAATTCCTCCACATACAGGTCAGGCTATTTTCTCGTCAGGCACAGACAAACGGAAGCTATGATAGACCAGTATAGGAGATGCCTCCAGCACAGCAATCAATCCTCGATATGAGTAATGGCAAAATCCTGAAGGAACCAGCTCACAAAAGAGCCCAGAAACAGAAACTGCTAATAGTGTAGTATTTTTATTGCAGTATGAAAAGCATCCACGTGGAGCATGCAAACAAGATAAAACCACTCACAAAGATGGCCACCGGACCATCATGCGGACGCGGCGGCGTGATGTCAGTACGCAGACTCCTCCTTAAGTGTCTTGCCTACAGTCAAGTATGGTGGTGGCAGTGTCATGGTCTGGGGCTGCATGAGTGCTGCCGGCACTGGGAAGCTACAGTTCATTGTGGGAACCATCAATGCCAACATGTACTGTGACATACTGAAGCAGAACATGACCCCCTCCCTTCGGAGACTGGGCCGCAGGGCAGTATTCCAACATAACGACCCCAAACACAACTCCAAGACGACCACTGCCTTGCTAAAGAAGCTGAGGGCAAAGGTGATAGACTGACCAAAACCCTATTGAGCATCTGTGGGCATCCTCAAATGGAAGGTGGAGGAACACAAGGTCTCTAACATCCACCAGATCCGTGATGTCGTCATGGAGGAGTGGAAGAGGACTCCAGTGGCAACCTATGAAGCTCTGGTGAACTCCATGCCTAAGAGGATTAAGGCAGTGCTGGAAAATAATGGCGGGCACACAAAATATTGACACTTTGGGCCCAGTTTGGACATTTTCACTTAGGGGTGTACTCACTTTTGTTGCCAGCGGTTTAGACATTAATGGCTGTGTGTAGAGTTATTTTGAGGGGACAGCAAATTTACACTGTTATACAAGCTGTACACTCACTACGTCACATTGTAGTAAAGTGTAATTTCTTCAGTGTTGTCACATGAAAAGATAGAATAAAAAATTTACAAAAATGTGAGGGGTGTACTCACTTCTGTGAGATACTGTAGGTGTGAAAGGGGCCTAAATGTAAACCCACTGTGATAAAATTGGTATAATGCCTGTGACATCTGTTCCACCATGTCTAATGTACTGTAGTATTGTGTATTTATTATAGATTTCTTTTGTAGTCACAATTTAATATTATGTAAGAAAACATGTAAACTGGTAATGATATTTCTATTATTGACTGTAGAAGGTATTATTTGGCTTCCAAAGAACAACATGACCACATCAATCTACCTACCACTCCATTGAGGACATTATCTGTCTAGGCAAAGTGACAGAACATTATTACATTTCTATACTCATACTGTATACTAATCATAAAGTCATGATCTAGACATATGCGATCATCGCCTCTTCAGTGGGGGATCAGCCATCCAACATTTTTCAACCACTGTAGCTTTACAACAAAGACTGAGGCCAGGACAGGTAAGCACAAGTCATTTCCTTTACAGGATATACTTTTTTTTTAAATCTAGTAACAGGGTTGCTTTAAAGTGGTAGTAAGCTGTCCAATAAAAAAAGTGGGACCCCCGCAGGTCTAATCCATAATGTGCTAGTATGCACCACATACTAGCACATTGTGCAACACTTAACATGCACACAGAGCCCTCCAGCTTTTGATCAGGAAGGAGCAGGAGCTTTTCTGTATTGGGAGATTTACACCCTGTACTTCTATTACTTGCCGAAAGTACACAATAGCATTGTCGCTCCACCAGGACGACCTATCGTTGCTGCCATTGATAGCCTCACCAGTGGGCTTTCAAACTATGTTGAATATTTCTTGCAACCTATCGCTACCAGTTTGCTTGCCTATATTAAAGACACTGAAGATATTTTAAAGATTTTGGAGAACTACACCTGGTAGTAGGACTATGTTTGGGTTTAGTTGGATGTGTCCTCCCAGTATACATCCATCCCCAACAGGTGGGGCTACAGGTATAGCAATACTTTTTGACCAAGCAGGACCAGCTGAACCACAGACAAGCCTCATTGTGAAGGTAGTTGAGTTCCTTTTGAGCCACAATTACTTACGATTTATGGATCAGTTTTAGCTACAGAAAGTTGGCACAGCTATGGAGGCAAGCTTTGCCCCTAGCTATGCCAACATATACATGGGATATTGGGAGGATCTCTATATTTGAGCCAATAATCAGTTTGTGTAATGCTGTCCTTTATGGATGATACATTGACAATATTATCCTTATATGGCAGGGCCCTGAGTTCAAGATACAGGATTTCATCTCCTATTGCAATGCGAATTCCCATGGCATTTCCTTCACCTCGGTCATCAACAAAGAGGTCCTCACCTTTTTAGATGTACATTTGTACCATGACAACTCTGGAAAAATGTGCTGTTGGATCCATTTTAAACTTACGACTGGCAATTTTTAAGTACACCAGAGAAGCTGCCGCCATCCAGTTTGGAAACACAACATCCATTTCAGCCGGTTCTGTAGGAATTGCACTAAGGAAGAGGAGTACTGTTCAGAGTCAGGTCCTTTTTCAGAAATTCCTTCAGAAAGCGGTATTCTGTGAATGAGGCTTTTGTGAAATACTGTTTGAAGTACTCTTCCTGTGTGTCTGATACTGAGAAGAATTCTCCTTTGGTCCTTTAGGTCTGAGCCAGCCAGTCCTGTGAGTCCTATTTTTTCCATCATGTTCAATGTGAAATTTCAATCAATATGTCATACATTTGCCAAGCATTGGGGAATCTTGCGGTGTGATCCACTGCTTACCGACAGAATCTCGACCAAAGGCGGTCTACAGGAAGGCACAAAATATAAAATGTTTGATTGCACCTAGCAGGTTGCCTCCTTTTAAACCAAAGGTGGTGGGCTCTATTCCCACCTTTCTGGCCCTAAAAGGCATCTGGCAACGAGATTGCCTTACCTGTTTCTACATCACTCATGGTCAATCCTCTTTCATTGATCAGGCTGGCAGATCCTTCTCCAGCAATTAATTTCTCACATGATCCCCTTCTTTTGTCATTTATCATATTACATGTCCATGTGGCCTACATTATGTATGTAGGACAATTAGGACTCTGAGGACACACTTTGAGGAGCATAGCAGCAGTATCGAGAAAGGTCCTCCCAAGTATAGTGTCTTCAGACACTTTAAAACATATCATTACAAGAACCCAAGGGACCTAAAGCTGATAGCCATCAAGTTGGTCTCCCAGGAATTACCTGAAGGTCAGACGTTCAAACGACTTTGTTCCAGGGAGACCTTCTGGATCTTTAGATTTGATTCCTTTTCAACCAGAGGCCAGAATGAAGAGTTAAATGTTTCCACCATATTTCAATCATTCAGGGCCTATTCCTTTTCCAGTTTCCTTCTGGTACCCTTGTGTTTCCTTTTGTTATTCTGGTGGGTGCTTGTTCTCTTTACATTGTATTTGGTGGCCTGTTGTCAGTATTCAGCCACAGTTTATTATGCTGGGCCCACTAGCACCCTAGGGGCGCCCTCTTCCAAGGCCCCCAGTGATTTTTCATCTCAGTTTTCTTTGTTAGTTTACTGGTTCTTTATAATTATTTAATCACTTATTTTTTGTTTATTTTCCTGTGTTGTTGATTTTTTTTGTATTATTATTATCATTCAGTCATTGTTATTATGAGTTTCATTTTTATTCTGATTCTTATCTATCATTAATATCAATCATCATTACAACTTTTATGTTTGTTTATTTTGACTTTCGTTGTTATTTTGTATATATTTCTGTTTTTGACATTGTCCAGTCTTGCCATATTGCTCTGCTCAACTCCTTTTAGTACACACACACACATTATATTGCCAAAAGTATTGGGACACCTGCCTTTACACTCACATGAACTTTAATGGCATCCCAGTCTTAGTCTGTAGGGTTCAATATTGAGTTGGCCCATCCTTTGCAGCTATAACAGCTTCAACTCTTCTGGGAAGGCTGTCCACAAAGTTTAAGAGTGTGTCTATGGGAATGTTTGACCATTCTTCCAGAAGCGCATTTGTGAGGTCAGTCACTGATATTGGTTGAGAAGGCCTGACTCACAGTCTCCGCTCTAATTCATCCCAAAGGTGTTCTATTGGTTGAGGTCAGGACTCTGGGGTGGAGGAACTGGACTGGCCTGCACAAACTCACTCATCCATGTCTTTATGGACCTTGCTTTGTGTGCTGGTGTGCAGTCGTGTTGGAATAGGAAGGGGTCATCCCCAAACAGTTCTCACAAAGTTGGGAACATGAAATTATCCAAAATGTCTTGGAATGCTGATGCCTTAAGAGTCCCCTTCACTGGAACTAAGGGGCCAAGCCCAACCCCTGAAACACATCCCACACCATAATCCCTCCTCCACCAAGCTTCACACTTGGTACAATGCAGTCAGGCAAGCACCGTTCTCCTGGCAACCACCAAACCCAGACACATCCATCGGATTGCCAGACAGGGGATCGTGATTCGTCACTCCAGAGAACATGTCTCCACTGCTCTAGAGTCCAGTGGTGGCCTGATTTACACCACTGCATTTGACACTTTGCATTGCACTTGGTAATGTAAGGCTTGGATGAAGCTGCTCGGCCATGGAAACCCATTCCATCAAGCTCTCTACACACTGTTTCTGTGCTAATCTGAAGGCCATATGAAGTCTGGAGGTGTTTAGCTATTGACTCTGCAGACAATTGGTGACATCTGTGCACTGTGTGCTTCAGCATGTGCTGACCCTGCTCTGTCATTTTGCATGGCCTATCACTTTGTGGCTGAGTTGCTGTTGTTCCCAGTTGCTTCCACTTTGTTTTAATATCACTAACACTTGACTGTAGAATATTTCATAGCAAGGAAATTTCACAGATGGACTTATTGCACAGGTGGCAACCTATCACGGTACCATGCTTGAATTCACTGAGCTTCTGAGAGCAACTCTTTCAGAAATGTGTGTAGAACAGCAATGGGCAAACTACGGCCCGGCGGACCTTTTAATCCGGCCCGCGGAGCGTGGCAAACATTGGCTGTCAGGATGTAGGCGGGGCAGCGTGACGAACTCCTCTCCTCTCACAGTCCGCCCTGAAGACCGGAACGGCGCGGGAACACGGCGAGAGGAACGCGCGGAGCAAAGGTAAGTGAATTGACACAATATGGGGAATGAATTACTATAGGGGGGATGAATTACTATATGGGGGATGAATTACTATATGGGGGATGAATTACTATGGGGGATGAACTACTATGGGGGATGAATTACTATGGGGGATGAATTACTATAGGGGGGATGAATTACTATATGGGGGATGAATTACTATGGGGGATGAATTACTATATGGGGGATGAATTACTATGGGAGATGAATTACTATATGGGGGATTAATTACTATGCTTACTATGGGGGAATATTACTATACTTACTATGGATGGCATGGTAGTGGCTGGGCCGGCCAGCAGCTAGTCCGGCCCCCGGGTCCAATATATGAACCCATTGCGGCCCTCAAGTCAAAAAGTTTGCCCACCCCTGGTGTAGAAGCAGTCTGCATGTCTTGGTGCTTAATTTTATACACCTGTGGCCATGGAGGTGATTGGAATAAATAAATAAATGGATCCAATGATTTGCAGGGCTGTCCCAATACTGTTGGCAATATAGTGTATATATAAATATGAGTCTATATTTATGTGTTAAGAGGTTCATCCGTCATGGTATAGATTACACATACCTTGGCTGTATTTTTTTTCTGTTTTGGTTAGCTTTTCATTCATTTAATATTTTTTATTTAGCATTTTTTTATGTTTGTTTTTTTGTTATGCGGCTTTTTGTATAGTCTGGCATAACGGTTTATCTTCTGCATATGGTCGGTTTCATTTTAATACATATTCTTTTGTTTTGTTTTTTTTAATGATTTTCATTTTTACATTATTATCATGTTTTCTGATTTTAGCTTTATTGTTTTTCATCTTTCCTGATTGATGCATGTCTTGATTGGGTTCTGACAATTTTATAATTGTAAATTATTACCAGGAAAAGGGCTTTTTAGTAAAATCTTTTTTTTTTTAATGGTTTGATTTCCCTTTCCCTATATCAGGGGTCTCCAAACATTCTAAGCAAAGGGCCAATTGGCTGTCCTTCAGGCTTCAGGGGGGCCGAACTTTGGTCAATGGGAATAGAAAATGCCTCATCATTTGTGTTAATGGGAGGAATAGTGCCATGTTGTTGGTATGAGTGAGAAGAATAGTGCCCCATTGATGTTCTCAGGAGGGAGAAATTGTGCCCCATCTTTGGTGTCAATTGGTGAAATAGTGCCCCAAGGGCTAGGTAAAAGCAAGCAAAGGGCCATATCTAGCCCTCGGGCCACAGTTTGGAGACCACTGCCCTATATTTATCTCTTCCTCATTGTTTATCTTGTGTATGTTTATGTTAATTGGGTTTATTTGCTGATTGATTGATTTATTCCGTTTTTTTCCCCTCCGTCCTTAAGGTTTTTTACAGTTCTTTTGAACTTATTACTTTGTAATACTTAGTATTTTATGTCCTTTCACTATGTTTAATTTTTCATTTATAGTCTTGTGTCACACACTTCCAGCGAGCTTGGATTATTTTTTTGCCTGACATTTAGTTCAGATGTATTGTTCCAGTTCCACTTTTATTTCTTCTAAGCATGTCAGCAGAAAGTTTTGCGGCCCCCACTTCATTTGTGGAGCTTGTGGCTGGTTATTGCTGGCGACCAGGTAACCCAGGGGGGTCAACTGAAGAAGGGAATGTTCCTCAAAATTTATCCTGTGACTCTGTTTTTGTGAGGGGACCACCATCCATGGAGTGTGGTCTGCAGCAATGAGAAAGTTGGGTGGGAGCGGTAGCAGCTGATCCACAGCGCAGCCTTGCATCTGTCAGCCAGTTACGCAGCGATCCGGACGCTGTGGGATATAATCCTTTTATCCATCCCTGGACTGTGCTCTGTTTGAGTGGACTTCCTTCTCTTTCATTACATGCTTTCATTATCATTGCTTTTGTGAGTATATATTGCAGTTTTCATTAAACTTTTTGTATGGTTTTGGGGCTACCTGCTCTATAGCCTTTGATGGCGTTTGATTGTATTGGATCTTATTTTAGTGTTCATTTTTATGCTGAGATTATCTAGTAAAATTTGTTTCTATAAGGAGAGTGTTGCGCTATGAGTTGAGCACCTTTTTAAGGCACAAGGCATTATCTTTTTTGCCAGAATCAGCATGTCCAGAGGCAGAGCCGATTCTATTTCAGGAAAATTAACCACTTATCAAAGAGTGTATAGGGGCTTTTTTACTGCTAACACCATTAATGACCAGCTATATTACATCATGTTCATACTCACTTTGCCATTAGAGCATTCCTTTTCTGTAGATTGCAAAAAAAAAACTGGTTCCCTATCCCTCCTTACTTGTCTGTGTCCCCACTACAGCCTGAAATTATGTAGACCAGCTGTTGCCACATATACTGAGCATGCTCCATTTTCAGTTCCCTTCTAAACTGTTCATGTCCCCCTTTTTTTCCTTATCTGTGCAGCCCACATTACTATAGAGTCACACATGTGGGCGTATACATGGTGTTAAAAATGACAGCCCCCTCTCTTCTCATATTCCTAAACACTATGGGGCAGGATATAAGACGGTGATTTATGAAGGCTTCACCTCCTCGTTAGTCCCAGCATATACACACTATAGACACAAGCTAAAGGGCCTGCGATTGGCAGAACCTCCTCCAGATATCTGTACAGTGTGAGCAAAAAAAAAAAAACTATTGTCAGTCAACTTAAAACTCCAACTACACCATAGGTGTGTGCCGAGTGTGCCCAGGCACACCTTAATCACCCCATGCACCAGTGGTGTATCATAATGGGTGCAAGTGTGTGTGGGTAATTAATAAAAAAATGGTGTACAAATCACACAAATGTACAAATCACACAAATTAACAAATAATGAAAAATAAATAAATCAGATAAACATATATGAGTGATCGATCCTTCAAGATCTAATGATAAGTGTCTTTCACAGTGATAACACAAAGTGCATATAATAAACTGGTCCTACTCAGTGACCCTCATAAAGTGACAACGACCAATCCCAAATGCGGGATATATAACAAATAAAGTGACTGGTGCTAAATGCCCAAACAAAATACACTATCATGAATAATCATAAATACACATAAAACAAATACATAAGAGTCCAAAAAGGATGCAGAAGATTGCAAACATTGCAATAAATGCAAAGAGGTGCTTTTATCTTCAGAAAAGTGCTTCAGTGCTAGTGCAGATGGTGATTAGATATCCTTAAAAAGCAGGCATGCCCCCTTACCTCCTGAATGCGACCCAAACGGGTCAACACGCCTTTTGGAACACCCTGGATCCTACACAGGAAACAACTCTCCAGGCCACACAGGCTCCTCTGGTTCCACAGACCCTCACTGGTAACTTGCTTCCGTGACATACCACTCTTCCATACATGGATAAATGCAGTGCAGGCCAATAAATGAGTACCACATTAAGGCCATGAAAGGACAAAAAACATATAAAAACGCCAAGTTATGCACTCACATTTAGGTAGATCAAAGCAGGCTGTCACACCACTAAGTATGGGTGTACTCTGTACAACCTGGTGTACCAAGATGACACTCCGCCGGAAGTGCGGCACCACGTCGCATCTACGCTCTGTGTCACGTTCACGTGACTTCCTCAGGAAGTGTGTGTGGGGCCCCACTTTGCTCTGTCATACACATCTCACATGTAGTAATATGTACTATTTTGGCAGCAGTGCTGCATCCACTGCTGCTAAATCCCTTTTGCCATTGCTGGTTCCATTGCTGTGACCTGCAATGAGCCACCTCTGGCTGGCCCTGTGCTCCAGTGACTTGCACAGAACCTGCCCTACACTGTACATCTCTATGGGAGCAGAGGAGAGAGGCGAGGGATGTGCTTAGATGCTCTAGTCATGCGGCAGTAGCCTGCACTCTCTATTCTTTCCACAATGTAAGTTGTAGCTGCGCCTCTCTGTGGGTGGAAACAGAGCTCTGTACTTCTGAGGTGGGGAGGGGGAGAGTAATTTTTGCTTATAAAGTAGCATGTGAGATGCATACTCCTTAAAGCGGAGTTACACTCAAAAGTGGAAGTTCCGCTTGTTTGCCTCCTCCCTCCACTGCCATATTTGGCATCTTTTGCTTTGCTGTGGCAAAGCGAGCCAGAAGTTTGGCCCCCTCCTTCCTCCCACAGTCCTTCACAGGTCCCAGAAGACTGCTGAACCTATCAGAATGCGCAGCGTGACTTGCGCATGCGCAGTGGGCACCCTGCTGTGAAGCCGCAAGCTGTCACAGCCTGGTGCCCACAGTTGTGATGCTGGCACCGAGTAGAGAAGAGGCAGAAAGGGACGGCACGGGTGAGCACTTTGCTGGACCCTGGAACAGGTGAGTGTGTGCTTATTAAAAGTCAGTAGCTACAGTTTTTGTAGCTGCTGACTTTTAATAATCGCAAAACTGACTGAAACTTGGCTTTAACTCTGCCCTCTGTACGCCACGTACTCCTGAACGCTACCCTCTGTCCTGTGACTGGAACAGCACTGATTAGTGCCCAGATGTCTTCTGCTGCTGTAGGGCATACATCAGCGGAGTACTAGAAACCCCTTCCTCAGATCTTTCTCTGAGGATGGGAAAGACCTGGGAAATATGTGACCGCTGAACAGTTTGGTGGCATTATTATTATACAGTATTTATATAGCGCCAACAGTTTGCTCAGCGCTGTACATTACAATGGGAGACAATACATGAGACAGTACAATAACAATACAATGTGATACACGAGGGGTTCGAGGGCCCTGCTCCTTGCAGCTTACAATCTAGGAGGGAGGGGATAGTGGTACAGGAGTAATAGCTGTGGGGGATGGAGTGGTAGGAAGAGTGGAGGAGATCGGCAATTAGCTGAGGGCGGGGTAGGCTTCCCTGAAGAGGTGGGTTTTCAGGGTGCGCCTATAGGAGTGGAGAGTAGGTGATAGTCTGATGGATTGGGGTAGTGAGTTCCAGAGGATGGGGGAAGCTCTGGAGAAGTCCTGGAGATGAGCATGGGAGGAGGAGACCAGGGAACTAAAGAGTAAGAGGTCTTGTGAGGAGCAGAGAGTACGTTTTGGGTGGTATTTGGATACCAGATCGGTGATGTAGTTTGGGGCAGTATTATGGATAGCTTTGTATGTCAGTGTTAGCATTTTGAAATTCATCCGTTGGGCAATCGGAAGCCAGTGGAGGGATTGGCAGGGAGGGGTGGCGGATACGGAGCGGTTAGTAAGGTGGATGAGTCTGGCTGCAGTATTCAGGATAGACTGAAGCAGGGATAGCCTGTGGTGAGGTAGGCCGGTGAGGAGGGAGTTGCAGTAGTCAAGTCGTGATATGATAATGGAGTGAATGAGTTGCTTAGTAGTTTCCGGGGTTAGGAACAGTCATATCTTGGAGATGTTGTGGAGGTGGAGTCTACATGATCTTTATACATAAATAGAAGGGATAATGACAATTAAACATTGTATATTTAATATCACTTTAATGTGATTGTAGAGGTAAGTTTTTAAAAATAACAAACATACCTACTTGCTCTGTGCTCCTGGCACCCTCACCCCTGCCAAGTGAGAGAGCTCTGTGTGTCCATAGATACATAAAGCACAGCTTGTTCCCCCTCACAGGCTGCGATTGACAGCTGCTGCCTCCATGACCAGGGAGGAGAGAGAGAACATAGAGAGCCACTGCTCTTGGGCACAGTGCTGGATTGAGATCAGGTTCAGGTAAGGCAGGGAGGTAGACAGTTTTTTTTTTTTAATCTTAAAGCAGAGCTCCAGTTACAACATAAAAAGATAAACGTCAGCAGCTACGAAAACTAAAAAAAAAGCCACCTTTCCCTCGATGCTACGGTGTCCTCTCCGCAGCTGGGTTCACCAGCTATCCTCTATCCTTGGCATCTTCAGTGTGGACATCTGGTTGTGACAGCTTGCTTCACAGCCGGGTGCCCACTGCACAAGTAGTGCTGCTCTTTCTGAATGGTCCCGTAGTCGGATACCTGATTTTGACAGATGCCCGTTCTCCCTTTTGCTGCAATTGCCTAGGAGATTGGAAGCAGAAGTTGTCCCACTAGACTACAGGTAGGGAAGAGGACAACTTCTGCTTCTGATCGCCTAGGGCCCTGAGCAATTGCAGCAAAAGTGAGAACGAGCATCTGTCAAAATCGGGTACCCTCTCCCCCAAAGTGCCAATCCTTAACGTGGAGTGGGGGACGAAGCCTTAACGCGGAACTTCCCCTTTTGGGTGGAGCTCTGCTTTAATGCAGTGAATTCATCAGGGTAAAGAACCTTCTACCTTTACAATCATTTTAAGAAGGGAATCTTCGCCCACTTGATCACCTTGACCACCAATGTAACAATTTATGGTTGTAGGATTCAGCATAGTAGTCGTATAACTTTGTGGTTTGTTCTCTAGTCTTTATTGGTTATGAAGGTAGTTTTACACCCAAAACGTTTTGGTAATGTGGTCTCCTCCTTCCGAGCTTGGGTGAAATTTGTTTGATCTTGACTAGGTCTACTAAAACTTTGGGCTAAGATGAGCTAGATTCTCAGCATTTGCTTCCTACAGTGTGTGAGGGCCCATCTAACCTGTACAGGGGCCCATTGATGACTTTGAAGAGTCCTAGATTCATTGGAAGATTTCAATCACAACCCATAGAGGGTGTATGGCTCCTCTAAATTCTTCTAGTTGGGTCACATTCTACTTCCTTATCTCTATCAGACCCATCATTTTCAGAATTCCATACCTTCCCTACCATTCTACAAAGCCAACTATCTCCCCAGATGCCCTCCTTTGATTGATCATAGTATCACATACCTTTTTTTTAGGCTACCTTCAAATATGTTATTGAGCTATTACTACTTTGGGCAATTGTGGCCAAATATATGATTTAAAGGAATCAAGTGGATCTAAATTGTGACTTCATCCTGCCGTCATCTCTCAACCAATAACAACCTCTGGTTCTGTCTAAACATGGCTTCTCTAAGCTGACGTCAACCAATGGTATCGTGTCTATGGGTGGGCTGACCTGCAGTGAACACTCCAAACCACTGGGGGCACTGTGGTTTGTAACACACGGTTGACTTGCACAGCATTTGCACGCGCTATAATTTTTGGGATCCCTTACAGTAGGGGGCGCACGTAACCAGTACACGGCATCTGAAGTGAACACAACGAAGGGGTGTTTGGTGTATTGTTCTCGCCGCGCTTCCCCTCCTCGCCACACGGGGCGCTGTCGACGCCTGACACCGCGCTCTTAGCCGCAGGGCGGCGTTGTTGTGTAACGCGCTGTCTCCGCGGGTTGCTGCAGAGAGGCCTGGCTCCTTTCACGTCCGGTAATTGCTCGGTGCACCGTGTGAAACGCGGCCCTGGACGATGGCGGCCCCGGTATCTCCAGTAGGGAAGCGGCTGAGGCTTCTGTTTGACGAAAGCTCCGCCGGACGGCAGGGAGTCCCGGGAGAGCCGTCTGTCCCGCTGGGGAAGCGGGCCTGGGAGGGCGGAACCGTGCGGGGCCTGAAGGGAGCGGCGCCCGAGGAGCTGGCGGTAAGTGGCCACTCCGTATCGTGGAGGGGGGAGCAGGGAAGTTAGTCGGGAGTGTCCCGCCTAGGCCTTGAGTCCGGCCCCAATCCGGTGCTGGCGGCCCCTCCCCCACACCGTGTAAACATACCGCCTCAAATCCGGCCCCAATCCGGTGATGGCGGCCCCTCCCCCACCCCGTGTAAACAGAGCGCACGGTGCGCCGTACACAGAGCTGGATGGGGGAGGGGAGGCTGTGTGCCTCCAGATCCGGACCCCCCCCCCCTGCCAAAAATACACACCGCCTGGGTAAGGGGCATGTCATAACTAATAGGTACAAACTATTCCACACACCGCCATGGGACCTCCATAGAAAAGTCATATCTATAGAACAGCCTGCCCCTCCTCCACCTGACTGGCACACCTCCCTTTATTGCCAGGTGATTGGGGGAATCTCTGATCACATCTTTATTATTATACAGGATTTATTATTATTATACAGGATTTATATTTAATATTATGCAGGATTTATTATTCAGGATTTATATTATTATACAGGTTGTTTATCATTATTATTATTATACAGGATTTATATTTATTATTATTATACAGGATTTATATTTATTATTATTATACAGGATTTATATTTATTATTATACAGGATTTATATTATTATTATACAGGATTTATATTATTATTATTATACAGGATTTATATTATTATACAGGATTTATATTTATTATTATTATTATACAGGATTTATATTATTTATTATACAGGATTTATATTTAATATACAGGAATTATTATTCAGGATTTATATTATCATTATTATTATACAGGATTTATATTATCATTATTATTATACACGATTTATATTATCATTATTATTATACACGATTTATATTTATTATACAGGAATTATATTATACAGGATTTATATTATTATTATACAGGAATTATATTATACAGGATTTATTATTATACAGGATTTATTATTATACAGGAATTATATTATACAGGATTTGGTATTATACAGGAATTATATTATTATTATACAGGAATTATATTATTATTATACAGGATTTATATTATTATTATTATTATACAGGATTTATATTTATTATTATATTATACAGTATTTATATAGCACCAACAGTTTGCTCAGTGCTGTACATTACAGTGGGAGACAGTACACGAGACAGCACAGTAACAATACAATTTGATACACGAGGGGTTCGCTTCAGTTAGCTGAGGGCGGGGTAGGATTCCCTGAAAAGGTGGGTTTTCAGGGTGCACCTAAAGGAGAGGAGAGTAGGTGATAGTCTGATGGATTGGGGTAGGGAGTTCCAGAGGATAGGGGAGGCCCTGGAGAAGTCCTGGAGACGGGCATGGGAGGAGGAGACCAGGGAACTAGAGAGTAGGAGGTCTTGTGAGGAGCGGAGAGTACGTTTTGGGTGGTATTTGGATATCAGGTCGGTGATGTAGTTTGGGGCAGTGTTATGGACAATTTTATGCGTTGGGCAATCGGAAGCCAGTGGAGGGATTGGCAGAGAGGGGTGGGGGATATGGAGTGGTTAGTAAGGTGGATGAGTCTGGCCGTAGTAGTCAGGATAGACTGAAGCGGGGATAGCCTGTGTTGGGGTAGGCCGGTGAGGAGGGAGTTACAGTAGTCAAGTCGTGATATGATAAGGGAGTGAATGAGTTGCTTAGTATTCTACAGGATTTATATTACTATTATTATACAGGATTTATATTATTATTATTCAGGATTTATAATATTATGCAGGATTTATATTATTCTTATTATACAGGATTTATATTATTATTATTATACAGGGTTTATATAGTGCCAATAGTTTGCTCAGCACTTTACAATATAATCATGGATCTTACAGAGATAGCAAGCACCTCTGACACTTTATTATTATTAGTGCCAACAGTTTACGCAGTTCTTTACACCATACGTGCAGACCGTACAGCTATAATACAATGTATGGGACAGCACAGTGGCTAAATGGTTAGCACTTCCACCTGGCAGCACTAGGGTTGTTGGTTCAAATCCCAACCACAGCACCACCTACCTGGAGTTTGCATGTTCTCCCTATGCCTGAGTGGGTTTCCTCTGGGTACTCCAGTTTCCTCTCAGACTCCAAAGACATGCTGGTAGGTTAATTGGCTCCAGTCTATTTTCCCTAGTATGTGTATGTATGAATGTGAGTTAGGGACTTTAGATAGTACACTCCTTGAGGGTTAGGGACTGATGTGAATGTACAATATATATATATGTAAAGCGCTGCGTAAATTGACGGCGCTATATAAGTGCCTGAAATAAATAATACAAAGGGCCCCATTCATTACAGCTTACATTCGAAGAGACTTGTTCTGCACATTGACTGGTCATTGCTTATTCTAAATATCATTCCATTAGGCTCTCCCAAGTTTTGGCGTCGTTATTTGAATATTTTTGCACATATCTATATGAGCCTTTTAGTAGGTTGTGCATTTTACATATATTTATTTAAAGTGACACTAAACAGTTTTTAAAAAAAAAAAAAAAGAAATTTTGTTCAAGTACATACTCAAGAGGTCACTTTCACACAAGCGGACCGATGGGGTCCACCTTTTTGAGGTGGAGCTAATCGGTCCATCCATAGACCTCTATGGACCGGCGGGTGTCAGCGGACACTAGTCTGCTGGCATCTGATCCTGTACTTCAAAAACAGATGAATGAGGATCTGTTCCCCATTCATCCGGTGGATCAGATGACAATTGGGTGGAAATATACAGGCAGTCCGTTTCCATCCGACCGTCCCATTGAAATCAGCCCGCTGTCTGCAGCAGCAGAGCGCACACAGACCTGTCATCCGCTTGCTCAGTGGGGATCAGCAGAGATCTGCAGGCAGATCATGCTGACTGATCTTCCCTGTCTGGAAGGGGCCTAAAGTGGTAATACACCCATATGCAAACATTTTTTTTTCTTTTTCTAAAGAAAGGGATGAGGTTTTTTTTGGAGTCCACACTTATGCTACTTGTCCAAAGTTTCATGACAAGTCGCTCCCTTTGTTTCCCAACGAGTACCAATCTTATACTGTGCGACTCAAATATTCATGCAACGCGAGGGCCATAGACTTCAGTGCATGGTGGATAAAAATCAATGTTTTTTTTTAAATAAAATTTAAAAAAATCAGATTTTTTTGCTTTAAATCGGATTTTTTTGATTTAAATCGGATTTTTTAAAAATAAAATGCTTTTTAAGGAAAATATATTACCAACCAAAGGTTATTCCATCATGAAATAAAGATTAGTTTTTTAATTATGTAGAATAAGGCTGTATAAGTTTACTTTTTTTGGTAAATAAATTCCATAAATCCATTCACAATGTCATGCTCTTCCAGAGGTTTTTGTAAGATTATTGGGCAGTTTCTCTGCCTACAAGATATTATCACAGATGCTTGGTTTACTTTTGCAGTTCTCAAAACTGAATTTGACTCAGCGGAGATCACATGCCTCTTCTTCACAGCAAAAATGTTATAACATGAACAGAGTTAAGAAAAAGACCTTAATCCTAACTTCTACAAACCTATGAATACAGAATCAACCCCTTCAGTGCTAAATTTCAAGAAGTTCAGTGAATAGAATAGAAACAATATTTTTCTGATTGTTTGGAGTGGAATAGATCTGCACAAGAAGAAAGTGAAACTAAGTGTGAGGAGGAAGGGGCTGACAGTCTAAGTTTCTTAAAATATATATATTTTGTTTAGCCAAATTAGTTAACAAACATGGATGTTTAAGCAAATAACATATGCTGGAATGTTATTGTTTCAGTTGAATAAATCTATTTAAATTGTTGTTATTAAGGTAATGATTATTTTTCTCCTTCCTAAGTACAACAGAAAAGTTGTCCAAATATGAATGATTAACCTATTAAACTGGGGATAAAAAACTAATATGAAAAGTTGTTATTCTAAAAATCTTTATCTACTTGCATATTAAAGTTATACCAGCAAGAATTAGTCTTTATGTAGAAAACTAGGATTTAAATCAAGCCTTACTGACTAGTGATTTAATACAGCACAAACAATTATCCATGGTCAAAGCCAAAGTTGCACTCATTGAAAATTGCATAAAGTTGCAATGAAAATTACACGATTTTGAAGTCGCTCAAGTGTGTATGGAGCCTTAGGCTTTATTTTCACAACAGTGTCCCATCTCTGGTGTCAGTGGGAGGAATAGTGTCCCATCACTGGTGTCAGTGGGAGGAATAGTGTCCCATCACTGTTGTCAGTGGGAGGAATAGTGTCCCATCACTGTTGTCAGTGGGAGGAATAGTGTCCCATCACTGGTGTCAGTGGGAGGAATAGTGTCCCATCACTGGTGTCAGTGGGAGGAATAGTGTCCCATCACTGGTGTCAGTGGGAGGAATAGTGTCCCATCACTGGTGTTAGTGGAAGGAAAAATGATCAACAGTTGGTGCTAGTGGAAGAAATGGTGCCTCCTTGTTGGTATCGATGGGAAGAATGGTACCCTGAGGGCTGAATAGAGGCAAGCATAGGGCCGCAGTTTGGAGACCACTGCTCTAGTGTTTCTGATCTCAGAAAAATGTTTTGGTGGTTTTATGTAATCTTCAGGCCTAAAATTAATTTTTAAATGTGTGCAAAAAACGCAAAAAGGGCCCTGGCAGCGAAAGGGATAAAGCCTGACACTCCCCTTTCCTGATGAGCAGCCAATCGGTGCTTATTATACTACAAGGTCTCTCCCCTCCTTGCTAGTTCCTGGGCGCTGGAGACAGGCAGGGAGGTTAGGAAGAGATAAACAGCGCAGTGTTAAAAATATTAAACATTTAAGTCGCCATAAAGCCCCTTTTTTTTTTTTTTTTTTAAAAAAAAAAAAGCCCAAGACATACCTAAAAGTGCCCCAGATTTAATTACAGTTTTGGGTAAAAAAATGTTTTTTTATCTGGACAAGTAGATCGAGACACCGATTTAGTCCCTGGACAAGTAGTTTTTAAAAAAAAAAATTTCCACAACCCTGAGGACAGTGCTGAGTTTTTTTTTTTTTTATATGTTTAGTAGTTAAGGTGATCATACCTGTGTAGCAGCAGAAGTCCTTTGCATAATATTCATTTATTTATTCACTTTTTATCCTAGCCCAGTTAGTCATTGATTTTGTTTATTTTTGAAAGCTGAACTCTGGGATCCACCTTAAAGTACTACTGATCCTCCCTCCCCCAACCTTACACAATGCCTTTTATATTTTTCAAAATTCACAAAATAAAGGGGAAAATGTGTTTTAAAGCATATGTGACAACAGCAGGAGTGGACAGAATCCTTACAATGGCTGGGTGCAGTGGAGCTGTTCTGTGTAGCGCTGCATGCCCCAAGAACTATATATCCCATCAACCTGTAGGATTGCAACATTTTTTTTTTCATGACATGGCTATAGCAGTAGAAGGATTGGCTGGGTGGTGGAAGAAGCAGTCCGGCAGAAACCAACCATCTCCAACAGCCAATAATGATGATGCAGTGCAGTAGGGATGTAACATGGACTCTCATCTGCTTATGGGGAGAGGACAGCAATGTCCAATGGTTCAAAACACAAATTGCTGCCCTAGTGCTGTTTTACAAAGGACTTTGCCAAGGGTTTGTGATAAATCTATGGCATTATGAAAGAAAATAACAGGAAAGTTTGATCAGGCAAGGCAGTGCCAATGTATTATTGTAATACTGCTTTTGTCTGGATTTCAGCTTTAAATGATTCCTTAAAGTTGAACTCTGCTGCCCACCCTCTCTATAAAAAAAAATAATTAAAAAAATAAGACGCATATGACCATAAGACGCACCTAGGTTTTAGAGGCAGAAAACAGGAAAAAAAATATTCTGAACCAATGGACTGCAGACATAGTACAAGAGATGACCAGTGACTACGGACATAGTATAGGAGATGACCAGAGACTGCGGACATAGTATAGGAGATAACCAGAGACTGCGGACACAGTACAGGAGATGACCAGAGACTGCGGACACAGTACAGGAGATGACCAGAGACTGCGGACACAGTACAGGAGATGACCAGAGACTGCGGACACAGTACAGGAGATGACCAGAGACTGCGGACACAGTACAGGAGATGACCAGAGACTGCGGACACAGTACAGGAGATGACCAGAGACTGCGGACACAGTACAGGAGATGACCAGAGACTGCGGACACAGTACAGGAGATGACCAGAGACTGCGGACACAGTACAGGAGATGACCAGAGACTGCGGACACAGTACAGGAGATGACCAGAGACTGCGGACACAGTACAGGAGATGACCAGAGACTGCGGACACAGTACAGGGATGCTTAGAGACTGTGGACAGTACAGGAGATGACTGCTGACCTTTGGGGAGGGGGGGGAGCGGGTACCTGAATTTGACAGGTACCCGCTCTTCCGCGGTGTTGTTCTTTGGTTAGTGTCCACTCTGCAGCGGGACCTTACCTGTTCCTCTATCCAGCGGCGTGCTGGCTTCCTGGCTTCTGTAGTGTGGGCACTCGGCTTGACAGCCGGGTGCCCAGTGCGCATGAGCGAGAAGCGCTGCGCTTTGTGATTGGTCCGGCGGCTTCTGGGACCTGTCATGTGTCCCAGGTGCCGCCTTACCATTCACAAAGCGCACCGCTTCTTGCGCATGCGCACGGGGCACCCGGCTATCGCGGGTGCAATGTCAGGCTCCTGCTGACCTCAGGATAGCTCTCTGCCCATACCTTGTACAGGTGAGCAGTTACTTGGGAGCATGAAGAATCAATGGACTACCAGAGTGCTCTCTGGCACCCTTGGAGTTCAGTTAATTGAGAATGGCTGACTGTACTTGTAGTCTATCCATTCCTAAAAATCTGTGAATGAATGACGCGGATGCAGGGAGAAGATTCCTGGGGTGGGGTGGTATCGGGGGTGCAGGTTGCAGATTCCGAAACATGTTTCAACCTAAAAATGGGTGGAACATGTAAAATGTTCTAAAGGTGAACTTCTCCTTTAATCTTCTCTTTACGTGTATTTTATAACTTTGCAAGGAGTATTTTGAGGATAAAATAGAGCAGTCCTGTTTGCAAGACACATGGAATGTAGTCAAGTGCTAACCCTGTGCTTGCTCCCTAAATTGTATTGTAAGGCAACTATGGGTAAAATAAAAAATGACTTGCTTGGCCTGTCTGTTACTAGTGTTACCACAAAGCTTTGTTGTTTTTTTTTAGTCTCTTTCTAATATAGTTTTCTATGGGTGTAGTGCCAACAGGGCATGGGATGTTTCAGGCTGCTGTATAGACACAGCTGCTCTCTGAGGGAGCAGCAATCTTTGTGTTCAGCCTGATGTCTATACCATGGATTTTTTGAACTGGGGCCAGCAGTATAGGGAGTGTAAACATTAAGACTTTACCATGCAAGCTTTTTGCTCATTAGTAAATGCTTCTGTACCTTATGGCAAAACTTCAGTTGGTGTTAATTCAGAATTAAACCCCACAATTGTTTTTGAATAAATTGGCTCTCAAAAACAAATGTGCTAGTATGCACTACATATTACCACATTATGTTAGATTTGCCTGTAAAACAAAGCCCTCCAGTGCTGCACTGTCATCATTCCCAGGTGCGCCTCTATCTTCTCTCATTCTTCCTCATGGGTTCAATCTGTTCAGCTGCTTGATGACGTCGCATCCGCGCATACATACGGGAGTCACATCTTCACCAGTAGGGTCTCTTCTGTCATAAAAACCCTACCTGTTAGCGGTTTTTACTTTTTTTTTTTTTTAGTTCATTTCCACTTTAATGTCATTGAAGTCTCATGTATGTCATTTGTCTCTTTAATATCATTGAAGTTTTCAGGCAGGCAGACCCTGTTTAGTAGACCTGCAGTTGGGTAAGAGGATTGGCATGGCACAGGTATTGTACAATGCTATTATGCAGGAAGCAGCTCCATTTATAGTAAGCAAATGTACGGATCTAACACATACTGTATTTACAAAATTACAATGACAAGCTAATTTACATTAATTGTTTGTTTCACATTTATGTTTAGAAGTCAAGAAAAACTACTGAACGTATGAAGGGTGCCATTACTGAACTTTCCTAAAAATTCCCTTTGGCTGACTTCTAATCAATGTTTTTTTGTACATTGATTCTGGATTATTGACTCATAAAGCACTGAATACATTAAATCAGTATGACAGCTAGGCATCTAGCATTTTCAAAAGGTTGTCTGTGAATTTCCAGATATGTCCTTACTTTGTACACTAGTTTTAGTGGCTATAACTACATTTACCAAAATTATGGCTGAAGACTGCCTTCCAGTGATGTGAGCTCCCTTGCTACTGCTTCCAACTTTGCTCAGTCTGTATCCAGGTTTTGCATCTTTGGCCGTCTTAAGTGGTTGATCCCGGTGATGTTACTTTCGTACACATCCTGAGATTGTACATTGAGCAGTGTATTATCTAGAGTAGGGGTCTCCAAACTATGGTGTCCATTTATGGACCAGAGAATAGCTGCGATTCAACAGATCTCAGCTATTCTCTGGTCATTCACAGTTTGACACTCAGGAGATCATGTCAGCCCTTCTCTGGAGATCTGTGTTCTCCCTCCAGATTCTCCAGCCCAGAGCTGGAGAATCAGAGGGACCGCAAACTAAGCAGAGATAATTTACCTCTGTTTAGTAAACTGATCTTTTACTGTAATCTCACGAGATTATAGTAAAATGATCCGTTTTTCAGAGTTTGGAGACCGTTCTTCCTTCGTTCGGAGAACTGCTTCATAAACTGCATTCACAGGAGAACTGTGTTCTCCGAGAATGCCGGAGAACTGAGCAGCGATCTATTACCGCTGGTCCATAAACGGACACCTATGGCCCTACATGTGTTGAGGAACTACAAGACTCATGAGGCCTTGCAAGACTCTGACAGCCACAGGGAAGACTCCCAGAGACAGGCATGATGGGACATGTAGTACTTCAACAGCTGGAAGGCCATAGTTTGGAGACCCCTGATCTAGAGCATCTTATATACACAAATCAGCGCATAACTGTCCTTCAATTAGCACAAGGTCTTCATATATTCTCACCAGATTCTTCCCATTCAGCATGTGTTGTATATCATACAATCTTCTCTGTGTCCTCTTCATCATCTACTCTACTGCTCCCACTCTCCCAAAAAAGAGTCAACTAATATTGTGTAGTGAGTTCTGATAGACTTTATCTCATGATACACCCATGTGCTAACTACACACAACCAAAACGTGTTCAAATTGCATGAAACCACTCCATGAATAGTATCCACTACTATCCACACCAATTACTCATCCCTACCCAGACCTGCCCAGACCAATTTTCAGCTTTCAGTGCTCTCATACTTTGAATGACAATTGCACGGTCATGCAACACTGTACCAAAACTAAATTTTTATAATTTTTGTTTTTAGACAGAGCTTTCTTTTGGTGCTATTTGATCACCACTGTTTTTATTTTTTGTTAAACTAGAAAAAGACCAAACTTTTTGAAAAAAAAAAAAGTTTTTCTTCGTTTCTGTTTTGCAAATAAGTAATTTTTCTCCTTCACTGATGGGCACTGATGATGCTGCTCTGATGGGCGGCACTGTTGGGCACTGTTATGTGGCACTGTTGGGCAGCACTGGTTAACTGCTGGACACTGATTGCCAGCACAGATGGGCACTGTTGACCGCACTGATGGGGCTACACTGATCACCAGGACACTGATGGTCAGTGTGGATATTGTAGTATATTGTGTGTATATATATATGTGTGTATATATATATATATATATATATATATATGATATACTACAGATGTCCCCCTGCGAAATGCTGCTTACTGGCTCTCCTCATTCGCTGTCAGCGTGAGGCGAGGACTGCCGATAACCGACATTTCCTATTTACCCGGTGATAAGCTGTGATTGGACACAGCTGGTCGCATGGTAAAAGCGGCTGTGATCGGCTCATCCCATAGCCATGTGATCAGCTGTGTCCGAAAGACACAGCGATCACAGATCGCGCGCAGTGCGCGTGGTTCTGGAAGGACGTCCATGGACGCTCTTCCAGAACTAGCCAACCATGCTGTAGCCATCTTTCGGCTATAGCGCGGTCGGGAACTGGCTAAACTCTTGACTGAAGTATACAGTGCACCAGCCACCTCCAGTGTTATTTTATTATTTATTTCAGGTACTTATATAGCGCTGTCAATTTACGCAGCGCTTAACATATATATTGTACATTCACATCAGTCCCTAACCCTCAAGGGGCGTACAATCTAAAGTCCCTAACTCACATTCATACATACACATACTAGGGACAATTTTTTAGACAGGAGCCAATTAACCTACCAGCATATCTTTGGAGTGTGGGAGGAAACCCACGCAGTCACAGGGAGAACATGCAAACTCCAGGCAGGTGGTGCCGTGGCTGGGATTCGAACCAACAACCCTAGTACTGCCAGACGGAAGTGCTAACCATTTAGCCACTGTGCTGCCCTGTGTTCAAACCAATCCACGTGCTCTTCCCCTTTGGGCATGCACCATACCTTGCATACATCGATATGTGCCTTCAGATCCTTAATACAATATTCACTTTACTCTTCTCCTTAACGGTTCTTCATATACTCCCAATCACCGTATACGATAAAATATACAAGCCCATAGTGCAGCAGTATATGTAAAACAACATATTTATTATTAAATGCGCTTACATGGGTAAATAATACAAACTCCCTGTTCCAAAATGGCCACCGCTGCACTTCAAGCTACATCTGTCGTCACTTTCAAGTGACGTGTTCTGTCATAAACTTGACTTCCTCATAGGCAGTAAACGTCGGATGTCTCCGGACCATGGTTTATAAAGAGCTCCTGCCCCATTCTAGAAGCCCTTTCAGCCATTTTGTTTACTGGACCACTTGTACTATTAGAACATTAAGTACCAATGTTCGCATGAATAATATTCAACCCCTTATATTGTGGAACATGGACTTCATACTAAAGCTATAGAATAGAACATCATTATTATCCAGAGCAGCTTACTAGCCGGCAGGTAAGAAGCACTGATGTAGCAAAGAGGTCCATTTATAAAAAAAAAGATCTGAACGAATGTGACAAATCTTTGCACAGTTGCCAACAAAAAAAAAAATCACCCTATTTTTATCTAATATGATTATTGCCTATGATTGACATCTAGTGGCCATATTGCGGTATTTTCCTGAAATACCTCAATTTAGTAAAATTACAACATGGACACCAAAAGACGCTGACAGACATAGGAAAAAGTCCCCATAGTCTCTTTTCTGTAATTTAAAAAAAAAAAAAAAAATACAACCTTTCTGCTAGCAATGTCTTTAGTAAATTTTCCATAGTCATGGGTATTTGGACTTATTTTGCAGTGGCTTGATAGATTTCTGGTAATCTTAAAGGAGAAGTTTGGGGGTGTAAAAAGATAAACATGCATACTCGCTAGGGATGCACCAAAATTTCGGCCACTGAAACTTATCGGCCCAAAATAGCCCTATCTGCATTTTGCCAATAGGAAAAATTTAGCCGATACAGGAGACTGTGTGTACAGCAGATGGGGTGACGGCTGAGAAAGGCAGGAGAGGAGCAGTGTATTCAGTGACTGGATGTCACTATAGGTCAGTGCCAGTTTTTAAATGTAATTTAAGGCTTTTTTCCTTTTTTTTTCACAATAGCTCACAGAATTAGCTGTCACTTTCCTCCCAGCTAAAAGAAACCGTTTCCTTTTAGTTTCTTTCCTGAGATAAAAGAAATAGTTTCCTTTAGCTCCGGGGAAAGTGACAGCTAATTCTGTGTGTGTATGTGTGTGTGTGTGTGTGTGTGTGTATGTGTATGTGTGTGTATATATATATATATATATATATATATATATATATATATATATATATATTGAACAAAAAAACGGAAATTGCATTTAAAAACTGGCACCGACATATAGTGACAGCCAGTGAGGGAGCCTCTCTGTATACACTGCTCCCTCACTGTATACACTGCTCCTCTTTGCACACGCTGCCCCCACCCCCTACAAAGAGGACCTGTCACTCATATGCTATCACATAGGGGTCTATTGGTCATCTATGTGATAGCAATAAAATCATAAGTTAAAAATATACATGAAAGTAGAAAAAAAATGGAGCCTCCCCACCCCCACATATGCAGACATTTTGCTTTCAGTTCGATTTTCGGCCACGTGCATTCTGAATTTTTCATATCAGTTTCTGCACCAGAATTTTCATTTCTGTGCACCACTAATACTCACCTTTATGCTGCAGCATCGATATGATGCAGCTGGCTCCAAGTTCAGGAACTGAGCAATCGCATGAGTGCTGATTGTTAAGTTCTTGGTTAGCTCTGAGAAGAGCGTTTTGTTAATCTCCACTCTCTGCTCTGCTCCTCCAGCACTCACTGGAGCACCAGCTAGTAGAGTCACATTCCTGATGAAGGGAACCTGTGAGACTCTGAAACGTTGCCTTGCTGTAACTATGTGATCATTAAAACATTTGGACCCATATTGATGATACTCGGTGTGCTGGGGACATTCTCCCTAGCTAGTAGAGGGGCAGACACAGCTTGCTTTGGTTTTCAGCTGCTTGCTGAGAACTAGAGCCAGCTGTCATTCAGGCCTCTGGGTGGATCTCACAATATGGTTGGAATCCTTCTGGAGTCTTGAGTGGCTCTGTGAAGTCAGCTGATAGTGGGTTTTATGACCCAGAAGAGAAATATGTCCAAAAAAAGCTTTGGCTGTGCTTTTTTAACACATTGCTTTGTAAGTTGACTATAACTTCTTATCATTGCCTTTATTTTTTTACAGTAATGGCTTACACGTAATAATAGCAAGTTATTTCTTTCAGGTATATGTGGAATTTGACCAGAAAAGTTCTAGGAGACCTTCATGGGTACAAGTTCATGGAGCAGATGTCTTGGTAATCTTACTGGAAGGACCACTAGTTTGGTCACCAAGGAAGGAACCTATAATTATCCAAGGGAGCCGTGTTTGCCCCACTCATTGGCCTGCTTTGGTAAGTAATGGTCAATAGAAGCCACTCAAAATACATGGACAGAAAATGAGGGAATATTTCCCCAACGGGGACATACAGTCATGGCCGAAATTGTTGGCACCCTTGATATTTTTCCTGAAAATCAAGTATTTCACACAAAAAAGGTATTGCATTAACACATGTTTTGCTATACACATGTTTATTCCCTTTGTATGTATTGGAACAAATATAAAACAGAGGCAGAAAAGCAAATATGACATAATGTCACACAAAACCCCAAAAATGGGCTGGACAAAAGTATTGGCACCCTTAACTTAATATTTGGTTGCACACCCTTTGGAAAACATAACTGAAATCAGTCGCTTCCTATAACCATCAATAAGCTTCTGACACCTCTCACCCGGAATTTTGGACCACTCTTCCTTTGCAAACAGCTCCAGGTCTCTCTTATTGGAAGGACACCTTTTCCCAACAGCAATTTTAAGATCTCTCCACAGGTGTTCAATGGGATTTAGATCTGGGCTCATTGCTGGCCACTTCAGAACTCTCCAGCGCTTCTTTGCCATCCATTTCTGAGTGCTTTTTGACGTATGTTTGGGGTCATTGTCCTGCTGGAAGACCCAGGATCTTGGACGCAAACCCAGCTTTCTGACACTGGGCCCTACAGTGCGACCCAAAATCCTTTGGTAATCCTCAGATTTCATGATGCCTTGCACACAGTCAAGGCACCCAGTGCCAGAGGCAGCAAAACAACCCCAAAACATCATTGAACCTCCACCATATTTTACCGTAGGTACTGTGTTTTGTTCTTTGTAGGCCTCATTCCGTTTTCGGTAAACAGTAGAATGATGTGCTTTACCGAAAAGCTCTATCTTGGTCTCATCTGTCCACAAGACGTTTTCCCAGAAGGCTTTTGGCTTACTCAAGTACATTTTGGCAAACTGTAGTCTTGCTTTTTTATGTCTCTGTGTCAGCAGTGGGGTCCTCCTGGGTCTCCTGCCATAGCGTTTCATTTCATTTAAATGTCGACGGATAGTTCGCGCTGACACTGATGCTCCCTGAGCCTGCAGGACAGCTTGAATGTCTTTGGAACATGTTTGGGGCTGCTTATCCACCATCCGGACTATTCTGCGTTGCAATTTTTCATCAATTTTCCTCATCCGTCCACGACCAGGGAGATTAGCTACAGTGCCATGGGTTGCAAACTTCTTGATAATGTTGCGCACTGTGGACAAAGGCAAATCTAGTTCTCTGGAGATGGACTTGTAACCTTGAGATTGTTGATATTTTGCCACAATTTTGGTTCTCAGGTCCTCAGACAGTTCTCGTCTCCTCTTTCTGTTGTCCATGCTTAGTGTGGCACAGACAGACACACAATGCAAAGGTTAAGTGAACGTCTCTCCTTTTTATCTGCTTTCAGGTGTGATTTCTATATTGCCCACACCTGTTACTTGCCCCAGGTGAGTTTACAGGAGCATCACATGCTTGTAACATTCTTATTTATCCGCAGTTGTGAAAGGGTGCCAATACTTTTGTCCAGCCCATTTTTGGAGGTTTGTGTGACATTATGTCGAATTTGCTTTCTTTCCTCCCTTTTTTTGTTTTGTCCCAATACACACAAAGGGAATAAACATGTGTATAGCAAAACATGTGTTAATGCAATACGTTTCGTGAGAAATACATGATTTCCTGGAGAAATATCAAGGGTGCCAACAATTTCGGCCATGACTGTAGATAGCAGTAACACAGAAGTTCTGATTCTTTCTTACTCTCTCCAACCCAAAAACATAGTTAATGCTGAAATGAGGGGTAATGCTAAAAAAAAGGGGATCCTCATCCCGAGAGGTTACTTACAGAATGCAATGCAGAAGAATGGGTTTTTGTATATTTGGAATGCAGGAGGCTCAATAACCCAGACAACAATTGTGTTCCTGTGTCTCTGTGGTAGAAGGCATCAGGAAGTGCAGCAAATGTGTGTTGTGCATGTTTTGGCAGATATGGCGGGGAGGGAAGTGCGTCAGCTGGGAGGTATATGTCATAATCATCCTGAGATTAAGTCTGGATGGGAAAAATACTGCCAAATTTTAAATGAAGTAGAATCACTTATGGCAACAGAAGCTTAGCGAGAACTACAAAGAGAAGTAATACGATAGAATGAATAACTCCACATTCCTCTGCTTATGGATCCACATTGTGTGTTAAGCACTTTTGGTTGTCATTTAACAGCCGTAGGTAATTGCTTACTGTGTGAACATGAATAGCTGTAGCAGCTGACTGCATGTCATTGCAGTGTACAAGCTCAGTTGCTGCAGCTTTGCGCACACAGCTATTAATCCCAGCCACTAGAATCAGTAGATTCTTGCCACTGGGATTTGCAGTGTGGCTAAACATCCATGCAAATAGAGGCTGATACGGTTTTAAATGTATTAGCCTGTAGTTGCCAGCATTTTCCTTACTACCCTTCTTGTGGGGAGCTACAATATTAGCTGTCTGTCAGTCATGGGGAACTTCCTAAAAAGAATGGTTGAAAAGATCATTTAATGGTCCAACAACTATTCATCAAAGTTCTCGTAGTACTCTCGGATGAATACTCTTTGAAACCAATGGCTTTATTAAGCTTTAAGCAAGCCAGTTTATCTGCTTCCTCTGCCTCTAGAAACCTTGAAAAATTAACCTTCACTGCTACTGTCAATAAGATCTCCAACATGTTTTTGTGTCATGTCTGAGAAGACAAAAGTAATTGTTTAAATGAATTGCTACATCCATGGTTCCCTAAACATAAGTGTTATTTCCAGCTTATATTTTTGGCATCCCGTAGTATATTTTCTTCCTCGTATTAATGTACCTCAAAAATGGTCTTGTATTCTTTCTTAGTGTATTTAGCCATGTGCTCCTCTTTCTGTGTTTTTTAGCAGATAATGTTTGGCTTCCCTTTTGTCTGTTTTATTACACTTTCCTTTCCTTGTATTTCCTATATAATGATTTTTCCAGCTTTAGTATCCCACCTACCTACCCCTGTATTGAACTATATTGTTTTGTTTTTTTTCTACTCTTTTTACTCTTACTAATTTGCCTGTGCCTGACATATAACCAGGTTGCCTCCTGGGTTGTAGACTTTTTTTTTTTTTATGTATTTACAATCATTTTAATGACTAACTAGACCAATAGGTTCTTTTCTATCATAAACATTTTACCTGTCAGTTGCTTGTTAATTTTTTTGGTTTCATTCTACTTTAATTAATCCTTTAGGAATGCATCCATTTCAGGGCAATTTGTTTTTGGAAATCTAAAATTTTTGTTAATGATTTTTCAGTTTTTTTGTTTTAATATCAAACCAAAGACATCGGCGATCACTGAATAGAATTGATTGAGTGGAAGCATATAGGTTTTCATGCTTGTTATTGTAAAAAAAGATGTATGTGAGGAGCAGATTCCTCTAGGCAAAATGCTACAGGGTTTTATCTATTGCTGAAGCAGTTATGTAACTTGTCCACCACCTCTGACAGATTAATTATAACACTTAAATGTTCTTGACTGTCATTCACTAGGTTATTTATTGTGATGTGGATTGGAGTACAAAGAAAATCAGTAAACAAGTGTGGGTATTTCAATTATGGAATGTTGTGAAGTAAAGAGTAACACACGCTATTTTAACATTGCAGACATTCACAACTTTGGTGGATAAATTAGGACTGGGAACACTGGTCCCTATAGAGTTTCTCCTAGAAGAAATACTGCATTTTCTTCCAGATGCCAGTACACTTCGTCTTTATCAGGTAACTCCTTTTACAGTGAGAAGCAACATTTATTAAAAGAAATCTCTGAAAATTAATGACATTGTTCTCATTCCATTTTCCAGCAGATGGGAGTAGACAGCCACAAACTGGTTTTGAAAGAACAGCCTCTATTGAAGGATGCTGTAACTGATGTAATCAATTCAAGAAAAGTCCAGGAGATCATTTTACGAGGTTAACTGCACACATTTTTAAAATCTTAAGTATTTACAGATTCAGTTTATTTATAAATAAAAGCTGTAGTAAACCCAAAAGCAAACATTTATTATGTTGCAGCTTACCAATTCTTAGATGTGATGTCTGTATTAGTTTTCTTTTTTAGGCTTTCTTTCTTCTATTTGCATGTGGTGATCCAGTTGGTTTTTCAAAAGAACAAGCTCTCTTCCAGATGTGTCAGTTTAGAGGTATGGGGCAAGCCATTCAACAGTGGCAGGGGTGCTTACAATGGCCAACTTTTCTTTTTTTTAATTTTTTATATATGTATATAAAACCTTTATCCCAGAATGAAAAAAACTAGTTTTAAAATCTACTAGTACATCTAACCCCCCCCCCCCAGACTGACAGTGCTGCAAAGGTCCCTGTGCTCATTCATTCAGAGTGTGGGGATCTCTAATACAGGAGGTGTTTTACTGGCCAGGTCACCAACTGACAACCGGGGGGGGACGGGACCTTTAAGACTTGGTTCACACTATTGTGGGCTGTTTGGTTTGGCCCCCGGTTCCTGCACCCGCAATTGTGCTGTGGGCTGAGATGCGTGGGGGCACCATTCAGAATGAACTCGGTTCGGCTGCGGCCGTTTGAAGGTGCGGAAACAAATGCAATTCCTTCACTTGCAACCAGCCCACATAGTGTGAACCAAACCTAAAAAAAGAAAATGAATGCAGCCACCACATCTAATGTTTGGTAAGCTGCAATATATTAAACTTTTGATTTAATACCGCTCTGTGATTGTATGGTTTAAAGCTGATATTTAGTAAAGGAGCAGATGAATGATAGGATCTCCACCACCAAGTCTCAGAATGTAATGCATGCCATTACACGTAACCCTTGTATTTATGTATCCAAAAACAAACGGCTAAACTTACGCTTTAAAGTATATGTGAACCATTACCTTGTGTAAAACAACCCATTCAGTTAATAATAGAAGTGAAAGGCAAAACATTTGTGTATAGATATATATAAAAAAAAAAAAAAAAAAAAAATATATATATATATATATATATATATATATATATATATATATATATATATATATATATATATATATATATACACACACACCGTATTTTCCGGCGTATAAGGCGACTGGGTGTATAAGACGACCCCCTAATTTTCCAGTTAAAACCTATTTTGGGCTATACTAGCCGTATAAGACTACCCCCCTTCCGAGGCAACACCATTTAAAAACATCAGATTTTTTAATTGAAATGGTTATGACTTACCGGTTATCCTTCAAAATCCTCATGTTCATCCTCTGACATCATAAGTTCATGAATGACCTCTTGTGATACATTTGTAAGACAGTCATCATATGGATCAAATTCCAAATCAGATGGTTACCGCTGGATGTGTGGTAATACGGTAGCTTCGGCTACATACAGTATATATACAGCCCGCTGGATGTGCAGTAATGTACATACAGTATACCTCGCTGAGCCAAGCTGGCTCAAAACAAATGTCCCTATGACAGATTAATCTGTCAGCCCACTGGATGTGTGGTATATACAGTATACTGAGCCAAGCTGTTTCAAAACGTACTGGTATGTCCCTACGGTAATCAGACCGCTGGATGTGTGTATGTACAGTAGCTGGGGCTACATACAGTATACGCTGGGCCAATCACGGCGAGCGATGTATTCTAATGAATACAAAGCCTGCTCGGATTGGCTGAGGTTGTGACATCATCAGCCCACCTCTCTGACTCAGCCAATCCGAGCAGGCTTTGTATTCATTAGTAGAATACATCACTCGCAGTGATTGGCCCAGTGTATACTGTATGTAGCCACAGCTACCGTATATACACGCATCCAGCGGGCTGATTACAGTAGGGACGTACCGGTACGTTTTGAAACCACTTGGCTCAGAGCAGTATACTGTATATACCGCACATCCAGCGGGCTGACAGATTAATCTGTCATAGGGACATTTGTTTTGAGCCAGCTTGGCTCAGCATGGTATACTGTATGTACAGTATTACCACACATCCAGCCAGCTTGACCCAAACAAACTCAAGGTTCACATTTTATACCCCGCGTATAAGACGACCCACAATTTTTGGGGTATATTTTTAAGTATAAAAAATAGTCTTATACGCCAGAAAATTGTGTGTGTGTGTGTGTGTGTGTGTGTGTACAAACTGTTCCAAATTATTATGCAAATTATATTTTTCTCATTTACCTAAATAATTGATGTAAATAAATAACAGTCAACATAATTCTCATGTTATCAACTATTAAGAGTACAATTCAAATTTTATTGCACAAACCTCCTAATGATAACAGTATTTTTTTTAAACATAAAAAACTTCCAATGCACTGTTCCAAATTATTACGCACAGTAAGTTTCAAAACACTTTATAGGTTGTAAAGAACTGAAAATTGTCATTTGTTGTGTTTGCAGCATATTTACTGAAATCAAAAGCTATTTCAATCAGACTTTTAACAACAGTTTAACTTTTTAAACATTTTAACAGGTCACGTTACATTGTAACATAGGATCCCTTATTTGATAGCAGCTTCACAAGTCTTGCATCCATTGAACTTGTGAGTTTTTGGACAATTTCTGCTTGAATTTGTTTGCCAAATGTGAGAATAGCCTCCCAGAGCTGCTGTTTGGATGTAAACTGCCTCCCACCTTCATAGATCTTTTGCTTGAGGATGCTCCAAAGGTTCTCAATAGGATTGAGGTCAGGGGAGGATGGAGGCCACACCATGACTTTCTCTCCTTTTATTCCCATAGCAGCCATTGATGCAGAGGTATTCTTTGCAGCATGGGATGGTGCATTGTCATGAATGAAGATGATTTTATTACAGAAAGCATAGTTCTTCCTTCTGTACCAGGGAAGAAAAGTGGTCAGTCATAAACTCCACATACTTTGCAGAGGTCATCTTTACACCAGTGGTGGCCGAATAGAAGGTTTATGCACAGTTGCAAGACTCTGGAGGACTCTACACCTTGATGTCCGTGGGACTCCAGAAGCACCAGCAGCTTTAAATATCTATTTGCTGCTATGTAATGGTATTTTAGCAGCTGCTCTCTTGATCCGATGCATGGATCTGACAAATCTTCCTCAGTGTGCCTTTATCTGCACGGCCCATCTGTGCTCTGAATCAGCCAAAAATCTATTAATAGTGCGATGATCACGCTTAAGTTTTTGTGAAATATCTAATGTTTTCATACCTCGTCCAAGGCATTGAACTATTTCACTCTTTTCGGCAGCAGAGAGATCCTTTTTCTTCGCCATATTGCTTGAAAATGGTGCTCTGCTTAATAATGTGGAACACCCTCCTTTTAGTAGTTTTTCCTTAAATTGGGCTCATCTGCCAATCTAATTATCACAGGTGTCCGAGATTGTTTTCAGTGATCAAAAGAGCCCTGAGACACAATGCCATCCATGAGTTAAACTGAAAAACAAAATATTTAATCTTTGTGACACTTAAATAGAATTTGCATAATAATTTAGAACAGGGTGTGTATGTATGTGTTGTGTATGTATGTGTGTATACACACACACACACACACACCGAGAGGTGGGGCGAAAGAGTAGTACACTGATCCTCCCAGTGAATAGTTGGGGGGGGGGGGGGGTTCGCACAAGTGTGATCATTGGAAGACAGGCAGGCTGTCCTATAAGCACTACCAGAAAAGTGACCAAGCTGGGATAAATGGGCTTCTATGTCTAGTGGGGCCAGTATGAAATAGAAAAGCAGGAGGACTGACAAGAACACAATGAATTTAACACAAAGGAAACAATACAAAGAGAACAGGATATTTTTTAACACAAAGACAGGGTACAACAGGCACATATCAGGAATGTGAAATATTGGGGTAACATATTCTTTAAATAATTCCCATTGGACAGGAAAGTTTGAATTCCTGTTCTAAATACTTGTGGGTCAGTTAGTCAAAGTATTGAAGCCTTTGGATTAGCACAACAGCTCTGTGTTTTTCCTAACTTCATATACTCAATCCTTTCTCCAGGAGCCCCATAGTTTTTCTGCGCATGAATGAGATCCCACAATCTGCCTCCTGGGATGTCTTTTGTCACACATCCTGGGAGACAGTTTGAGGAATTTTGCGTGTGTGTGTGCTGGATCTCAGTTCAAGATGGCAGTGCTGGAGAAGGGCAGTGTAGAGAACTTTGCCTGCAAGTAAGGCACTCTGGACTCTTATCAACTAGTGGTATAAGTGTTAGGGATATAAAATGTAATTATTGATAGGTAGGGTGAAGTTTCTCTTTATGCCCCTTTCAAACGGGCTGTTTTTAAAACGAAAATCCATATATTTCTATGGACTAGCGGATGTAAGCAATGATCATCTGTTTACATCCGTTAACCGCTTACCCGCCGCCGTATAGCAGATATACTGCTGCATGGCGGCACGGGTGCGCAAAACCACGCATATATACTTGATTTTGCATTTCCGGGTTGAGGGCGTGCATGAGCCCTACCCGCGCCGCCTTTCGCAGCCGCAGATGTCAATCACGGGGTCCCGGCTGGTGATTACCGACAATCACCGATGGGGAGGAAGACTGTTTTCTTTACAAACAGTCTTTCTCTCTGTCAGCTCGGGCACACTGCTCAGGATGGCTGTGCACATCACAGCCATCCCAATCAGTGTGCTTACAGTGAAGCACACACCATGCGCGCTCCTAGCAAAGGTCAGGTACTCACGGAAAGGTCCCTATCTCCTATTTCGATTGGGACCTTTCCTGATCATGTGGCGGTGTGTCACGGCGGTCACATGACCCTAAACCCCGCCCCGCCTCCCAGCTTCTAAAACCCTTAAAGGGCCGGGAGGTGCCAGCGCCAAGGGGTTAACATCCATTTGTTTTCTTTTGAATGGAAGAAAGCCCTATTTTTGTTCCGTGCAAAAAAACTGGAATGGATGAAAAACAGATGTAAACAGACATACAGTCCATTTTTGCATTGGTAAAGGATGTAGAAACTGACATGACTGAACTGATGAAAAAAGGAACGCCTGTGTGAAAAGTGGTGCCAAAAAGCCTGTGTTCCTTAGCCTTCATGTGCCTTCTCCTGCCTTTAAAGCACTGCCTGCCTGCCTAGAGTCCTCTTTCAACCAATGGAAATTTTCTGTGCAAATACATGCATTCTGAAAGTTGACATTTGCATGGGGCTGGAAGGGGTGGCGTTATTTTAACTTTCTGAAATGCCCAATAATCTTTTGTTTTTGGTTACTGCTTTATGGTCTGAAATGGACTGTATAGTTTATAGGAATCCTACAGTAATAGGCCCCACAAAGTCTGATTTAAAATAGTTATTTGAAATTAAAGATATTTACTGCTATAACAGTATGTTATTTTCTTTTGATTGTCTAGGAATTTGCAGTATTCAAGGTCAGGAGGTTAAAGTGTTCAGGCCAGATGAAGATGAAGATTGGGTTTATGGGCTTGTGACCCATCAAGATCCCATTAGCCGTATAATAAATGTAACAATGAGTGAAGTATGTATACATTTCGAAAACAAATCTAATTTTAACATTTGAAGACTTTGTGTGCCCAAACAATCAACTGTTTTATGTCTGTTATTGCTTCTTAGCAGTGCCTTAACTGTGTGATGACCACAATCATTTCATACTCTAATAACCAGTGTAAAATCTGCAATTTTGTAGCATGTAAGCTCAATGGCCAATAACTTTCCTTAATTAAAACTAATTAATTGTATGGACAGCCTTGACTTTCTTTTGGTAGCATGTAAAAAGTGAATTTATTATTATATAGGATTTATATAGCACCAACAGTTTGTGTAGCACTTTACAACATGAGGGCGCACAGTACAGTTAAAATACAATTCAATACAAGAGGAATCAGAGAACCCCCCCTTCCTCCATGCAAGCTCCTGCCATGTATCAGGCCTATCAGATGCCTATGTGTGAAAACGTCGATCGCTGCACATGCCAGAGTGAATGCAATAATTCTAGCACAAGACCTCCTCCGTAATACTAAACTGATGACCTATAGGGGCTTTTGAAGTATTGTCTATAGAAAACATAGGGTACTGAAGTTTGTCGCTATTTCGTTAGCACACACAAATTTAAGGTTTGGCATGTTGGGTATTCATTTACTCAACGCAACCTCATCTGAATGAACACACGGAGCAGCGGGTGCCCCCTAGCAAGCTGCTTGCTCTGGGGCACCCGACAGGAGGGGGAAAGGCCAGGAGAGCCTGCGAGGGACCCAAGAAGAGCATCCAGGCTGCTCTGTGGAAAACCACTGCACACAGTCGGTAAGTATAGACATGCTTGTTATTTTCCAGAAAAAAAAAACCTTTAGAATCGCTTTAATTGGCCAATTCAACTTTAAAATACTATGTGTTATGTTTAGTGACATTTATGGTTAAAGGATAAGTTCACCTTTTAAATCATGTTACAAGTTATACCCATATTTTGGGGTGTAACATATAATATGCTCCAGACTAGCCCCTTGCACCCCCGATATCCCCTTTCCCTGTGACCGGGGGGGGGGGTCCTCTCCCTAACACCCGCTGTCACATTTTAAAAATCGTCATTTATTTACGGGAATTTGTGAATTAAAAATAAACAAGTTCCATCCGCTACCAAAGGACTGATTTGAGATGTAATGCTCTGCTGTGAAAAAAAATTATTTAAGCACATTTATTACTTTTGTTTTCAAAAAGCTAAACTTAGCCTTTATAGTTTAATTAAGTAAACCTGGCCTCCAGAGAGACACAAATTCATGCAGCTATGTATTTACATTTATGTGTTTATTTTTAATGCAACTAGTATAAGTATCTATCTGAATTTAAATGTATATCCTTCCTATCTGTACAGCAACAATAAGACTGGTAGAAAGAGGGGTAGGACTGGGAGCCAGTCAGTTGTGATAATTCCAGATTTTTTGCTATTCTTTAATAACTGAGCTAGCTTGTTTAAGTGACAGGACGACCAAACCTATGAATTTGTATTCAACCCAAATTCAGAAATATCTAAGCTCTGCCTTTTGTAATTTTGTATGTTCTGTTGAAAGCTATCTTCTTTTTTTTTTTTTTTATGCTCCATTTTGTTTTAGTGTTTTTGGGTTTTTTTTGGTTACAAATGTGTTGCAATATGCTGACACTACTTTTTAATATTCACAGGGAGGTGAGACTGTGATGATTGATCCAAAATTAGTACACGTGGTGCTAGTTGACGACTCCGTCTTAGAACCTGAGGTATTTACTTTTTTGTCTCAATTTGTTAATTTCATTACATATCCCATAATAAGTTTCATTAGAAAAATTGGAGCAGAATTACATGAATGTCTCACCATATCCCAATCTAGTATAGAAAATGTACATACAATAAAGAAATAGGGATATTTAGGTGTGTAAACCAAACTGCAAGATACTACTACCCCCTCCCTCTAAGACTGAGAATCAAGCAATCAAGGCCGTTGATCGCTCAGTTCTCAGTCTTCAGTGATCGGAGAGTCAGTGATTGTCAGTCACCTGCCTTCTGCTTTGCCCCTCCAGTTCTCACTGTAACGCTGGCCTGTGGAAAGGACAGGAATGGCTGCCTCAGGCACATTGTGGTGTTTTGAGAGGCTGAGACAGCTATCAGTCAGGCATTTGGGTGTGTCCCAACATAAAGTCGGGATATCTCCAGAGTCTGGACTGAGTGACGTCAGCCAACAGCAGACTTTAGCCCGCTGACAGCTGAATCTGGGTCACAGAAGTGCAGAATGAAGTGCACTCCTGTGACTTGCAGGAGAAACAGGGCCAAAATAACTATGGCCCTACTTGTCCTTTAATATTATGACAAAATGCCAAAAAAAAGTGTTTAAACACTAACACACATTAACCGTACCCCATCCAAACTACTGAAAGTGTGTGTGTATCTCTCTTCATACCTCTCTTCCAGATCATAGTCCATCCAAAGTATTTCTTGGAACAGATTCCACTATTTCAAGAATTCGTGTAAAGCTTGAAGGATAAGTTCACCTTTTGAAAAATGTTACATGCTCCATCCTTATTTAGGGTAGACCATGTAACATGTTGCTGCAGCCTGTCCCCCCACCCCCCTTCCCCCCCATGACAGCTAGCAGGAGATCTCCCCTTGCACCCCATTGTCGCTATTGAAAATAACTTGGCCATGCCCACATGACCACGTCCTTCCTTCAGTTTCCTGTGAATGCACAAATTACCAGCCATTGTGGTTGGTGGCTTGTAGTTCTGAATGGACTGTGGGATTGCTGATGAGTTGCCTTGTAGTTCATTCACAAGCCTGCAGCTTGTAAACAGTCAGTCCGTATGAAGGTACAGGCTGAAAGCTGCATGGCTTGTTTTCAGGAGTCCGGTATTGCACCCCAAATCCACTGATCACAGATGCAATGCTTTCCAGGCATCTTAGGAAAAAAATTATAAATGCGCTTTTTTTTTCTCCTGCATAAATATGCATTTAATATTTTTTCCCAAAAGGAGAACTTATCCTTTAAAAGGAGTGTCTCATCTAACAGAATTGTACTGATACCTCATATATGTTGAACCTTCCTGTCATTCAATCATGCATGCGTGTTTCTGCTTCCTTGTATTTAGGTGCATCCCTTCAGACCAGAGAGTTTTTTGGCTTCCACTAATGTGTCCTGTGGATAAATGGTCCTTAGTGGTGTCCCTTCATAATACAGAGGGAACACCCCTAGCCCAAGCCTGACTCAACAGTTGAAGCCACAAACTGCCTGAGCTGAGAGGATGTACCTGAGTACAGGGGAGAGGAAACAAGCAGCCATATGAATTAATGGTTGGATCAAAGGTTTATCATATATGGGTTATCAGTATAATTCTGTTAGATGAGATACTACCTATAAGGTGCTCGTGAATCATTGAAAATGTGGACGCTTTTCCAGGAAACATGTTGGATGGACAATTTCTGTTTATTTGCAGAGAATAAAAAAATGATCTGGAAGAAAGGTATAGATATATGATTTCAGTAATTTGTATGGGATACTGTTATTGTAGATAATCTCATCAATACGTTATTATGAATTATGATTGAACCAATTTTTTTTTTATGTGTTAGGGCGTTTAGTCTCCACTTATTATATTATAATAAGTAATAAAAGCATACATTTCATCTATTGATGTCTATTGTAGTTTGGTTTACACACCTAAATATCTCTATTTTTCCATTTGTGTAGTTCACTATATAATAACCTTATTAGATGAGAGATCACAAAATCCTTGCAGCCACAGAGCTAGCAAAGCTAGAAAAAAAGTATCTGATTTTCTCAACAAAGCACATAGTGGGTTCCTTGTAGGAAAATAGCACAGCACAGCATAGCTCTTAATGGCACTTTAATTTCAGATGAACTTTCTAAAATGGCTGCCTATGCTATAAACTACTGTATTTACAGTCGGTATTTCCTGAAGATATACTAAAAATAACAGGCTCTCATGCCATGCTTGAGACCCCTGTAACAGCCCCACTGGATTCAGGGTATTTACAGGGCACTTCCTTAACCCTTGTATGATTGACATGCTTCACTTGTTTCTCGCCAGTGCTGGCCAGCCTCCAAGATACCCTAAGTGCAACCCTTGTTTCACTGACATTGCTAGGACACTACCCTAAACACTCTTTATGACAATACAGTTGCAAAACAATTATGTGAACCCCTTGGAATTAACTGGTTTTCTGCAGCAATTCTGCATAAAATGTGATCTTATCCTTATCTTAGTCACACTAGACAAAAATAGTGTGCTTTGGCTAATAACACACAAACAATTCTAATTTCTAATGTTATTATTGAACACACCCATTAAAGTGATACTAGAAATACAATGTACCTTATTTAATCATTGCTGTTTAGAGGTCACATTTCCAAAGTCTTTCCTGTCCTCGGAAAGTTTTGAGAGAGGAGTTTCTAGTATTCTGCTGATGCATGAATTTGTGTGTCTATAGCGTTCATTGGTGCTGGGTCGGTCACATGACATAAAAAAGAGGCTTTCATAGTAGAGAATTAAAATAATTGCAATAAAATGCGTTAAAGCTTCATACAAATAATTCGAAGTAAATATTTATTTTTTTGCAATAACATGGTGAAGGTAGAGTTTAGGTTGACGGACAATAGCTTTCACTTTTGTTCACCCCTGGAGGACGTTCTGCCAATCACAGGCTTTGTCATGACCCTTCAGCCTGTGTCTGTGGTGTGTATCTGCTGGGACTAATATTAAAGGTGCAGCCTCCATCAATCACCATCTTATATCTCGCCCCCCCAGTGTTTAGCTATATGAGGACATGGAGGAGAAGGGAAGAAATGGGAGTGTCATTTCACCACTGTGTATACGCTTGCATGTCTGACTCTATAGTCACATGGGCTGCACAAATAAGAAAAAGAAGCAAATGAACAGCTTAGAATGGAACTGAAACTGGAGCATGCTCAGTAGATGTCAACAGTTGGTCTACACAATCTCAGACTGCAGTGGGGATACAGACAAGGAGGGATGGACAGTGAACAGCAGGATCAACCAGGTGTTTTGCAGTATACTGAAAACAAATGCTCTAGTGGATGAGTACACAATTATAAACACAATGTAATACAGCATGTATTGACAGTTTTTGATGATTTGGGTTTAATGACATGTTAAACATTTACAGTGCTGCACAACATTCAGGAGGAATGTGTGACTATTCCTCTGTACAAAACTGCCGGTAACTGAGTCTCCGCACTTTGCTCAGCACGGCTGTGCGATCAGCGGTCGTGTGGTCGCTGTGTTCTCACACTTAGAGCCAGCGGGGGACAGATGCTGCATCTACCTAGGTAAGTATAACTGGGGAAAAACTGGGGGAAAAAAAGACTTCTCTTCTCCCTACTTCTCTTTTAACTGTTTCCCAAAAACAGAACGTTCAAAGCATACCTTGATTGAAAACGGTTAGGCCTCGTTCACACCACTGTGCAGAGATGTGAGTTTTTCTGCATGAGATCTGCAAGGCCACAAAGAAAATTTGCTGATTTTTTTGCACAGGAATCTGCAGTGTATATAAAACTCACTGGAACGCACATGAAAACTGATGTAAACTTGTGTCTCTGCAAGTGAAATCTGCGTTTTTTTTCTGCAGGTATGGTGTGAACCGTTTCCAGTGTGCTTCTTTTAGCTCTCAATCAAACTGTCCAGCCATCAAATGACTGATGTCATAACTAATCACATGTGCAGCAACATGGCAACCACAGATCAAACAGCATAAAATGACAGCTCCTTTGGCTGTAAAGCATGGGAAGGCTTAGTTCCAGTTTAAAGTATATCTAAACCCAATACTAATATACTGCAGCTTACTGGTCCTTTGTGTGGTGGCTGCTTTAATTTTTTTCCCCAAGCTTCTTTTGCGTTTTGTCACCTGGTAATCCTTCAGTCCTTCAGATAACATACTTCCTATCCATGGGTGGCTAGATCACCCCTCCACTATTTAGTGGAAGCCATGGTTGTCACCCTAGTCTTCTCCCCTAATATGGACTACATCTCTATTACATAGGGGGCAGGGTTTCGTAGTTCACAAAATATAGTTAGGATGGAAGATAACTTTTGCTGCAGCTCCCAGGAAGTAACAAGGGCGCTGCTTTTCTGGCAAGGTGGGCAGCTTTTTCTATACTTGCTGAAAATATTTTTCTTGGAAAAAATGTAAACTAATATCTAGGTCTGTAAGCTGCAATACATTAAATTATGTTCTTGGGTTTGAATATCCTTCAATGTGCAGGTCAGCAGCAAGTTACAGAAGCAGCATGTTACAAACACATTCTGATTACATATAATGCTTTGAACTATTATTATTATTTTACAGGATTTATAATAAATTCCTAAAAGTTTAGTTTCATTGATCAAACTACCTCTGATTTTGTGGTTAGTAGTGTTTACTTAGGGAGGCAACATCATTATAGCTTTAGTGTAAACACTATTTGTATCTTTAGTCCTCATGCACACTGCACTGGAAATTTTTATAGCTGCTGTTTTTGGCTTTTGACATTTTTTTTTTCTACAGCTAGTGAACTCCCCAGCATGTTATCCTATGTGTCCAATGCACACACAGACTGTAATCAGCGGTTTTTGGCAGCGACATTTTTTTGGCTGGAAAAAAACCCAGAACTAGTGGGGTTCTAGAGGAGTTTTTTTAGCTTGAACGCTGCAAGACACGGTGTGGCATTTTTGGAATTTTTTATGAGCAAGAAAAAAACGCTAAAAAAATGCAAACGCGAAAAAACGCAGCTAAACTCTAATACAAAAACGCTAAGAAATCTCTGACAAACTCACATTTTTAACATGACTTTACACAGCTAACGTTATCAGCGTTCTTAAAACGCCCAGTGTGCATGCAGCCTTACTATTGCACATAGCCTTCATGTGTTGTTTGCTTACACCTGCTCTACATGCCTGTCAGAGTGGGATTAATCCCTTGAATCATACCTTTAACACCACTGAATACCATGTTTTTTGTGACATAAACCCAGAAAACTTCCCATCAACTGCAGAAATGGTTTAATAATCTAAAGAAATGGTAAATCACACTTGGAAGCTGTGGGAGGCAATTAATATGCATGGACTGAAAACTCCAGTCCACCATACTAGTAGTCTTCTCCATTTGTTCAGCAGTGTTTAATTGGGATGAACTAAGAGGATCTCTGGCTGTGATGACTGGATTGACTAGCTTTGGGCTTCATTATTTCTACAATAGACTGGACACATTAAATATTAGACTGTGGGATGATTGGAGAACCCTACCAGCATTGTGGACTAGCTCTCTCAGTCCCTACATATTAAGTGCCTCCCACAGCTGTCCTGTAATCTTGTGGATGTGAGTTTTGTGGTCTCGCATACATTTTTGACCAATCAGAAGTGTCTGTAATCTTTATCGTCAGTATAAACTGGCAAAGTTCAGGACTTAATGGATTCTGTGGGACCCCTGTTGCATTCTATACAGTGGGACACAAGCAAACTATCTTAATTAGCAAGGCTTTTCACACTGATAAATCTGAATTTAGTAAATGCAGCACCCTCAGATGTCTCCCAGTTGAGATAACTGTTCCTCCGTCACCTGTTGTCCCTGTACTCTCCCGTGGGAGGATAATATATGGTCACACCTGTCGGTTTGGGAACAATTGATTATTATCTCTGTTACTCTTGTAGGCATGTCATCTACTACAAGCTGTAAAACTCATTGGGATTGGGTTAGGGCTAGCCACTGTGAAACCAGCATGAAGATGCTAAAAGACTCCATAAGTATATCAGGAATAAATAAAACAAAAAAGGGGGAAGGTTATAACAATAGCTGGCCTGTGGACTTTAGATTGTGAACATATGGCATTCCAATATAAGCTGTTGGCAAATGCTGATTTCTTTATGTATGAATGAACTATGAAAGGCAATTTTATATATTTATAAAAAATAAATATACTTACACATCCTGGAACTGACAGCAGTCAGGTTCTCTTATTCAACACTGGACCTCCCTTCGCAAGCTCACCCAGTCAGACAATGCCACAATAGTGACCTACATATACCATCAGGGGGCACCAGAAATTGGGCTACTCTAAAGGAAACAAGTCTAATACTCTCTTTGGCAGAAACTCATCCATCCACATCCCTGGAGACAATTGGCAGGCAGACCTCCTAAGCTTCCAACGCTTGGACTCAGAGGAGTGGTCTCTACACCTTGAGATCTTTCAAGACCTGGAAAAGACAGGGAAAATCAAATGTAAACATCCTGGCTTCCAAGTTCAACAACATGCTGGATCAATGTATAGCCTGGACCAGGGATCCCCTAGCCTTCACAGTGGATGGTCTGGTGAGTCTTTGAACGCAGTTCAAGCAGATTTACGCCTTTCCTCTGATGAAGATCCTCCCTCGACTGCTGCAATAAACAGAGGAGGAAAGGGTCCTGGTGAACCTAATCTCTCCACATTGGCTAAGAAGAATGTGGTACACAGACGTACTCAGAATGTTAGCGAGAAAGCCTTGCTAGCGAATAGACCAGACCTAATGGCCCAGGCCCCCTATTCTATTCTGCTTCTAAGGCAGTCCGTAGATGAGTCTCTTCTTTTCTTTTTTTTTTTTCATTTAATCGGTGGGTTGAATGGGAAAAAAAAAAAACTTGATTCCCCCATCTACACATTCAAGTTGGAAGGGGGGAATCCTCCCCGCGGAGCTATTGTATTTTGACAACGAGGAAACTTGCCCACCCTCCGAATACAGTGATAGAATGGTTGTACAGAAGTCGATCGGTTGATCATTTTCTGTACAAGCACCCACCACATACATGGATCAAAATTCAGCCGATCCATGTATGGCAGACTTAAGTCTCTGGCTTTAACGGCATGGCTGTTGAAACCCAAGCTGTAAGGTGTCATTAAACCTTAGACTGTGAAAAACTCTCATGCTATATACAGTAACTGAGTGTGCATACTCACAAAGCCACTAAAGTATTCGTTTTTTTTGTAGTGTGAAATACACTTGGTTGATCCTGCTTTCAGTTGTCCCTTCCATCTTCTCTGTAGCCTGAGATTGTGTAGACCAGCTGTTGTCATTTACTGAGCAAGCTCCAGTATCAGTTCCCTTCTAAGATTTTAATTTCCTCCTTTTGCTGATCTATGCAGCCCATGTGGCTATAGAGTCACACATGTGGGCGTATACACAGTGGTAAATGACACTCCACTCCCTTGCTCCTCCTCCATGTCCACCCATTGCTAAACATTATGGGGGTGGGATATAGTATGCTGATTGATTACATCCACTAAGAAACTCACAGGAAAAAAAATATTTTTAATTAGACATATCATATGTATTTGCTAATGCAGTACCTGTTAATTAAAAAAGAGCCTTGGATACAAATGCTGTCAGAGCAAAATGAAAGCTAGTGTCAATCATCTTTGACTCCGCCTACACCATATTAATGCACAAAAGTGCACATTTGTTATTCAATAAAGATTTATAGGGAGCTGTAAAACAGTTTTTTATATTTAATATGAATTGCTGTTTCAAAACTTTTTTTATTTATAGTCAAGTGACTTGTCATATGAAGCGGGGCTGTGCAGACTCATACTGTAGAGAACATACATCAGTAGAGTAATAGACGTCCCTTCCTAAGGATCATTCCCTGCAGATGCCAAAGAACAGGGGAAGATCATGTGACCACACAACATTGCTGCAGGGATAGGGTACTTAAAGAATTAAAACAACAAAATACAGTGGTGTGATATACAGTATATGATTTATGTGAATGAATTATTGCAGTTAATACTTCTCTGTTTGGTAGCCCTTTAAAGAATAGGGTTTTTTCTGATTCTGTTCCCACCGTACTCAGAGTAGGAAAATCAAGCTCCTGTAAGATTTATTGTCGCACATGAGACTTACTTTGCCTGATGCAAGGATAGGAGGCTTAGTTCTAGGGTATACTCTAACTCCTATTTTGGCCTTCCTTCAGTCTGGTCTTGACCAGCAATCTGGCCCTGAGTTCCTTCTAGGGATAGGTTTCTGCTTTATCCCTTTTTTAAAGAAACCTCTGTCTTGCAATCCCTCATTAAGACTTCTTCTGTGACTTGCTCATATGAATCCCCCAATTAGATGTTATGTGTTGCTTTGGGGTCTCATCCTGGTGTACCTCCCTTTGAACCAATTAGGAATAATCTGTTGGAAGACCTCATTTGTATGGCTGGCTTCCCAGTAGTCATTGCATCTTTTAAGTGTGTCTCTTATTTTGTAGCTCCTTCCTGTAAAGAGCCCTTTCTTTTTTTTTACACAAGGACAAAGTGCTTTTATGACCAAAACCTTTTCATCTCAATGAGTACACTGTTCTTCATTTCCCTTTTGTCCTTCCACAAAACATGGCCCAACATTGTTAGATATGGTCCGGTTTGGCCAGATCTACCCTAAAGCCGTCACTTTTTGTGCTAGGTGGATCAGGCATATGATTTCCAGGGCATATGCCCTTAGTGACAGAGTTCCTCTTTACCCTATTAGAACCCATTCCACCATAGCTTTTGATGTTTCTTTGGGCTTTTCAGCATCAAGCATCTGCTTTCCAGTTTTGCAAGGCCTCACATGGTCCTCTGTTCACATATTCTTCAAGTTCTGCCAAGTGGATGGTCAGGCCTCGGGTGATGCGAGCTTTGGTTGCAAGGTGCTTCTTGCAGTCATTTGAGATTTTTATTAGGGTTCTTTAACCCTTCTTCTCGTGTGGACCTTTTGGCAATTATGATTGCTATGTTGTTGCCCACCACTTAGGTTATTGCTTGACTACTTCTCATGGTCTAAGCATACGAGTCCTTTACATTACAATTAGGATAATAGTAATTTTGCTTTGCTCTTAAATTTCTTATCTTGGAGTACAGTGCAGGACAGAGGCCTCTCTCCTCTCTGTTTTGATAATTTCCTGTTCCTTGCTAAAAATCTGGAGTCTCACAGAGTGGGCAGGGTTATATGGTATACTCTGATATCCAATCACCTGATGGTAGGTAGCTGCCAATAACACATGATCTAAGAAAACATGTTCTTTGTCCTGTACTCCAAGATAAGGAATTAACTGTATTTTTCGCTTCATAAGACGTATCTGACCATAAGATGCACCTAGGTTTTAGAGGAGGAAAACAAGAAATAAAATATTCTGAACCAATGGACTGCAGACATAGTATAGGAACTGACCAGAGACTGCGGACCTAGTACAGGAGATGACCAGAGACTGCGGACCTTTGGGGAGCAGAAGGGGGGGAGCGGGTACCCAAATTTGACAGGTACCCACTTCCGCGGAGTTGTGCTCTCTCCCCGTCTTCTGGGACATGTGACAAGTCCCAGAAGATTGCCGGACCATTCACAAAGTGCAGCGTTTCTCTTGCATGCGCAGTGGGCACCTGGCTGTGAAGCCGCAAGCTGTCAGAGCCGGGTGCCCACACTAAGGATGCCAGCGCCAGAGAGAGAAGACACTGAGGACACCACTGGACCGAGGAGCAGGTTCTCCTGCACAGAAGAGCCCAGCGGCCGACCTGGTATTCTAACACAGCGGCGGCGGGAATACCAGGTCTGCCGCTCCATATTCGCCCCATAAGACGCACAGACATTTCCCTCCATTTTTTGGGGGGAAAAAACTGTCTTTATGGAGCGAAAAATACGATATACAGTCAGGTCCATAAATATTGGGACATCGACACAATTCTAACATTTTTGGCTCTATACACCACCACAATGGATTTGAAATGAAACGAACAAGATGTGCTTTAACTGCAGACTGCCAGCTTTAATTTGATATTTACATCCAAATCAGGTGAACGGTGTAGGAATTACAACAGTTTGCATATGTGCCTCCCACTTGTTAAGGGACCAAAAGTAATGGGACAATTGGCTTCTCAGCTGTTCCATGGCCAGGTGTGTGTTATTCCCTCATTATCCCAATTACAATGAGCAGATAAAAGGTCCAGAGTTCATTTCAAGTGTGCTATTTGCATTTGGAATCTGTTGCTGTCAACTCACAAGATGAGATCCAAAGAGCTGTCACTATCAGTGAAGCAAGCCATCATTAGGCTGAAAAAAACAAAAAAACCCATCAGAGAGATAGCAAAAACATTAGGCGTGGCCAAAACAACTGTTTGGAACATTCTTAAAAAGAAGGAACGCACCGGTGAGCTCAGCAACACCAAAAGACCCGGAAGACCACGGAAAACAACTGTGGTGGATGACCGAAGAATTCTTTCCCTGGTGAAGAAAACACCCTTCACAACAGTTGGCCAGATCAAGAACACTCTCCAGGAGGTAGGTGTATGTGTGTCAAAGTCACCAATCAAGAGAAGACTTCACCAGAGTGAATACAGAGGGTTCACCACAAGATAGAAACCATTGGTGAGCCTCAAAAACAGGAAGGCCAGATTAGAGTTTGCCAAATGACATCTAAAAAAGCCTTCACAGTTCTGGAACAACATCCTATGGACAGATGAGACCGAGATCAACTTGTACCAGAGTGATGGGAAGAGAAGAGTATGGAGAAGGAAAGGAACTGCTCATGATCCTAAGCATACCACCTCATCAGTGAAGCATGGTGGTGGTAGTGTCATGGCGTGGGCATGTATGGCTGCCAGTGGAACTGGTTCTCTTGTATTTATTGATGATGTGACTGCTGACAAAAGCAGCAGGCTGAATTCTGAAGTGTTTCGGGAATATTATCTGCTCATATTCAGCCAAATGCTTCACAACTCATTGGACGTCGCTTCACAGTGCAGATGGACAATGACCCAAAGCATACTGCAAAAGCAACCAAAAGAGTTTTTTAAGGGAAAGAAGTGGAATGTTATGCAATGGCCAAGTCAATCACCTGACCTGAATCCGATTGAGCATGCATTTCACTTGCTGAAGACAAAACTGAAGGGAAAATGCCCCAAGAACAAGCAGGAACTGAAGACAGTTGCAGTAGAGGCCTGGCAGAGCATCACCAGGGATGAAACCCAGCATCTGGTGATGTCTATGCGTTCCACACTTCAGGCTGTAATTGACTGGAAAGGATTTGCAACCAAATATTAAAAAGTGAAAGTTTGATTTATGATTATTATTCTGTCCCATTACTTTTGGTCCCTTAACAAGTGGGAGGCACATATGCAAACTGTTGTAATTCCTACACCGTTCACCTGATTTGGATGTAAATACCCTCAAATTAAAGCTGACAGTCTGCAGGTAAAGCACGTCTTGTCTGTTTCATTTCAAATCCATTGTGGTGGTGTATAGAGCCAAAAATGTTAGAATTGTGTCGATGTCCCAATATTTATGGACCTGACTGTATGCTAGTTAAATCTCCCATATCTTGATTGTATAGTACAGGGCACAAAGGAAAAGTATTCATAGACCCTGGGTTATAGGTTTGTACCATCTGTTGATTGGACACTGACAAAGTATTTGAGGACATGACCTCTGGGTGCCTCCCCCATAATCTTACCACACTTTGCAAGTTTTTTTTAGTGTCCTAGGATGATGGACCTCTTCTCCATATTGTGAGGACAGCCTATAATATTGCTTCAGGCACTGGGATCCTCTGTGGGGTGCTCACCTTGGCACTTGGTGCAACGCTTGTAGCCAGCCGCAAGATGTTTTACAGGTCCAGGGCTGTGGTCCATCTATATGAAACTCAGACCCTTCAGGGATATGCCCACTGTGACAGGTGAAGCCTGGACTTTATATACAGTCCAGTAGTATGGACGGGTAAGACAGGGTCATCCCATATCTTTGACTGTTACTGTAAAAACTGGACTATGTTTGGAATGTATTAAATTTAAAAGTGTAAACTTTTCAAACTTGTTGATAAAATTCAACCACTTAGAGCTTCTTCTTAGGTGGATGACCAGGTGTTACCTCACACCACAATTTGCATACTGTCACTTTTGCCTAGAGCCCTTATAAGGTACTCAGGAGCTGCGTACTGCCTTTTCGCAATGAGGGTGTTGCTACAGGATGATCCTTACTTAGGTTGCTGCGTACCGGGCACACTTACCCTTAATTGCGCACCTTAATCTGTGACTACCCCACAAGGGGAATATCCTCATCCTAAGCTGTGATGGAAACAAGGTGAAAGATCTTGCTGTCTAAGTCTTAAACATCTCACCAACTGAAGATGTTTCTTCTTTCAAAGATTCTGCAGATAGAAAGTTTGGCCCAGCCATGCAGTCAGCTTTTGCTGCAAAATCAGTATGTCCATGAACAATCGACATAACCCTGTGTTCTAGGACCTTACTTTAACAGAGCAATTACAGCAGTTATGTTCTGCTCTGCTGTTTTTTTTTGGATGCTCTAGAAATGGGAAGGACACAAATTTCCAGAATGGCGGAGATCTTCATTCACATGCAAAGGATCATGTGGCTCAAATCCTGCTCAGCTGAAGCTGCCTGTAAGAAGCCTCAGTCCTATGCCCTTTGAAGGAGAATCTTTCTTTGGTGAGGCACTTGACAAATTAATCACAGATGTCACAGGAGGAAGGGTGGTTCTTCCACAACAGAAAGGTCTAAAATCTCTTTTCTCAGAAGCCTCTACCTTCTCAAAATGCATAGCATCTCAACACTACCCAGGCTTCACTTTTAACTTTTAAGCCCAAATTCAGTCCTTCCTTTCAGCTCACGATATGGCCCACAAAGCCCACCAAATCTTACCTCTTCCCAGTGAAGGGACACCCTCACTACGAGTGTGGGAATGTTTGTTACAGTTTGCCTCTGGGTCAGAGATGTCACAAGCGTCCCAGGCCTGTGTGTTCAATCAGTGAATTCAAAGGGGTACAAAATTAGAGTTCAAATCTTGACTCCCTCAGTGCTTTCTTCTCTCAAATCAGTGAAAAACTCAAGGACAATCAGAAAAAAAAATTCAGGACATTCAGATTTGTAGAATGCTCTGAAGCCTCTTGTGTCCCACAGAGTAGTTGTACCAGCATCCCCATAAGACTGATTCAAAGGATTCTGTTTAAACCCGTTCACAGTACCAAAGCCCAGTGGGGGTATTCATCCTATTTTGTGCCTAAAATCCCTCAACAAATTAATTTAAATTATGAAATTTTGCATGGAATCCGCAAGGTCCGTAATTTTCTCTGAGTCCGGGGGAACACCTGGCACCTGCACAGATCCAAGATGCGTATCGGCACATTCCCATTTATCCACCTCATCAGTCCTTTCTTTGCTTTGCAGTGGCAGACAGTCATTTCCAGTTCGTTGCACTGCTCTTCAGCCTATCCTCTGCTCCCCATAGTATTCACAAAGGTTCTACCACCTCTTCTTGCCCTTCTCACTTAAGGCGTCCAGGTCAAAAGTTATTTAGATTTACATTCTCCTGAAAGATTCCTATACTTTACAGCTGTCTGCAAATGTGCACAGGACAATTCAGATGCTGGGAGAAAAATTTCTAGAAATCTGCTCACCAGCCTGCTTTTTGACTGGAATCCTTGGTCTTGAATAAATCCCAAGCAAAAGTTTTCTTTTCAGAGAATAACATTTTCTCTCTCAGAGCTCGCACTCAATAAGTGAAGTCAGAGGCATCCCACAATGAAATTCTCCATGAGAGCCCCAGGCCTTATTATAGCCTCCTTCGGTTGTGCTAATCATGTAATTTCTTTCAAGACCTCACTAACACAATACCCTAACTTGATGGATCTTTAGCGCAGCCTTAACAATAGGGAAGTCTTTTATTCTTTATCACTGGAAAGTGAAAATAGATGTCAGTCTTTCAGGTTAGGAAGGAGTGTTATGCTCCTTCATGGTCCAGGGAACATGGTTATCAGCAGAAGCCAAGCTCCCCATCAACATCCTTGAGCTCAGAGCAATATGAATGGCTCCTCAACTCTGGATGTCTGTGAAGACGCCCAATCAGTGCAGTCAGACAATGCCTTGGCTGTGATATTCATGAACTATCAAGAGGCCACCAGGAGACATGCAGCCTTGAAGGAAGCAGAGCCAGATAATTTAATTAATGGAAACTTACTATCTAGTAATGTCTGGAGTCCACATCCCTGGAGTGGTTGACTGGAAAGCAGTTTTACTCAGAGGGCACTACCTTGATCAAGGGGAATGAATGGGCCTTTCACCCAGACCTTTTCAATCTGATATGTCCAAAATGGGGCACTCCGAATGTAGATATTCTAGTCTCCAGATTTGACAAACATTTACTGTTTGTGACCATAACCAAGGATCCTCTAGCATTGGCTTTTGATGCCTTGATAATTCTCTGATCTCCGTTCAGACTAATTTGTGCCTTTCCCTTAGTGTGAATTCCACATCAAACATGCAGCAAGAGAGGAAGAAGGTGATTCTCATTGCATCAAACTGGCCCAGAGCAACCTGGTACACAGACATACTCGGACTTCTAGCAGACAACCCCTGGCATCTTTCTAACAGGCTGGATCTGCTATCTCGGGACCCTCTATTCCATCCTGCTTCTCAGACTCTTGCTTTATTGGCATGGTTGTTGGAGCCCACGTCTTAAGAGATAGAGGGGTCCCTGGGTCTGTTCTTTTTGCCTTGCTGAAAACAAGAAATTTCATATCTAGAAAGATAAACTTACTGTACCTGGAAATCCTTCTTTGCTTGGTGTGAACACAGGCTATTTCAGTGCCAGAGATTGCTGTGTGCCACGCATTCTGGCCTTTCTACAATCAGTCGTTGACCAGAACTTAGCCTTAAGCCTTCTGAAAGGACAAGTTTCAGTCTTGTTTATATTCTTTCAAAGACTTCTGGCTTCGCTCTCCCTAGTAAAAAAACGTTATTCAAGGTATATCTCTCAACTTTGTTCTCTCTGCCTTGCAGAAACCACGCTTTGAACCCATCATGGATATTCCCTTATTTATTTCGGGTACTTCTATTGCGCCATCAATTTACGCAGCGCTTTACATATATATTGTACATTCACATCAGTCCCTAACCCTCAAGGGGTGTACAATTTAAGGTTCCTAACTTACATCCATTCATTCATACATACACATACTAGGGCCAATTTAGACAGGATCCAATTCGCCTACCAGCATGTCTTTGGAGTACCCGGAGGAAACTCACGCAGGCACAGGGAGAACATGCAAACTCCAGGCAGGTGGTGCCGTGGCTGGGATTCGAACCAGCGACCCAAGTACTGCCAGGCGGAAGTGCTAATCATTTAGCCACTGTGCTGCCCTCAGATGACCTCTACTGCAAAGTGGCCTTTTTGCTTGCCACAATGTCTGTCAAGTGTTTCTCAGCAGTTCTGTCTTGTAAGGAGCCTTTTTTCATACTTCACAATGACAATGCTGTCTTAGGCTAGGTTCACACCTATGCAGTTTGCATTTGATCCGTTTCTGCAGTGCTTTTTGCGGTACTTTTTTACACATTCATTTTTTATGTGTTTTTAATGTGTTTTGCTTTTTTTTATTTTTTGGCCAACTTGTTGCTGGGCAGATTTAAAACGCATCAAAAACATGCAGAATGCAGCACTTGTATTTTCTGTGCAGTTCCATTCAAGTCTATTGGACTAAAAATGCAAACTACTGCGGAAGAAGTCCCTGACCCTTTCCAAAAAAGGCACCAGCAAAAAATGCATAGATTGGCACGTGATCCATAGAAAATCATGATAAATGGCATGCACTGCATTCCTGCAAAATGCAAAAAAAACACACAGGTGTGAACCTGGCCTTACGCCCAAGACTGTCCTTTCTTCCTAAGGTGGTATTAGTCTTCCACCTCAGTGAGGTCATAGTCTTACCATTCTTATGCCTTGCTCCAGAGCATTAAAAAGGAAATCTATCTTCATTGCTCGAATGTAGTCCAAACCATTAGTCTTCCTCAAAACAACAGGTTCGATCAAACAGATGGATTCCCTGTATGAACTGTCCTTAGGACCTCACAAGGGACATCCTGCTTCCAAGTCCACAATCGCTTGATGGATAGGAAATCTGATCACCAAAGGTTGCACTCTTGGGGACAAATCTCAAAGCTTTTAGGTGCCAATTCCATCAGATTAGTGGGAATTTCTTGGGCTTTCTGTTCTTTTTCAAAATTCTACCAGGTGTACGTCCAATGTTATGCGGTCACAGTTATTGCAGCAGGCCTGCTTACGTTGGGTCTTTTTGACCCTTGTTATTATTGAGCCTGTTACAGTTATGTTTAGTTAGTTGTTGCCCACCCTTCTCATTCTTTTGCTTGGGGAGGTCCCCTGGTCTGTGAATACTTTGTACAATTAAGATAATAGTAATTTTCAATTAATCTGTCAATTTTTAGCTTGGAATATGATATAGGACACAGACCACCCTTCCTTCCATTCTCTGGTTAGTCTACATTGGTTGGTACAAAATCAAGGACACACAGAGTGGTGTAGGGTTATTGGGTAACTACCCAGGGGATATGTTTCCAAAAGTTTTACCTATGTCAAATCACCTGAAGTTATGAGCCTGTAACCCAGAGTCTATGAATACTCCGTCTGTGTCCTGTACTGTACTCCCAAATTGTGGAATTTATGGGTAGGTCAGAATTCCTCTTTTTTTTGCCTTCAATTTTGTGCATTTTAAAATTAATGGGGGAATTAAAGAGTGGCACAGACACATCAGATCCTGCTCCCAGTTAACATATTGGGAGCAAGCACCAGACATGGCATAAGTAGCTGCTTGTTCTGGCTTCCTTTTGACCACCCATGACTTCTGTTTCACTCTGAAATAGAAACTGGCACAAATAAACCTAAAACAAGTCTATCTGCTTTGTTAATGTGGTGCACGCCACTCACATCAGTTTCTTGCTCCATTATACTGGCACAGGAATCTTTGGTAATTCCCCTTCAATGTTTCTAATATTTTGCTGTGCAACATTTGTATGATGAAATTATGTAATTAGAATGAAAAGTAGCTAACACATGATCTATTGCAGGATACACTCATAAAAGTAACAAAAGCATCAAAATCTAAGAAGAAAAAAGAAACTGCAGATGGGAGGGATGGCCGACGAAGAAAAAACCCTGACACAGAAGGTGATTTCTCTGCAAAGAAGCAAAAAGCTGAGAAGAAAGATTCAGATAGCACTGGTGGGGATTCTAATGAGGTCAGTCAAGGAACCTGGAAAGGAAGCAGCATCACAGATCCCACAGCAGAGTCCAGATCAAAACAACTATTGCACTTTGTTCCACAAATGAATCCTAATATTCGTTTTGCAACTTACACCAAAGAGAATGGCCGCACTTTAGTTGTGCAAGATCAGCCTGTTGCCGATGGGACTACTTTTCCATCATTTAGTGTCATAGCAAGTCAAACTTCATTGAGGTCTGAATCGGTGAGATCTGGGAGCAAAGTTGACAATGTTGAAAGCACAACTGAGACAGCAGCTTCTGCAGGAGTAACTCCAACCACAGTACGGATTTCTGACGTTGTTCTTTCCAATGTGACAGCAGAAGAAAATAACAAGTCTGGCTGGGCCATTGGAGAGGTAATTTGGTGCATAGTCCTCTATGGTGGTGTACATTGGTGAAACCAACAGAAAACTGGTATTACAGCTGATATACAACCCTGATTCTTACTGACACAAAGTAAAACCCCTAGATCCTGTATTGCCTGATTCTAAATATTTATACAAATTTAATATTGCATATATGAGTATAAGCTGCTACAGGGCCCAATATTGCTGTGGATCCTTTGCTTTGCACTATGCAAAAGCACATTGTTCACATTGAAGCCAAGGTCTCCCCTGGCACAAAATGCTTTTGGTCATGAAGGGATTATAGAGGCATAAATGTTTACATTATTCAGATTGAGTAGCAATTTGTATAAGGCAGAGCTTAATCACAAGTGGAGATGGAGCAGGAAGCAGTGCCATTTTAGCAAGAGAAACAATAAAGCAGCACCTTATTGACTTTATTCATTGTTCCCCCTTAGTGTCATGGTGCAGAGATTCCTTACACATGTGACTGACCATCTCTCTTTTGTGAGCTGTCTGATATAATATGCAGTTGTTTCTATATGTCCATGTACTATACTTTTTTTCATTTGCTTCAGTTTTTTTTTTTTTTTTTTTAATGAATCTTTAACTGTGAGAAAAAAATAGAGATTTGAAGGTTATATCCACATTTTGAAAAAAAAAAATTCATGCATATACAGTCATGGCCGAAATTGTTGGCACCCTTGATATTTTTCCTGAAAATCAAGTATTTCACACAAAAAAGGTATTGCATTAACACATGTTTTGCTATACACATGTTTATTCCCTTTGTATGTATTGGAACAAATATAAAACAGAGGCAGAAAAGCAAATATGACATAATGTCACACAAAACCCCAAAAATGGGCTGGACAAAAGTATTGGCACCCTTAACTTAATATTTGGTTGCACACCCTTTGGAAAACATAACTGAAATCAGTCGCTTCCTATAACCATCAATAAGCTTCTGACACCTCTCACCCGGAATTTTGGACCACTCTTCCTTTGCAAACAGCTCCAGGTCTCTCTTATTGGAAGGACACCTTTTCCCAACAGCAATTTTAAGATCTCTCCACAGGTGTTCAATGGGATTTAGATCTGGGCTCATTGCTGGCCACTTCAGAACTCTCCAGCGCTTCTTTGCCATCCATTTCTGAGTGCTTTTTGACGTATGTTTGGGGTCATTGTCCTGCTGGAAGACCCAGGATCTTGGACGCAAACCCAGCTTTCTGACACTGGGCCCTACAGTGCGACCCAAAATCCTTTGGTAATCCTCAGATTTCATGATGCCTTGCACACAGTCAAGGCACCCAGTGCCAGAGGCAGCAAAACAACCCCAAAACATCATTGAACCTCCACCATATTTTACCGTAGGTACTGTGTTTTGTTCTTTGTAGGCCTCATTCCGTTTTCGGTAAACAGTAGAATGATGTGCTTTACCGAAAAGCTCTATCTTGGTCTCATCTGTCCACAAGACGTTTTCCCAGAAGGCTTTTGGCTTACTCAAGTACATTTTGGCAAACTGTAGTCTTGCTTTTTTATGTCTCTGTGTCAGCAGTGGGGTCCTCCTGGGTCTCCTGCCATAGCGTTTCATTTCATTTAAATGTCGACGGATAGTTCGCGCTGACACTGATGCTCCCTGAGCCTGCAGGACAGCTTGAATGTCTTTGGAACATGTTTGGGGCTGCTTATCCACCATCCGGACTATTCTGCGTTGCAATCTTTCATCAATTTTCCTCATCCGTCCACGACCAGGGAGATTAGCTACAGTGCCATGGGTTGCAAACTTCTTGATAATGTTGCGCACTGTGGACAAAGGCAAATCTAGTTCTCTGGAGATGGACTTGTAACCTTGAGATTGTTGATATTTTGCCACAATTTTGGTTCTCAGGTCCTCAGACAGTTCTCGTCTCCTCTTTCTGTTGTCCATGCTTAGTGTGGCACAGACAGACACACAATGCAAAGGTTAAGTGAACGTCTCTCCTTTTTATCTGCTTTCAGGTGTGATTTCTATATTGCCCACACCTGTTACTTGCCCCAGGTGAGTTTACAGGAGCATCACATGCTTGTAACATTCTTATTTATCCGCAGTTGTGAAAGGGTGCCAATACTTTTGTCCAGCCCATTTTTGGAGGTTTGTGTGACATTATGTCGAATTTGCTTTCTTTCCTCCCTTTTTTTGTTTTGTCCCAATACACACAAAGGGAATAAACATGTGTATAGCAAAACATGTGTTAATGCAATACGTTTCGTGAGAAATACATGATTTCCTGGAGAAATATCAAGGGTGCCAACAATTTCGGCCATGACTGTATACTTGCAGAAAATAAAATGTGCATTTATTATTTTTGCAAATGAGCCTGCATAGCAATGCATTTGCAATCAGTGGATCAGGGGTTCAGTTCAAGGCTCCTTCAGACTCTTTAACCAGTCCTCTGTGTGCAATGAGGTACACACTTTCAGGTAGAGCTGGAAGAAGCATCAGTGGACTAGGAGTGTGTTAATCACAGCACGTTTGTTTTATTGGGAGTGACAAGTCCATCTACTGTGGTGGAAGATGGGGCTTGTAGTTTATTCATTCACAGATTTCTGCAAATAAATAATGTGGCTGTGGCAGCATGTTACATGTTATACCTTAAATTTGAGTGGAACATGTAATCTTGACTTCAAGGTGGAGTTAGTCTTTAATTTTATGTGACCACTTGATTTGTTGTTCATCAGATGATTTGTTGTCTGCTCACAGCTTTGCTGATAAATCTTGCCCACTGGAAATCATGTTTAATATGCTAGCTTGATATATTCTCCCTCGATTTGTGTACCTCTATCATATTGCAAGAATCCTCACATTTGGCACACACAGAGAAAAGAAGACAAACTTGATTCTTCAGATTTCATGTTGATGCAAGGTTCCCAAATGTGAAAGAAGTAGGAAAAGATCTAGAAATTGATATTGTAGAAATACCCATTCATCACTGGTTTTCTTTAAAGTCCGTACTAGAAACATTGCTGGAATAAAATATCTGGCTGCCAGCAATGTTTCTTTTGAATGTACACTTGTGCAGCTTAGTGTACATTGCTGTGCTTTTAATATATATATATATATATATATATATATATATATATATATATATATATATATATATATATATATATATATATATATTTTTTTTTTTTTTTTGTCACACTTAAATGATTCAGATCATCAAACAAATTTTAATATTACACAAACAGTATTAACCACTTCAGAGGATTTACCCCCCTTCCTGACCAGGTAATTTTTTGCGTTATGGCGCTGCGTTACTTTAACTGAGAATTGCGCGGTCATGGAACGCTGCATCCAAATTAACTTTACGTCCTTTTTTTCCCCACAAATAGAGCTTTCTTTCAGTGATATTTGATCGCCTGTGCGCTTAAATTTTTTGCGCTATACAAAAAAAAAAGCCAATTTTGAGAAAAAAAAACATTATTTTTTACTTTTTGCTGTTAAACGTGTCCAGTAAAAAATTTTTTTTAATAATCAATTTCGTCATAAATTTAGGTCAAAATGTATTCTGCTACATGTCTTTGCTAAAACAAAATCCCAATACGTGTAAATTAATTGGTTTACATGAAAGTTATAGCGTTTACAATTGGTATATATGGGATCTTTTTTTTTTTTTTTTTACTAGTAATGTCGGCGATCAGCGGGCACTTATAGCGGGACTGCAGTGGCATTCTGACACTGGAGGGAACTGACTTGGTGTCATTGACATCCCAGGGACACCAATACAGTGATCAATGCTAATGAAAAGCACGGACACTGTACTAATGGCACTGGGCAGGAAGGGGTTAATGTGGGGTTGATCAAAGGGTTAACTGTGCTCTGTGCCATGTTACATACTGTAGTGTGCTTCAGCCTACAAAGCAGTGTGCAGGAGCTGATAGGGGAGAGATCTGTATTGTCCACAAACCGTTCAAAGAATTGTTTTAATTCAGCCACATTGGAGGGTTTTTGAGCATGAGCAGCCTGTTTAAGGTCATGCCACAAAATCTCAATCGGATTTAAGTCTGGACTTTGAGTAGGCCACTCCAAAGCCTTCATTTTTTTTTTTGAGCCATTCAGAGGTGGATTTGCTGGTGTGTTTTGGGATCATTGTCCTGCTGTATAACCTAAGAAGCATGCTTGAGGTCACAAACTGATAGCCAGACATTCTCCTTTGGGATTTTCCAGTAGAGCGCAGAATTCATGGTTCCATAAGTTATGGCTTGTCGTCCAGGTCCTGAAGCTGCAATGCAGCCCCAGGCCATCACACTACCACCACCTTTTTATATAGGGCCAGGCAAGTTTGGCCAGCTTTTTTACCTTAAATGAAATTATTTACAAACTGCATTTTTTATTTACTCAGGTTATTTTTGTGTAGTATTAAAATTTTGTTTAAAGACCTGAATCATTTAAGTGTGACAAATATGCAAAAAAAAAAAAGAAACATGAAAGGACTGAATATTTGTTCACCCCACTGTACATTCTCATCATGGCAAGTTGAATCTACTTCCATGCAGATGCATGGGAGGTATATCATTCCTGGGCTGGCTATTCAAGATGGCCAGTTGATGCCAAACCCAGGAAAAAAAGCAGGTAAACATGCCAATGGCAGAGACACATTGCTGCATAGAGTGCACATTTGCTGTTCTGCTTTAAAGCCTATATTCAGTCAGGTGTTTTTTGCACAAGGTAGGGGTTTAGATATTGGAACTTCTGCCAGAGTTTTTGACTGCCTGTAACCTCTTTCGAAAGATTGGGAAGAACGTAGCTAGGTAAATTCTCTTCAGTGTGAGCACAGACTTCAATAAAAACGAGAGAGGTTCTGACCCTTTTCAACTCAAAAAAACAAATGCTGTTTTGGCTGTAGTTGGACTTTAAGATGGCTTTATTTTTATTTTAAGGGGATGTACTAGTAGATAATGGACAACTTGCTGTTTGTTTTTCAAACTTCCTGGCAATAGAGGATGGACCCTGGAAATAATTTTAGATGTAATTAATATCTGAATACTAAAATATTGTCAAAAGTTGTGAAAAGTACAAGTCAAAGTGCAGTAAAGCTGGCCAAACTCCAATAGAGTCTTGTATGAAAATGTTTGTTTTCGAACATTCTGACTGTGAATGTGTTTTTTGTTTGGGAAAAATAATACGTATTCTAACGAAACTTGTTTAATATCCCCGGATTCCATTCAAATGGCAGGTCTGGATGAAATGCTGTCGACTTACAAACAAAATTAGTTAACTCAACGATGGCAAGAAAGAATGTTCTGATGAATGCTTTTTCTATGAATGTTCAACTGAATATCTAACCATGTATGGCCAGCTTAACTGTTTCATTTTAGAGATCCATCTATATGACATTACAATTTTTTCCCTTTTTTTCCAAAGAGTTTCAAAAAGCCAGTGCCAGTAAGTAGTGGCTTTGGGATGTCGGTCCACCCGTTAACATTTGGAGAGGGTCGAAATCCAGCGAATGGTACAGTACAAGGTACCAGTTCAGTTGGATTCCAATTTGGGTCAAGTCTACAAGAAGATTCAAAAGATACAGACTTATCTAAAAACCTGTTTTTTCAGTGTATGTCCCAAAATGTTCCACCCAGCAACTATTTTACAGCTATATCAGAGAGTTCGGTAGAAGAGCCTTCAAACAAGGACCCATTTAAACAAAGTAAGGAAGGTCTGTCTTCAACCCTTTTTAAGCCTAAACCTCTCATTCCTTCAGAAACTAAACTAAATTCAAAATTGCCTTTTTCTGATTCTATGCCAAAACTTACTCCAGCATTTCCTGGGAAAGTGCCCACTGCAAAGCCACCTGAGACGCATGAAAATCTCTTTCTGCAGCCTCCAAAGCTGTCCCGTGAGGATCCATCAAATCCATTTTTAGCCTTTTCAAATACAAAAGATGTTTCACCATTTGGATTTTCAAACCAGCCAGTTCAAAGTTCGTTATCTGGTACACCTACATCTCTACTGTGGCAAGATAAGCATAAAGCTGATGACCCTGGATCTTTATTGAAAAATAAACCTCTGTTTCTTTCAACTGAGCCTTTAAAAATGTTGCCTATTCCTTCTACGCCATCAGTTAATGAATCTCTTCAAAGCTCTGCCTTTTTGGGAAATGGGAGGTCAAATTCTCCAGCAAATAGCTTGAACCAGCCTATTGAGATGCCAACATTGTCATCAAGTCCAACTGAAGACAAACCCGCAATAGCATCTGGGCAGTTGGACAATCCATTGCTAAGAACTTTCACTGCTCTGTCAAGTAGACTACAGCCTGGTGTTGTTTCTTCCACTGAATTCTCTCACGATGGGAAAGCAGCTTTTGAGTCTGTTAATAGATTCACTCTAGATGAACGAAGCAGAACATCAAAGCAAGATTCTGATTCCAGCACTAATAGTGACTTAAGTGACCTGAGCGATTCAGAGGAGCAGTTGAATTCTAGAGCTGGCTATAAAGGGATCCCAGAGCATCTTGTTGGAAGGCTGGGACCTAATGGAGAGCACAGTGTTGACTTACTTTTGGGAAAAGGAAGGGGAAAACAAGTGGCAAAGGGAAGGCCGAGAACTACTCCACTCAAAGGTAGGAAGAGCAAGTAGCAGGATGTACTGAATATTTGTATTACTGGAAAATGTAGTGTACATGCTTGAGTTTAACCTCTTTAGGCCTCATGCACACAGGACATGTGTTTAGGCGTGTCAAGTGCTTGGGTGGTAGTTCATTTCAATGGTCAAAATAAAAATTGATCCTGCCCATTGAAATAAATTTACACTCAAATGCGAAAGGCACCCAGTGTTGGTGCACGTTTAGTTGCATTTAAAAGCGTTTACACACGTCAAGCGCTTTTTCTTTCGCTTCTGGATGTACTGGCAGTGTGGTTTTTTTTTTTCTGCCTCTTAACTCCTGTAATAGTCTATGTGTATATGGACATATAGGCTAACATGCAGGGGTGTTTAGAGGCAGACAAAAAAGCACCCCTAGGAGCAGCTGAAAAATTGTCCAGTGTGAATCAGGCCTTAAGGGATAAGTTCACCTTTTTACAAAACATAACAAATGTACAGGTAAACAAATGTGCATTTATGATTTTTTGTTGCAGGCGCCTGTAAAGCATTGCAGCAGTGATCAGCAGATCGCTGTTCCCATGCATGTCTTTAGCAGACTTGTCAGTCTATCTGCTTGCCTGTACGGGCAAGCAGATATACTGACAGGAAGAACGAATGAACTACCACGGCACTCCACCGTCAGGACTTGTAGTTCATTCACAGAACACCGTGAGCCCTGCACGATCACATTTTTTTAGAAATTTTGACAGTGGGGGGGGGGGGGGGGAGGAGAAAATCCCCTGCTAGCTGTCACAACGGGGATCAGGGGTGCGGGGTCGGTTCAGTCATAACATGTTACTCTTGGAGTATGGGTGTAACATATTATGAAAGGTGAACTTTAAGGGTTGTGTAATATAAAAAAATTAATTGGTATAATTTCCATCCTTCCTTTTTTTTTTGTTTTTGTTTTTGTTTTGCAGTAGGGCAATCGGTTTTGAAAGATATGAGTAAAGTAAGAAAGTTGAAGCAGTCAGGCGAACCTTTTCTTCAAGATGGATCTTGCATCAATGTTGCACCACATTTGCACAAGTGTCGTGAGTGCAGATTAGAGCGGTACCGGAAATTTAAAGAACAAGATCAAGATGATTCCACTGTGGCTTGTAGATTCTTTCACTTCAGGAGGTATTTTTTAATTCGCTGTATGTTTTTGGACAGTAGTCACAATATCAGGGAAAAGTAAATCTGGTTTCCGTAATATCTTATCAGCAAGTTCACCCATACAAAAACAGGCAACCTTTTGCACTGCGCACTCTTTGGGAAGCAGGACCTGGCTTTCTCTGGTTTGTGCATCTAAAGACACATAGAACAAGGAAAGTGGGATCCTGCTTCCCAGCAGTGTGCACAGTGTAGTAGCTCACCCATTTGGGAACTGACCACTGTAAGTCATTGTTCTAATTATACACAGTGGCACAATTGTATATTGCTGACGTGAGGGTGGAGACCACTATGGGGGGTTGGCAACTGCACATGTCGAATCAAAGCTACATTGTCGCTTGCTCCTTGATTTTGGAAAGAGTTGTGCAGACTGATTTGTAGTACTGTATTTAGAGGTACACTGTCCTTAAAGTGGAACTTCACCCAAAAGTTCTTTTCCTCCTCCTCCTCTCCTTCATCAGATTTGGCACATCTTTTTTTTCGGGGGGGGAGGCGGGTACCTGTTATTGACTGGTAGCCGCTCCCTCACTTCTGGTCAGATCTCTGCAGCAATCTGAGCAGAATTTTGGCTCCCCTTGAAGCCTTCTTTGACATACCACAGGTGCCAGAAAGCTGTGAAACCATCCAGCACATTGTGGCTCACGCCTGCGCAGTGAGCAGTCGGCTGTGCAGTCGCAAGCTGTCACAGCTGGCTGCCCACAATTAGTATGCCAGTGCCTGGGACCAAAGCCCAGTGAAGAAACCAGCAAGGTGAGGGCATTGCTGGATCCTGGGACAGGTGAGTGTCTAATTGTTAAAAGTCAGCAGCTTTTTTACAGTTTTTGTAGCTGCTGACCTTTAATTTTTTAACAGGACTGAATAACTGCTTTAATCTGCAAAGGGGAAACCAGAAAAATATTCCAGCAGTCAGTAGGAAATTAACAATCCCCACACTAGATGAAAATGAGCAAAAGATGAAACAAATAATTTAGCTTAGGTTTGGCCTTTAACGCTTTTGGCCCCGCATTCCACTTTTAAACTCGGGTGGGCTGACTATTTTTGCAATTTTTCCATTGCTTTTATTTTTCCCTTTACAATTTTCAGAGCTTGTAAAAGACCCCTAAAACAATATATTTTTTAAAGCACATGACCAGTAGAATATAAAGAAGGTGCTACTGATTTTTAGGGCCCCATGATACTTGTGCAAATGTTCATCAATCACTATTTTTGCTAAAAATACACTAAAATCATTATTAGCAGATACAAACACAGCAAGTTTGATAAATAAATAATTGTAAACCGCGTTTCTTGACCACGCTATACCCGAATGATGGCTACAGCATGGTCGTCCAGTTCTGGGAGGGTGTCATATGACGTCTTTCCAGAATTGCGCCCCAAGCACTCTGATCTCTGTGTCATTTGGACACAGCTGATCACATGACACGGTAAAGGGCCAATCACAGTGGCATTTTACCATGTGATCAGTTGTGCCCTGATTATCAGTGCAGCCCCAAAAGTTCCCAGCTGTGCTGCCAATCTGTGCTCGTCAGTGCCCCTTATTAGTTCCGCCCTTCAGTGCTGCCTAATAGTGCTCATCAGTGCCACATATCAGTGCAGCCTCATTAGTGCCTCCTCATCAACCAAAAGTGCCATCTCATCAGTGCAGCCTATCAGTACTGCTTCATCAGTGCTGCCTGCCAGTGCAGCCTCATGAACACACATCAGTGAAGGAGAAAAATTACTTGTTTGCAAAATTTTATAATAGAAACTAAGAAAAACGTTTTTGTTTTTTCAAAATGTTCGGTCTTTTTTTGTTTGTTTAGCAAAAAAATAAAACAGCCAGTGGTAATTAAATACCACCAAAAGTTAGCTCTATTTGTGTGAAAAAAAGATAAAAATTTCATATGGGTACAGTGTTTCATGACCACCTGACTGTCATTCAAAGTACAACACTGAAAGCTGAAAATTGGTCTCGGCAGAAAGGGGGTAAAATTCGCAAAATGGTGAAAATTTTCATTTTTCACGTACAGCTTTCTGCCAGCGCTGGGGGGGGGGGGGCATTATGGGTACGGGCCATCTTAACAGCTAGAGACACGTAAGTGGAAGGGAGGAAGTAGCTGGTCAGAGGCAGAGAAAGTCGGGCAAGTGGAGGGAAGGGGGGGGGGGGGTGTCATATTTTAGGTTAATAGCTCTGATCAGCGGCTTGTTATTTGCTAATCAGGGCTATTGTTTTGTTCAGCAGGGTCTGCTTAACAGCTCTTATATAAGTTCATGGTCACTAAAGTGACCATGATTTTATAGCAAAAGGAGGAATGCAAAAGGGTTAAAATGGCTCCCCAGCACACAGCTACAGTAAAATGTGTTATGTTTTAATAGTTAGCCACCAATAGATTTTTAATTCTTTTTAGCCAGTCTTGTGATGTAATCTTCTGGACATCAGTGCATTTAAAGAGGATGAAATGCCTTTTGTCCGGTTTCATTGCTGTCCTGCCACCTGGCAAATTTTCTCAATTGTGTAGCACAGCTATAAAAACTTTGTTTCTAACTTTTTCCCATGCTTCTAAAATACATTTTCTTTTTTATCCCTGTTTCAGGGATTTCTTCTTGTTTCCTTTCCTGCTGAAATACTTTTCTTAAGGATAGTAATGAGGGGAAATTTCATATACAAGGTCACAGACGACAAAAGCACCCAAAAGAATTTCTAAACATTTCTCATGCTATTCAGACAAACAAAATGTTTTAATGAAAAAAAGCATACAGGGTATACACCCTGCCCAAAGCTAACCTGCCAGAGATCCCAGGCTGCTGGATGTGCCTGTGTGCCTGTTTGTTCTGCAACCAGGATCAGTGAACATGAGGAAAAGAAGTAGTGGCACTCCAATATACAAACAGCAGACTTCTTTATTATTCAATCCATGAAGATAAAAAGACAGCAATACATGGCTCTGAGAACATCAGTAGACACATTTCACACTCTCTTCCACACTAAAGGAGTGTGAAATGCATCTACTGATGATACCAGAGCCATGTATTGCTGTTTATTTATCTTCATGGATTGAATAATAAAGAAGTCTGCTGTTTGTACATTGGAGTGCTGCTACTTCTTTTCCTCATGTTCAAACAAAATGTTTTGGGTGGAGTTCCATTTTATGTAAAACAGCTTGTTCACTAATCCAGCCCTGTCTGCTGATTTGCTTCATTTAGGAGGATTAACCTACTGATAAGGGAATCAGTCTGCACATTTCACCTTTTAGCAAGCTCCTAAGATTGGACAACAGCAGAAACTTTTGGTTCCCTGGGCTGCTTCTCTAATTTCAACTCTGACTATATAGTAACTTTCTGAAATCTCATACAGATTTAGACATTTTCAATGAACTTTTAGAAAAGGGATTTTACAGTGAATACAAAACTCCTATTTTATCCAGCATATGGGATCTTTCCAGCTTTGCCAGAAATATTTAAAAATGTTATAAATTATTTTCCAAGTTTTGTTATTCTCTTGATTGGAGTATTTGCGGTTTGTCTATATAGATTCACCATGTTTTAAAAAATGACATTAATTTAGACAACTGTAGGTGATCTACTTCATTACATGAAGCTAACACTTACCTTTTGAAATGGAATCATGCTTATTTCTCTGTGGCAAAGTCATAGGTACTGTGTGTGCTTTTAGGTCTTTAATTTTAGATTAAGTGGGCAGCAAACTTGGTTTGTGACAAATAACTTTCTTATTCAGGCTGGTTTTCACACGGAAAGGAATTCTTCGTGTTGAAGGTTTTCTGAGTCCTCAGCAAAGTGATTCTGAAGCAATGCGGCTCTGGGTTCCCTCCTCAGTTCCTGCTGAAGGCATTGACTTGGAGACCTCGAAATATATCCTAGCTAATGTTGGAGATCAGTTTTGCCAGTTAGTCATGTCAGAGAAAGAAGCCATGATGATGGTGGAGCCGCAACGTAAGTTAATTTCTGTTTAAATACTTTTATCTGTGTATATAATCAGTAATTTAAATAATTTGTAGACAAATGAATGCAGAATTCTGCTTTCAGCCCAATCTTGGAGCCAGGACCACATGCCTATGATGGTCATTTACAGAAAAGGCAGTAAAGATGTTGGATGCTAGAATTTTCTGAGGCTCCTGTGTGCTCGGATGACTGAATTCATGTGCACAGGCATCAGCATTTTTACTGTATGGGCACTGTAGTTGCTGGCGGCATTTCTGTGCATACGCAGAAAACTCTGCACACGCAGAAAACTCTGCACAGATGCATAGCATACTGCCATCTGGGATAGCTGTGACATAGCAATCCCAGGAGGCAGCGGAGCCCAGACTAGGCTGAAAAACAGGAAGTCCAGCACAAAACACCTAAAGATACCAATCATATTAAAAAATTTGCACATTTTTGTAAGGGGCAGGACCAAAAAGAAAATGTTGCTCTAAGGCGTTGAAGTGATACCAAACACAGATTGTTTAATAAACGTTATCCCTTCTATTTACATGAATGGATGATAACAGTGTATCTCTTTTTGAAAAAAGAAAAAAAAAAATCTTTTCTCACAGCCAGTATATAGCAGTCACGTTGCTTTCCTGAGTGAACAAAGGTACACTGGATTGATATCTAGGGGGAGGTTCTGATAGTTACAGCCTGCTCTATGCTGCTCAAGCCTGTGAAGGGAGTGGACTGTCATTTATCCCCGTGTAGGGGAGGAAATGTTCAGCACAGAGACACACTGAAATCCAAGCATGCTTACTTGCTGTGGCAATGGCTGCTCTGAAGAATCTAGCTGCAGCGGGACACAGACAAGAGGGAGGGCAGAGAACAGCAGGATCAACCAAGTATTTTCCAGAATACAGAAGATAAATCCTGTAATGGCTAAGTATGATCAGCATGCAATACAGCATTTTATTGATAAGTTTTCCTGACGTGAGTTTAAAGTCACTTTAAGTTCCACTTTAAGCTTGAAAGGGTAGTAAAAGTACTGAAACCTTTTTTTTGTACCTTAATGTGCGAAAATCCTTTAGGACTACTTTAAAGTATGGGGAATAGAACTGTTGGGTAGCATTTTTTTGTGAAATGGGGAACTTGATGTCACATTAAGAGAAGCATGCCCAAAGCATTTTTCGCCATACTTCTCATGTGGGTCTTAGGAGTGTACTTATTTCTGCACTCCTGCGATCCAGATTCAGCTGACAGTGGGCTCAAGCCCGCTGTCAGCTGACATCACAGTGCCAGTCCAGTCTCTGAGGATCCTGACAATGTCGGGATCCATACAGATGCCTTAATGGCCAGCTTCTCCGTGTGCTGCTAAGACCCTGACCCGGCCATTCCCTCCCCTTCCACAGCCCGGCACTCTGGTGAGCACTGGAGTAGCAGAGCAGAGAGCGGTAACTGACTCATCCATTCTCTGCTCAATGAAGACTGAGAACTGAGCAATTAGCAGATAATTGAACTTTCCATTCTCAGTCTTACAGCTGGCGGTGGACTGCTGCAGCATCAGACTGCAGTATGCATTTTTTTTTTTTTATATCCCACACTTCTCCATTTAAATTTACATTTGATTAGGTTTTTTTTTTTTTTTTTTTTTTTTTTTGTGTTAAGGGGACTTGATGTCACATTAATTAAGAGAAGTATGGCCAAAGCTTTTTTTGTATGTATGTTTATTTTTTTTTTATATCCAGCACTTCTTTAATACCTATACATTTTACTCTGACACATGAACACATACTGTATCTTACTTATTTTTTGTACCGTTCTCTTTTTTTCCTATACAGAAAAAGTAGCCTGGAAACGAGCGGTCAGAGGTGTTAGGGAAATGTGTGATGTCTGTGAGACAACACTTTTCAACATTCATTGGGTGTGTCGCAAGTGTGGATTTGGTGTCTGTCTTGATTGCTATAGACTGAGAAAGAACAGGCCTCGTAGAGGTAAGAGTCATTATAACTGAAAACATTGTTTTGCGACAGGGAATACTATAAATCGTTAAGATGAAAGTCCATTTTTGAAAAAAAGTGCTAATAAACTTGCATACTATATTTCACAGGCACTTATTTATATTTTTCTTTATATTTGCAAGTAAACCAAACCGTTCTAGTACAATTTACAACCACTGGGCTGGGGATAGATACCATGCCAGGGAAGTCTGAGCTGTTGCAGCAAAAAATAAAAATACAAATTTTGTTGGGAGGATGGCCTTGTGCAGCATGCAGTAGGACATGGGTAGCTCTTATTACATCCTGTATTTAATTTTGCATTGGTTTCCTCCCATGAATGTCTTTCCAAACTTCTAAAAACTTACCTAAGCCTGGAAATCTCCTTTCTCTATAATTCTCCCTCAAATTGGGCCTCAGACTTGTGTGCAGTGCATGACAAAATCCAGACCCAAGGCTCACAGGTGGCTCTTCCATTGCCAGAGGGAGATTCTGCCACTCCCAACCAAAATGCTGCATTGGCTAATAAAGCCTTTCAAGTTTATTTACTCTGCCAAAGCAACCAAACCGGTCTAGTACAATTTACAATCACTGGGCTGGGACTAGATACCATGCCAGGGAAGTCTGAGCAGTTGCTCAAGTTTCAAGTTTATTCACTCTGCCAAAGCACCCATACTACTGAATTGGTAGAAGTGAATGTGGATATTTCTCTCAATTGGATGCAATGTTTCAACAGTTTATCTCCGCCATAAAATTGCCTTAATTACTACTAATTATGACTGAACCACAAAAATAAGAAAATAGGGATTTTTAATTGTATGCATTTATATTTTTCTTTATTTCAGTGTATCCTGTATGACCCAAAAACCCCAGGCAATCCTTTGTCAGAGGGTAACACCACAACATATGGTGTAACCCAGTGATCACAGTGGGGGCATTGTCACACAGTTACCCCAGAGCATCTAGTGTTACACAGTGACCCCAGAGTGGGCATTGTCACCCAGTAAACACAGAGCATCCATTGTCACCCAGAGGGTTTTCACCCAGCAAGTAAATAAAAACACAGTTTTAGACAAGTCCTTTATTAAAAATTAAAAAGTCCCACATTGTACATCCATCATTAGTCACATCATCCAGCGATGTAGGCCCACGTGAATCTTGATGAACGACGCCACCAACCCGCAAAAAAACAAAAAAACCGCTGACACCCGATCAGTCCTTTCATTTGCCTTATGCCAAATGATATCCAAGAGTCTGCGTCACAGAGCGTAAATAAAGGAGCAAGGTCACCCAATGACTTCATTGACCATACATGGACATGTCAATATTTGGTCAATGACATCATATAGGGAAGTGTCACTTGGTTGGTGACTGCATCCAGTGGAGTTGTACACGTCAGTTACGGCATCTAGCAAAGTCATGTGCACTGATTACAGCATTTAACGAAATCATGTGTCAATTTCGGCATCCATTGATGTCGTCCTCGTCAATCATGACTTATAGCGAAGACGTCTGCGTTATTGGTGGTGTCCAGCAAAGTCATCAAATTCAATCATGGCATCCAGCGAAGTCATCAAATTCAATCATGGCATCCAGCAAAGTCATCCATGGCATCCAGCAAAGCAATCCGTGTCAGTCAGTGTCCAACGAAGTTGACCAAGTCTGATAGACTAAAAAAAAAAACAATAAAAACTTTTTTTTCCAAAAATTAAACACTGAAAGAAATAAAAACAACATTAACATTACTTTATATTTTAAATATTTACAAGGTAAAAAAAAAAAAAACTTGTTTAGGTGTCATCTGACAACACCTGAGCCACCATCAGTTTGCTTGGTGCACAAACGGAAGTATGGATGTGAATGTCAGGTGTGGAATCCTGCTCATCCTAGTGTCAGCTAGTTTAGAAGTGAAGTGGAATGTGTGCGCATTAGCGCAATGTATGATGGGACATTTAGTTCCGAAGACTTTTGTAACTTGATAGTTGGGAGCGAGCTTCCCCAGCAGGTAGTTATTGTAATAGAATAAAAGGATTACTGAAGATGCTTCTAATGGCAGAAGATTGTAATGTTTGCTACAGTATTTTTTAGAAATAATCATAGATGTACCGTATGTTTTATTTACCCTATAGCTGTATTTAAGGTAAAAATTTGTTAAGCTTTAGAACCGCTTTAATCCTGCTTTAGCATACAATTGTTAAGCATAGAGGTTGCATGATAAAATATAGCACAAATGGTTATCTTTGGCCTCCACTTGCTGTTCACTAGTAGTAATCTTCATAGATCCCTCAGCGGTCCACTACCAATCACTAGTAGTAATCTTCATAGATCCCTCAGCGGTCCACCACCAATCACTAGTAGTAATCTTCATAGATCCCTCAGCGGTCCACTACCAATCACTAGTAGTAATCTTCATAGATCCCTCAGCGGTCCACTACCAATCACTAGTAGTAATCTTCATAGATCCCTCAGCGGTCCACTATCAATCACTAGTAGTAATCTTCATAGATCCCTCAGCGGTCCACTACCAATCACTAGTAGTAATCTTCATAGATCCCTCAGCAGTCCACTACCACTCACTAATAGCAATCTTCATTGTTTCTAGATCCCTCAGCGGTCCACTACCAATCACTAGTAATAATCTTCATAAATCCCTCAGCAATCCACTACCACACTGTTGATATCTTCTTCATTTAATTCCCCTTTAAGTTGTATAACTTGCCGGGCCTTAGGAAGAGATCCAGCACTTTAAACAATACCATATAATAGCTCTGTTAATTTAATCATGCCACACAAGTTCAGTTTAACATTTAATACTTTAATAATATTATCGTACTATTACAAACATTGATTTAAACTCTGATTAATATTGAACTAACACACTGTCAGTATGTTGCTTATGATGATAGCCCAAGAACATCTTTGTCAAAAGTACACATTTAATTTTCTATATTGTATGATGTTGCTACAGTCACATTCTGTGCAATGCCAGTGTGTATGTTGTATACTTTAATAAAATAAATGTTTTAATGAAAATACTCTGTCCTAAAAGCTTTTTCTTTCTGCTATAATCACTTTTTTAGAAGATGAGGTGACTGATGAAGAAGTATTTTCCTGGTTGAAATGTGCAAAAGGACAGCCTCATGAACCTGAAATCCTTATGCCCACACAAATTATCCCTGGCACTGGTAAGATTGGTTTTAAATATAAGGACTGTATAGAAATGCTTTTAATAGTCCTACGTGCTATCAAATTTGTAGTAAAATTGTTTCTGGTACTTTTACCTACTGGTAAGCTTATTAAAAAACTTACATGTAGCTAAAATAAATATATCTCCCAAACGAGCACCGCTTTGCCCTAGAATGGTACAAAACAGAGCATCTTAAAGTAGTAGTAAATTCATTAAAACCTATAGCAGATTGATGGCTGGGCGGGACATTCCTCTTTCTGACTGGGCGTCATATGACGTCCTGTCAGGAGGAGCAGCTTGCGGGACTGGGCAGTGGGCACGATCTGTCACTGACTATGTCCTTGGGACACAACCGAAGACATATCACTGCACCGGCCTGTTGCCAGTGTCATGTGACCGCTGTGACCAATCACGGTAGATGACATCACAATTATATACAATGGATGACTTCCTGTCATGCCATCCATTGTATACAATTGTGTTGTTAGCTGTGATTGGTCAGAGCAGTCACATGGTACAGACAGGGCCAATCACAGCCCATCTGTATCGTGAGGAGCTTTGCCCAATCACAGCTAATCACAACAAAAGACTGAATGAATCAGTTTCATTCAGTAACAATGATTGCTAATACCAATGTATTTAATTGATTTTTGCAATCATAATGTGTAAACTCCCCCCCCCCCCCCCCCAAAAAAAAAAAAAATTCTGACCACTTGCCCAGAGTAGTTCAATGTTACTATGGTAACATTGTATTGCTTTGGTCACAGTGTGTTGAGAAAACAAAAATTGAAGAAAAAATAATGTAATAAAAAAAAAATTATTAGTTTTATTTTCTTTACATACTGTCACCAGTCAGTGTTCCTGATCACTGCCACATCAGTTATATAATAATGCTGTACTAGACTGGTAACAATATGTATAAAAAAAAAAAAAAAAATAGAGATTTTTTTTATTTTTATTTTGTTTTAATTTTCTACATTTTCCAAAAAATTGTAACAAAAGATTACGACCTCCAAAAAACTCACCATGCCTCTTACTAAATACCTTGGACTATCTATTTTCCAAAAATAGGTAATTTGTGGGGTATTTCTACTATCCTGGCATTTTAAGGCCTCAAGAAATGAGATGGGCCGTCAGTACGTCAGGATTGATAGATTTGTCAGATATATATATCATGGTTTGGGGACTCTATAACTTTCCTAAAGAATAAATGATATACACTAATTTGGGGTGTTTTCACCAAAGAAATGTAGCAGAATACATTTTGACCTAAATTTATGAAGAAATGTAATTTATTTGCAAAATTGTATAACAAACTTAGTGCATTTTTTTGCGAAGTTTCGGGGTTTTTTTTCTTTATTTAGCAAAAAAAAGAGAGGTGATTGAATACCACCAAAAGAAAGCTCTATTTGTGTGAAAAAATGTTTTTTTTATGGGTACACTGTTGCATGACCACACAAATGTTATTCAAAGTGTGACAACACTGAAAGCTAAAAATTGGCCTGGGCAGGAAGGGGATAAAAGTGCCCGGTATTGAAGTGGTTGAAAAAAAAAAAAAAAGTTCCTGCTGCTACGTAATATATCCGTAATAGTATGCATCGCATACTAGCACATTATGAAAGACACCTTAGAACGAAGCCCTCCAGCGGCATGCTGTCATCGCTGTGGAGGCTTCCATCTTCACCTGGTCTTCTTTCCAGGTTTTGGGGCTACGCCTGCTTGAATGGCTGAGACACTGATGACGTTACTCCCACATGTGCACGGGAGTCTCGGCCACAGCACAGATTATCCTTCAGAGTGATGTCACCAGTTGCTGCTCCGTCTAATATCTCCAAACTGTGAACGTTTAGCAGATATTCATTTTACCTACAGGTACTTTATTATAAGCTTACCTGTAAATAAAAAGTGACTTGACTACCACTTTAAGTTGGTTTCAGCAGCTGCATTGGGTAGATAGGAAATGGAAATTGTTTTGTGTACGCTGTTGTGGATAAGATAGTTTTTCCTGTTTTTAGTGAGGTTTTCTTTATTTCTGTTTTTTCTTACAGCTCTTTACAACATTGGGGATCTGGTCCATGCTGCAAGGGGGAAATGGGGTATTAAAGCAAACTGTCCATGTATTAGCAGACACAACAAAACTGTTTTAAGACCGGCAGTCACTAATGGCATGTCCCAGGTATTTATATTTATCTATATAAATGTATGCTCTGCAGCAGTGATTCATCTTGTTGTTTTCTCTTTCTTTAGATCTTAAACCATTTTTTGTGTTGGCTATACTTTTTCTTTACTGTCTTGACTGATGGAAAAGTTTCCCTAATGAGCCAATAAATACTTGACAGTTGTTTTCATTTCCAAATTTTATCTCGAGTAGAATTTTTTGATGGAGTTCCATTTTTGTTCTTTCTAATGGTGACAGAACCATAACTGTCACATACAACCTTTTGTATGAAAGCTGCTTGGGACTTTCATTACTCTGCTCTTGTAGAACCACAAAGGTAGTGTCAAGCTAGACTTTATACCTTTAATGAACCAGTTAGACTTTATACTACTAATGAAATATTAAACAACATTTTAGTTATGGTGTGCTGATAGGGAACCTCCCTTCCTTTTTACTGCTCTGCCGAAGATCGTACAAAATGCTGCACCCACCACGCATGGAGAATTGTATGAACTAGTGTTCCTGCTTGGAGGAATGGCAGTTACTACATCTGTCATGAAAATACCAATTTTAGCACTCCACGGTCCTATTCTGACCCAACAGCATGATAAAGCAGAGTTACACTTGAATGGGTTCCACATATCCACAGAGGTGCCTGCCTTTGTTAGCAGTAGGAACTGTATATTTTTCTTTTAGTTGACTTCTGTCTTTTTCTTAGCTCACATGCTTGCAAAGTAGTAATTGTGACTTGTCTGCTTGTTCTCTTTCCACTAGCTTCCAAGTTTAAATCCTTCAGCATGTGAGGGCACTCTTCCATCCACTCCCACAGAGTGTATTGACAGCATAAAAATGGAGGAAGATTTAAAACCAGAAACTGCTGACATTGTTATGGAGGACTCAAAGATTGAACCAAATATTAATCAGGGCAGTGCAGAGAATAAAACCAACAAACAGCAGTGCCCAGAAACTACCCCTTCATCTGCCTTGCACTGGCTGGCTGACCTAGCAGCACAGAAAGCAAAAGAGGAGACAAAAGGTGATAACTTTGTAATTTTTGCTTATTTTTTGCTATTGCTTAACATCACATTTAACTTGTTGACAAAGAGAATATACACCAATCAGTCATAACATTGAGACCACCCACCATAACCCATCGAGTCATGGACTCCACTAGACCTCTGAAGGTATGTTGTGGTATCTGGCTGTCCATAACAGAGCCTTTAAGTCCTGTAAGTTGTGAGGTGGGACCTGCATGGATCAGAAATTTTTTTTTTCCAGCATAGCCCAAAGAAGCTCAATTGGATTGAGATCTGGTGAATTTAGAGGCCAAGACAACACCTTGCACTCGTGTTCCTTAAGTCATTCTTGAATCAACCACCTTCCATTGCTCTGTGGTCCAGTTCTGATGCTCATGTGGGCACTTTTGGCTGTAGATACAGGGTTAGCATGGGCACCCCTGACCGGTCTGCAGCTACACAACCCCATACACAATAAACAGCAATGCACTGTGTGTTCTGACACCTTTCTAACAGTTTGAGATACAGTAGCTCTTCTAGTGGATCAGACTTCACATGCATCAGTGAGCTTTGGCTGCTCAAGACCCTGTTGCCTGTTCACTGGTTTTCCTTCCTTGGACCAGTTTTGGTAAGTCCTGACTACTGCAGACCAGAAGCATCCCACAAGAGTTGCAGTTTTGGAGATGCTCTAATCCAGTTGCCTCTCCGTTACAATTTGTCCCATGTCAGAGCTGCACAAATCTATTTACTTGCCCATTTTTTTTTTTGGTTTTCAACACACCAACTTCAGGAACAACATCTTCACTTAGTGGCTAATATATCTAATCCATTTTTGGATGCCATTGTAAAAAAATAATCAATGTTATTTGCCTGTCAATGGTCATAACGTTATGGCTGGTCACTGTATTTTGGGATAGTTTTTCTAATGTGACTTGAAAGGTTTTCTTTTTTCCTTAGCTTGGTGGTTCTTGATGCTTATTTTGGTATAACATTGGGACTAGTTTATGGAAATGTATCAAGTACTTGGTTTTCCTTACAATTATGGGTAAAGTTCAAGCAGTATTTTTTTTTTTTTTCCCTGCATGTAACTGTGTTGTAGATCAGCTGTCAAAATCCTGACAGGAGTGTGACTTAAAGTAGAATTCCAGGCTAAACCTAACAAGTCTTAATAATGCTCTCTCCCCCCTCCTACAGTGGGGATCGAAAGTTTGGGCACCCCAGCTAAAAATTTGTATTAATGTGCATAAAGAAGCCAAGGAAAGATGGAAAAATCTCCAAAAGGCATCAAATTACAGATTAGACATTCTTATATGATGTCAACAAAAGTTAGATTTTATTTCCATCATTTACACTTTGAAAATAACAGGAAAAAAAAAATGGCGTCTGCAAAAGTTTGGGCACCCTGCAGAGTTAATATCTTGTACTGCCCCCTTTGGCAAGTATCACAGCTTGTAAACGCTTTTTGTAGCCAGCCAAGAGTCTTTCAATTCTTGTTTGAGGTATCTTTGCCCATTCTTCCTTACAAAAGTCTTCCAGTTCTTTGAGATTTCTGGGCTGTCTGTCACGCACTGCTCTTTTAAGGTCTATCCATAGATTTTCAATTATGTTGAGGTCAGGAGATTGTGAAGGCCATAGCAAAACCTTCATTTTACGCCTCTTGATCTAATCCCCTGTGGATTTTGAGGTGTGTTTAGGATCATTATCCATTTGTAGAAGCCATCCTCTCTTTAACTTCAGCTTTTTCACAGATGGCATCAAGTTACCATCCAAAATTTACTGAAATTTTATTGAATCCATTTTTCCTTCTACTCGTGAGATGTTCCCTGTGCCACTGGCTGCAACACAACCCCAAAGCATGATTGATCCAACCCCATGCTTAACAGTTGGACAGAGGTTCTTTTCATTAAATTCTGTGCCCCTTCTTCTCCAAACGTACCTTTGCTCATTCCGGCCAAAAAGTTCAATTTTAACCTCATCGGTCCACAGAACTTGTTTCCAAAATGCATCAGGCTTGTCTATATGTTCATTTGCAAAGTTCAAACGATGATTTTTTGTGGTGAGGACGTAGAAGAGGTTTTCTTCTGATGACTCTTCCATGAAGACCATATTTGTACAAGTATCTCTTTATAGTGGAATAGTGTACCACAACTCCAGTGTCTGCCAGATCTTTCTGGAGGGATCGTGCAGTCAAACATGGGTTTTGAATTGTTTTTCTCACAATCCTGCGAGCTGTTCTGTCTGATATTTTTCTTGGTCTTCCAGATCTTGCTTTAACTTCCACTGTTCCTGATGACTGCCATTTCTTAATTACATTCCGAACAGAGGATATTGACATCTGAAAACGCTTTGCCATCTTCTTATAGCCTTCTCCAGCTTTGTGAGCGTCAACTATTTTCAGTTTCAGTTTTCTAGACAACTGCTTAGAAGAACCCATGGTTCTGATTGTTGGGGCAAGGTCAGATGAGTCTGGGCATTTAAAACCTTTGAGATTGACATCACCTGGTCTTCCCAGACGATGATTGAGAACCATCCATGACACTGGCAGGTCTCAGCTTGTCAAAGGGGGCAGTGCATGCTATAAATTCTGCCGGGTGCCCAAACTTTTGCAGACGCCATTTTTTTGTTTTCTGTTATTTTGAAAGTGTAAATGATGGAAATAAAATCTAACTTTTGTTGACATCATATAAGAATGTCTAATCTGTAATTTGATGCCTTTTGGAGATTTTTCCATCTTTCCTTGGCTTCTTTATGCACATTAATACAAATTTTTAGCTGGGGTGCCCAAACTTTCGATCCCCACTGTATGCTGATTAACCTGTGGAAAGAAAGCTACATATGCTTACCTATGTTCAGACTGCTCAAGCAGCAGCTTCAGGGGAAAGGAGAGAGACCGCAACAATGACTGGTAAAGTCTGGATCAGTGACATCACTCATAAACTACATATGGCCCAGCTGTTATCAACACTCCCTCCTCTCCCCTCCAGCTGCCGCTGACTAACATGGAGGAGCTGGATCAAGTGACCCGAGTGGACTGAAAATAGGTAAGTATATACATCTTTATTACACAGGTTAGTCAGCATTGGTGTTAGGAGGGGAAGGGAGAATTTTTATGACCTGTATAGTTCAGCCTGGAATTTTACTTTAATGTTAACTTAAAGAGATTGCTGAAGTCTTGCATGCAGCCAGTACCTGGGATCCAGGGTCATTCTCATTCACAAAACCAATTTGAACATTTATTGTTTCTCAAGAGCACCTGTAACCAATAATGAAATGCCCTTAATGTTTTTCAGACCCCAGCTGTGTAAAGACAGTACCACCTAAAGAGTGTTCTGTGGGTTTGGACTCTCTTAATTCCGGTGCGAAGAGTTCTTCTTCCCCCAAACTTTTCAACAGCCTTTTATTAGGCCCAGCTGCCTCCAACACAAAGTCAGAAGGTTCCAGTTTAAGAGATCTTCTCCACTCTGGGCCTGGAAAGTTATCACAAGGGACAACAGAAGGAGGAGTACCATTCCCACCTGTATTTAATTCTTCAGTGAGTAGTACACATTATTTCTATGTAACTGTACTGATCAACTTCTAATAGATTGTAATTAGGGAAAATAGTATTTTATCAAGTGCTTAAACACACTTCTCTGTGCACTGTGGTTCCATTCACTAACCTCTATCTTCCTACTGTGTTCTGTAGTGAGGTTTGGGGCCTGTGGGAGGAAGCGCCAAACATATTAGAGGAAACGGGCATTCAACACCCCAGGAATTGTGTCAGTTGATCAAGGACCTATGCCATTGAGCTTCTTTGGGCACATTGAGCATAAATTACATGTGTGGGACCCTTTGAAAGGAGAGTTTATCATTTTTGCCTGTAGACACTTCAGTAAGAATTGTTTTAAACCTTAGTAAGAATTGTTTCAAACCCTAAAATAACAAATTCCCCTCCCCTTCCGGTAGGGAAGCATTTTGGGAATTTAATTCATGGTTCCACAAAATCTGCTATATTTGGTAGGCTTACGTTAGTTGACATTTTGTTGTAGCCAAAACTACACACATTTATCACACAGAGATTGATCCTTTACTACTGAGTTGGGATCATGGTGGTTCCCACCCTTCCCAAAGACTGCCAGTTAAGGGAGGCAGCTGTCCCTCTATGGGCAGCCCAAAGGTGCCTATAGACATGAAATCAATTTTTACCAAATGGATAGATTAAGTTGAGAGGAAATCATTTGTCTCCATACACCCCCTGACCTTGACAGTCATATCCTGTTTAAGTCTTCTCAGGGTATATTTGGAAGGTTTGATCTGTTCCTAGACAGTCGCTACTGTTTTTTTTTTCTGGTGGTAAGCCACTGCCAGAATTTTCTACTGTAGGGGTCAGGAACCCTGTCAAACCTGGATGGGAGGGGAGATGGGGGGCCACATTTACTGAAATTGATCTTCTGTATTTTCTTTCTGGAGAAGCTGGCTATTAGCCACTGCTGGAGGAAAATACAGGCGATCGGTTCTTGTAAATGTCTCCTTTTCTGTCCAGGCTTCCCTTCTTTCTGCTTCCCAGCCCTCATGTTCTCCCCTGGTTCACCCTCACAGTGCTCTCTGCTTCCCTTCCTCTCCCGCTGGCTGCTGTGGGGAATGTTTCAGGATGGAGAGCAGGGCCCCTTCCTTTCCTGAATGAACACAGTGAGTGATTGGTACTGACCCACTCAGTGTTCATTCATAACTGAAGCATTGTAAACTTTGTTTACAATGCTTCAGTTTGTGAGTGAACTGGAAGCCTCTCAGCACAGAGTGCTTCCCATTCATTCACCTTGCAGTGCAACTGAGGCGTCAAAAGAAGTGATGGGGGAATCTCAGTCCTTTTCTCTTTCTCAGAAGTGAGACATCAGGGGTCTGTCTAGACCCCTGATATTTCAATAAAGCATCCAACAGGGTGAAAGAAAAAGGTAACAAAAAATATTTTAATAAAAATTGCAAAAAATAATATAAATACAAAACTACTGACACCATTCTCTGCTCTACTCACACTGTCCATTGCCCTAGTAATACCATTCCCTGCTCTACTCATATGGTCCACTACCCTACTGACACCATTCTCTGCTATACTGACACTGTCCTACTGACACCATTCTAGTGTGAAGAGTTCCATAGGATTTAATGGTCATGCGTTTTTATTCCACTTTTTTTTTATGCAAAGAAAAACCTAATCCGAATGAAAGCATCCTTAATTACACTGATATATATGTGGTCATATATTGATGTAATGGCATGCACAAGGATGAAGGAAATTTGGTTTCTCCTTTTTTTTTATCTCAGTGTCTCTCCATAGGTTTGATGAGACCTGTTGTGTCTACTTTCTAATGCTAAAGGAGGTGAGGACAGACAACTACTTGCAGTTTTCAGATGGGAAGAATCTGAACTGCATCAGTGGTTTCCACTTGGCTATACTGGTGTTAGAATGGCCATTTGTATTGCAATTTATAATTGTTATTTCTCAAATTAGTGTAACTAAACCATTTAAATCTTTTAGGCAAAGGGGAAATCTAGCTTGCCCAACTTTCTGGACCACATTATTGCTTCTGTCGTAGAGAACAAAAAGACGTCAGATGCCAGCAAAAGAGCCAGTAGCTCAGCAGAAAGCCTGAAGGAGGGAAAGGAAATGGTGATGGGTCTAAACGTTCTGGATCCACACACCTCACATTCCTGGCTCTGTGATGGGAGACTGCTCTGTCTTCATGACCCTAGTAACAAAAATAACTGGAAAATCTTTAGGGAATGTTGGAAACAAGGCCAGGTGAGGACTTTTTTTTTTAATTAATACTTACAATTATCTGCTTACACAGCCAGAGTAATAGAGATTGAGAACTAATTTAAATCCTTGTATTTTTTTCTCTTAGCCTGTGTTAGTTTCTGGGGTGCAGAAGAAACTTAAATCTGAGTTATGGAAGCCTGAAGCTTTTAGCCTGGAATTTGGAGATCAAGATGTTGACCTGGTGAATTGTCGAAACTGTGCCATCATTTCAGATGTAAAAGTGCGAGATTTTTGGGATGGTTTTGAAGTTATTGAAAGTAAGTCAATTTTTTTGTTTTCAGATTAGTTAAAAACATCCTCTCAAATGATGCAATATTGTATTCACTGTTCTTTGCTGCTCCTTTACATGATGTGGGAAAAAGCCAATCTCTAAGCAAATGTTGTAGTGAATACATTTTAATCCAGTTCAACTTTTGGCAGAACCGTAGGGCTTTTTTGTTTCTGAGATGTTTATGCTGTACCATAACTTTAGCTATTGTAGGAAATCCTAATATATTATGCATCAAAACTTATGATAGTTTTATTTGTCAGAAGATTTGGGTGCATTTTCATGCATTTTTTCCCAACCTAACTTCTATGTAAGTTGTTTACTCTCAGATTTTTACAAGATATTACTTCTATCTAAAATGATTGTAGGTAACATAATAAAATGGTGAAGCTCAACGTGAAAGTTTCTTTCAATTTAGTTCACCTTATAAGTTGGAAAACAGTCAGGTTGTGTAAATCATTACTTTAACACTAGGATCAGGCTATTTGCATGGACAGCAATTTTTACAATGTCATTGGCTTGCAATAACAATTCTGAATAACACTGCACACAACTGTGTGTGTTTTGACATTTGTGAACTCTGGTGCTCAGCCCTTGTCACCTCTGAGAAGTGATCCGTGGTGGATTGCAGCTGGGAGATATGTTGCCAGCTCGTCGCTTGTTTTAACCCTGAAAAGCCAGCACCCCAATGCCTCAATGGCTCAAAGTATATGCAGTTGCGGCATGGCCGTGTTCACTTGGGTTGATTTTGTTAGCAAGTACTGCCTGCCGAATGCAACAATGCAGGGTATTATGTGCACATCCCATCCGAACCCCGTTGCAGCTTATTGGGGCTTAATTGCCTATTTTGACCACCCCTCCCTGGCTGTCCGTGTGAACAAGCCCTACATGATATTGCCTAGTCTGTCTAGCTCTTTCCACTCCTTTAATCCAAACTATGTATTAAAAAAAAAAAAATGTATGTAATCCAATTATGTTTACTGGAAACAATGTAACTAATAACAGTCACCAGAAGCAGAGAGCACAGGAATTTATCACCTGTTTATATTTGTTTGCACTTATTAAACAGATATAACAAAACTTTTACAGTGGTATAAATTATCAGACTAAAAAGGGAGCAAATAAGAGACATTTGTTGTTAGAGTTTACATTTAAAGTTGTTTGCTAAATATTTTCTAAATAGTGATAAAGCTCATAATTTTCTGAATAGTGATTAAGTGTTGGCTGTTTCTGATTGTACATGGTTACATTTTACATACATTTATTCAAATACCAAACATTATTGGAAAATGTTAAATGTGAAAGCAGTATTAAACCCAATAAGCAAACATTTATTATATCGTAACTTATCAATTCTTAGACGTGAGAGCTGCCTTAGAACAAAATAGAAGAAAAAAGCTTTGAAATAACTGGTGATCCAGCCAATAAGTCTGTTATTTTTCAATAGAAAAACTCTCTTGCAGTTGCAGGGATGAGACAAACCATTTAATGTTGGCAGGAGTTCCTAAAATGATCAGCTGATGCTTATCTAAAACCTTTAGACTAGGTTCATGCTGAAGCAGTGCGCCATCGTTCTTCTCCCGCTTTCTCCCTTTTCGCTCTCTCCCTCAGTAACACACAGAGTGGACCTCAAAATTGGATCGCACGACTCCAAAGTGCAACATCCCTAGGAATTCATTAGATTTTTTATGTCATGTGAATCACTGCAGTCTAAACACGCATCCAAAACCACATCATTGTGAAACCATGGCCTTCTCAAAAGGGAAAAAAAAAGCTGCTAAAGTATTAGCTGAAGTTCAGCTTCAAATTGTTAGTGTATTTAAATCTTCTAGTACATCTAACCCCCCCCCCCTTCTCGATTGACAATTCTGTCGAAATTTGCCCCCTCTCCTCTAAAGTCTTGTCTGTATAACACAGAAGGTGTGTTACTGGCTAAATCATTAGGTGAAAATAGAGGGGGGGGGAAAACTTAAAAAAAAAAAAAAAAAAAAAAAATGGATGCAGCCATTACATCCAATGATTGGTTAGCTGCAATATATTACATTTTCAGTTTTTTGAGTTTAATACCATTTTAAGAATAGATTTAGCCATGTGCCTTAATCTCTCTTGCTTTTGAAGCCTGATCTGCTTCCGGATCACGCTGCAGAGGCTACTGACAGTCAGTGAGGAACTGATGTAATGCCTCCTCACCGCCTGTTTTAATCCCATTTTTAAAATCTCGCCACAAGCGCATGCATTGCACATGGTTGTGAGGCATCTACAGTGCTTCCCCATTGATTTTCATGTGTAGTGTTCAGCTGGCTTTCCACCTGCCGATCTTAACATGATTGGTCAACTTAGCCGCAATCGCGAAGCATCATGGTCGTGGCATGTAAACATCTCCCTCCGCTGCCTATTGCAGCCTAATATATATTTTATTATAAACACCTATGTTGTAGTAAAAAAAAAAAAAAAACCTTGTATGATTTTAAAAACGCTACCTTTACTAATGCAACATGTAACGTTAAATATTTTGGCAGAGAGATTACGAGCAGAAGATGGGACGCCTATGGTTCTTAAACTGAAGGATTGGCCACCAGGGGAGGACTTTAGGGACATGATGCCTACAAGGTAAAATGTGTTCCTACTCAGCCAGTACATATACTGTATATGCAAGTACTTTTTTTTTTTTTTTTTTTTTGTTCTGAGAAACACTTGAAACATCTGTCCTTGCATGCTTGCCTACTTTTCCAATTAAGTAACACACTCAATACAAAAAAAATAAATAAATAAAAATGAGTTTAATGCATTGCCTGTAACACTGCCTGGTGTACTGGCTAGTTAATATTTGCTTGTATCTTTATGATTTAGGAAGTTAGACAAATCTGATGAATAGAAGTGTTAGGAGTACAACTGGACAGACCGCTGCACTATGGTTGTACAATATAACTTAAAATTAAAACAATAAGTGATAATAAATGGTAAAAAAACTGCGCTAAATGCATGAAAAGTGATGAATACCACTAATAAATAATGACTGTGTATAAACACAAACGAAATGCTTCCATTTTGAAAATAAATGAATAAAACACATAAATGAACACTCAACAAGTGATCAAGTATTTCAAAGTCTCTTGTACGTGTGCAAAATAACGAGAATATATAAACAAAAAAATGGATGAATAAAAAAGAAAGAAAAAGCATTTATTAAAATTGGTGTATAGTCCCCAAAATAAGTCCAAATACTATTTATCTACCAAATAGTTCTTCAGAACTTCTAAAACGATGACCACTATGTGAAAAAAAATTGAAGAAAAGTCTAGTGTTCCCCCTCTCAGGTGTACACTCACCAGCAAGTGTTGCCTCCCACTCTCATGGTTGGCAAAATTGCCTTAATAGACGTTCTTCAATGGAGAAAGGAGATTATCCATACCATTATATTATATTTTACTTTCCTTCCCTTTCAAAACGACCAAGAACATGTATGAGGTACTCATGAGTTCCAATAATTAGAAGTGATCAGGGAATCCTCTTTCCTCCTAATACTCCATACGAAGGTGTTCAGTGGGGTTGAGGTCAGGGCTCTGTACAGGACACTCAAGTTCCTCCATGCCAAACTGGTGAAGCCATATCTTTATGGATATGTTGATTGAAAAGACCTGATTGTTCCAATGGATCCCAAAGATGATCAGTAAGGTTAAGGTCAGAGCTCTGTACAGGACATTTGAGTTCTTTTCCACATGTATAAGAGTTTTTGCGCTACTTGATCACTTGTTGGGTGTTCTTTTATGTGTTTTATACAATATGACTTCGACCTTGGTATACAGAAGACTTGAACCCTCTCTCACTTTCACACTGTCTGTAATTGTAACTGCTCTCCGCTTGTGAGGGACTCATTTTATTTAGGAGTCTTGGGTCTGCCAGTATTACAGTGTCACATTGTCATGGATCTTGTAGGGTAACTTAAACTTGAGCCATGTTTCTATCCTTTTGAGCCATGATCCCAGGGTAGCTTTCCCTTTTACTGAACTTTGGGAAATACTAATTTTGTGTCTGGAAAGAACAGTATGGAGCAAAAAAGTTTGCATTTAACATAATTATTTGAGCAACGCTAGTAAGGTGCTATAGAGAAACCCACCATATATTCTTCTGTTACCTGGGTCATGCTTTGAGAATGTTTAGCATTATCCTTAGAACTGATAAGAGCCCTAAAGCAATCAAACATATTTAGTCATTCAGATTCTTTTAGGTTCATATTTAAACCTCACCAGTTGTTACCTGGCTACACAGTTCTTATTCCAGAAATAGATAAGTGAAGCCTAGTGGTGTAAAACAAAGGGATTGTCCAGGTTTCTTTTACATATTCATTGTTAAAATGCTTTCATGGGGATAACGTTTTCAGTCACTTCAACTTTGTTTTAGATTTGAAGATCTGATGGAGAACCTTCCTTTGCCTGAATATACAAAAAGAGATGGGAGGCTTAATTTGGCTTCTAGGTTGCCCAGCTATTTTGTCCGACCAGATCTTGGACCTAAAATGTACAATGCCTATGGTATGCTTTCGTTGTGATTTCATTTACATACTGTACATTGTTTTCAGAATACAAATCATCATTGTCTTTTTGTTATATTTACAGTATGCTGATATTTAAAAGTAATTGCAGTGACATATTTGGTATTTGGAGTTTTATGATTTAGCAAATTCTGAATTGTTCTCACTTGTAAATACTGAAGACATATGGGAATTAAAAATTTGAGTGTTGTGATTGTGCATCTGGAACAGTGTTTCTCAACCTTTTTACCTTGGAGGAACTCTTGGCATAAAGTTTGAGATCTTGGGAAACCCCTGAAATAATACTCAGATCTACAGCTCACAGAAAATTGGTGTGATCAGCGAGCTGTTGATATAACAATTACTTTTTTAAATGGCTTTAAATAATAGAATCAATTTTAAAACATACCTGTTTATTGTAAAACCTGTGCTTGCTTTTGTCTTCTCGGATGCTCAATTCTGGGTCAAACGTAAGCAATGTACAGGAGGGCAGCATGGCAAAGCACAGGGGGTCAGGAGGGCACACTACATGGGGGGGCAGCAGAGCACACTACATGGGGGCAGGGCACATTATGGGGCACACAGCAGGGAACATTGTATAGGATCAGGGCATCTGGGATCAGGGCACATGGTATCAAGGCACCATAAATGGGATTGCAGCACATTTCATGGGATCGGAGAACATGGGATCAGGGTACCTAACATTGAGCTCTGGGCAGTACTGATCATTTCAATTTCAGAGCTAATCAGGTCCTCTTCTTCTGAGTCCTCTTCTGCCGCACTGTTCCCTGCCGGCCCCACCTCCAATTCTCCCTTCCTGTCCATCCTGGATGATGTCACATACAAGCATCGGGGATGGACAGGCGGGGCCAGCGGGGAGCAGCACTGCACAGCTACACAAGCATGGCCACTTTCTTGTTTAGCTGTGTGCGAGTCAGCAGAGGGGATGCTATCTACCTGTTAGCTGCCTGTTGATCGTCATGGAACTCTGGTTGAGAAATGCTGAACTATTAGATGTTATCCACTTGGCAACTGCCTTTAGTCACCGGGTCCCAGCTGGGACTCGGTGATTTGCAGAGCAGCTGACAGGAGAGAGATCTGTGAGTGTATACAACACAGAACTCTCTCCTGTCAGTGGGGACCTGCTGGTTTTTATCTCTCTGCAAAGCAGACCAGCAAATCCCCTAGTCAAACACCACAAAATACATGATTAAATCGCTCCCTAACACACACATAACTCTTTGATTTCCCCAGATGTTAACACCTTCCTGCCCAGTGTCATTAGTACAGTGTCAGTGCTTTTTATTAGCACTGACCACTGTATTAGTGGCACTGGAGATGTCAGTGGCAGTTTGTTCCCACCCAGTGTCAGTTCTTGTCAGAAAGCCCGCCGTACTATAGCACTCCCACTATGATAGTTTATAGATGCTATAATTTTCATGCAAACCAATTAATATACACATATTGGGATTTTTTTTTTCTACCAGACATGTCACAGAATACATTTTGGCCTAAATTTATGAAGAAAGTTTAATTTTCTTATTGGATATGTTTTATAGCAAAAAGTAAAATACTATTTTTTTGTTTGTTTTTTTATTTTTGGTATTTTTTCGTTCATAGCGCAAAAAATATAAAACCCAGTGATGATCGAATACCACAAAAAGAAAGCTCCATTTGTGTGAAAAAAAGATATAAATTTCATTTGTGTACAGTGTTGCATGACCACGCAATTGTTAGTTAAAGTAGCGCAGCGCCCGAATCGCAAAAAATGGCCTGGTCATGAAGGAGGGTATATCTTACGGAGGGCAAGTGGTTAGGCAATGTAAGATCAGAAACATTTTAGAGTTTCCTCATGTATCTTTGTACTGCTAGGGGGAAAAAGCACATTATATAGTCAAACCCTCCTTATTTTTTTTTTAGTTTAGTACTGGCAAATGCTTTATCTGTGATGCTACAACACTTGTTGACCTTTTCATAGGTACACTGTCCTGAAGTTGGCCGCATTATTGGAGTCTTTTGATTTGCAGCCAATGAAACTGGGATACAGTACGTTTTTGTATCACGCAAGGTTTTTGCTTGGAAGCAGCATTTTCCAACCATTTTGCAACCTAGGAAGTATGTAAACTGTAGGGAATGTCCACACTTAGGGGACATTTAGAAATTCTAGTAATTTACACTAGTACTGTAGATATTTTTGGAAGGCTTAGTAATCTTAAGATCAGCTAAATGTACCAATTTATGGTCTGACAATTTTTTTTTTTTTGT